>NC_143510.1:31980645-32313562 GCF_031878675.1 Megascapheus bottae
CACAGAGAAAATATCAACTGCATATCTTTGTTCTTAAAGACCACCAGATTTATCCAAAGAGCCCTAGAACTGGCCTGCAATTGTCCATATTGGCTTACTGTATACGAAAAAATAATGTGAGAACTTATGAATTATATTTCTGTCCAATCATGACTTCATGTTTATTTACAGACTTTGGCTTGAATCACATTTATATATTAGTTGCTTGGCTAAATCAGGATAGCTGGGGTAAAACTGAGCACTGTGCAGATGAAATCCAGAGTTAACCAGGGCAGAAATTAGACCTGAAATTAAAAACAAAACAAAACAAAAAAAACCCCATAACCCAAAGATCTATAGCAAGAGTTTGTAAAGTACTTTTTTTCCTGGCTTCTATTTGAAATAACAAGATCTCAGCCCAGTATACAGCTTTCTGATGGAAGTTTGGATCTCCCGTTTCTTTGTAGCCTTGTCCTCGCTTCTGCTGCATCCTCTGCAAGTCATCTGACTTTTTCTACTTTAAGTTATCCCACCAAGAAGGGGGGGCAGGGCAGCATCCTCAGAGGGACAGCAGGAAGCCAAGTTTGAGCCAGCAATGGGATATGAAGGCCTCACAGTTCCAAATATAATCCTTCATTCTCAACTATTCTCTCACTACACTGGTCTCTTTTAGGCTCCAGGAACCAGACAGATTCTTCCTTGCTTCAGGGTTTTTGCATATTTAGCCTTAAGGCTAACAATCATATTCTCTCCTCTTCACCTTTCTTTGGGAAGTCAAGTCCATTTTATTGAAGTCAGAGCTTATACAACCCTTTATAGAGCTTCCAGGGTCATTCTCTTGATGGGAGTTGATTCTCAATATTCTCTACCCTTTCCTGGGCTTATTGCTTTCTTTGCCCCCATACCATAATTTGTTTTGCCTGTGTGAATGTACATTAGCTGCTGGATCTCAAGCCATTCTCCATTCTGTTCTGTCCTGAAAGTGGCTCCCTGGTCCTCTGGCTTTTAGTTCCTTGTAGCCAATGGAAGAGGGTAGATGACAGGGGGTGGAAGTCAAGGTTTACTGCCATGGATACCTACATATCAGGCTACAGAATGACTACAGCTTTCTACTCTGGGAAGAGCTATCTAGGTGCTTCCTTAGCTTTTCTGTAATCACCCGTGAAGGTCAACCTGCTGGGGCACTGACCCACAAAGAGACTGCATCTGATATCCATCAGTGTTTACTTGAAGACTAGCAGAGAACCTGGCAGACAATAAGCACTCAGTATTTCTTTAATAAAGCTATGTAAAACAACCCAGTATCAAGAGTTTTCAAATATCTTTTTTTGGGGGGCCAGTCTTGAACTCAGGGCCTGAGCACTGTCCATGAGCTTTCTCAAGGCTACAGCTCTACCACTTGAGCCACAGAACCATTTCCGGCTTTTTTCTATATATATGGTACTGAGGAATCGAATCCAGGTCTTTGTGCATGCCAGGTAAGCACTCTACCACTAGGCCAAATTTCTGGCCCCAGTATCTTTTGTTTTTCCATGACTTCCTTTCTGAAAACATTTTGGATCAAACTTTGGTAGAGTCAAGTGCTGGGACTGCAGGTGGGTGGCACTGTTTCCTCTTCAATGGTGACTCTAGAAACCCAATATGCTAGAGACAGATTTGGGTGCTGGTGTGGGGGTAGCGCGGGGAGGGACTATGTGGACAGTTGTGATGGCTTTAGGCACATCCGGCAAATACACAGTATTAGGATCTGGGTTGAGGGCAGATGATATTTTGAATGGGTGCTCTCAAGGGGGTCCTGAACTCAGCTGCTGAAGACAGTGGTGAGGGATAAGGGAGGCAACTTATGACTCCACTGAGATGGTTTAAAATTGTTTTCTTAAAGTAGTCTTGGGGCTCAGAAGACAACTGAAGCAAAGTATAGTTTTCAGAGGCAACTTCAAAGATACATTTGCACTCATGTTGCTTGAGCTGACTCAAAACTTTGGCAAGGCAGCAGGGTATAAAATTAACCCTCAAAATTCAATTGCCTTCCTGTATGCTAACAATGAGAGGACTGAGGCAGTAACCAGGAAAGCAATAGTCTCCAAGAAAATAAAATACCTAGGAATTAACTTGACTAAGAATGTAAAGGACCTTTACGATGAAAACTTTAAAACCCTGAAAAAGGAAATTAAAGCAAAACTGAAGAAACGTAAAAAACTCCCACGCTCCTGGATTGGAAGACTTAACATCATGAAAATGGCCATCTTGCCAAGGGCTATCTACAAATCCAATGCAATACCTATCAATATCCCAATGTCATTCTTTAAGGAAATTGAAGAAGCAATCCCAAATTCATATGGAATAATAAAAGACCCTGTATAGCAAAAACAATTCTTAGCAGAAAGAACAGTGCAGGAGGAATTTCAGTACCAAACTATAGACTCTATTATAGAGCTATAGTACTTGGTATTGTCACAAGAATAGGCCTGAGGACCAATGGAATAGAACTGAAGACCCAGAAATCAATCCACAGGCTTATGGCCACCTAATCTTTTATAAGGGAGTAAAAACAACAACAAAAAGAGATCAGTGGAAGATGGCGGCAGTTCAGTGTGAGTCTTTCTGAGCTCTCGCCAAGATACCAGTACTAGCATCGCAGGGGAAAATTCATACCAAAAGATCGATTCTAAGTAAGCTTTAGCACCACAGAGATCTCAGTCAGAGAGGAAAAAGGCAGAAAACTGGTGCAAGAAGACAGAGAGGAGCAGCCGCGGAGACAAAGCCTCTCTCCCGCACCTGAGCAGACAGCGCTTCTCGGCAGCGCAGACCTGCCAGCTCCAGACACAGCCACACAGAGCCTGCGCCAGCCCAAAGCCATCACCTGGCCGTGGCACGGACCTGCCAGCTTCACGGAACCAGAAAATTCAGCAATTTGTGACTACCTTAGTGGAGACATTTCCACTTCTGCTTGTGGAATGGCATTGGGAAGGAATCCCCTCCCCCACTAGCCTAGAGCAGCCCATCTTGACTGCTGGCAAAGACCCTGCCAAACCAACTGGAGCCTGAGAAGTGGTGCTGGCAGCGCCATCTTTCAAAAGGGCAAAGGTTTTCCCAGAAGCAGCTTAGCCTGACGTCTGCCCCCAGCGCTAGCGGAAGTTCCTCCCCCTGGGAGGGGCCCGTAGTCCTGGTAAACAAAGCCGCTGCTCAATCGTTGTTTTTTTGTTTTTTTTCTGCCCAATCAAGCAAACTGATCAGAAAAAGAACAAAGCCAAATCACAGGAGAAAAGAAACTATTAGAAGTGTTTGGATCCGAATTTAGTGGAGACACAAGTTTCCTATCCTGTCTCCCCCACCAAAAAAAAACCCAAACTGAAGAATACCACTTATTTTTCCCTACCTTTCTTCATTTGCATTTTTATGTGTTCTTTTTTGTTTTGTTTTGTTTTTTTTTTGCCATTTTACCTCCACCTTTTTTTTTTTAATGTTATGATTCTTTCCATTTTTTTTCCCTCTCTTTCCTTCTGTCATGGTAGCCATTCCTAGAAACATAGTGACAGCACAGGTACAGACTGGATACAAATGATATTTTTATTGATACAGTCACCTGCTTTTTAATCTGTTGGTTCTTAACCCTAGTATTTCTTGTCTAAAAACTCACAATTGTGTTGGATATCCCCCGACCTTTTTTCCTGTTTTTCTTTTTTTGTTATTTATTTTTACTTAAAAATTTTTATCATTGAACTCTCCTATATATACCTTCCTCTTTTCTTTATATATTCTTCTAATTACTCTTCTTATTTTCATAAGTTTATCTTATTTTTTCTAAATTTTGGGCTCAACTATTTTACCTTTCTATTACCTTAGGTCAGTTATCCTTACGCTATCCCTTTTCTTCATTACTATATTAATCTTACACTCATACATTACTCTTTTCTTATCTCCCCTCTTCTCTTTCATACTATTTTTCTATCTCTGGTCCTCTATTCATCCTTCAACTTTTATAGTGTATGGATCTACAGTTGATGGTTATTGAGCAATACTGTATATCTAGATGTTCAATTATACTGTAGGTCCAGAAGGACTTAAAAACAATACAAATTGGAATGAGGGGGGGGCAGGGTTTGGTCATAAAATGGTGACTGGTGGTGGTATTAGATTTGTCTATAAGTGCACAAAAACAGACAGAGAGTGATAATACCAAACCAAAATTGTGAACATCTATTGTCTGGCCAGCTAAAGAGCTCTAGATTGGTTATATCTTAAAAACTGTAATATTGTTCAGTGTTAATCTTGTTCCCATTTTCAAATGGGCAGAACAAGAAACTCAAGAAAAATGGCAAATCAAGGAATAGCATCTCCCACCCAATATAAACAGGCAATGGAGCAGTTAATGGCAAAACTAGAGGAGAGTCCTCTAAATGCTACACAAATGCAATTGATAAACATGATTAATGAAAACATACAGAGATACATGAGGAAGCCATATCTAAACGAGATGAAACCATAAAGAAGGTGATACATGAATGAGAGGAAGCCATAAAGGAGGCCATAATAAAGAATTTACAAAGAAAAAAGGATGAATTCATAGATTCCACAATCAAAAAGATAACCAAACTCCAACAAATGTCCAATGAGAGTAAAGCTGCTGAGCTAATCACTCAAATGGAAATCAAGGAGTTAAAGAAGTTCATACACGATCTAAAACAAGAGATGAAGGAGGGAGATGAAGAATAAAGTAGAAAGTATTGATAGTAGATTAGACAATGCAGAAGACAGAATCTCGAGGGTTGAAGATAATCTAGTTGTTATAGAGAAAGAATAGAAAATGAGTCAAACCAAATCTAGGAAATATGAGAGAACACTTCAGAAGGTCCAAGATACAATTAAGAAACCTAATTTAAGGCTAATTGGTATTGAAGAAGGCCTGGAGAAAGAAGTCAATGGTTTTGGAAATATATTTCAGGGAATCATCTCAGAGAACTTCCCAAATATCCAGAAGGGAATGCACATCCAGATACAAGAAGCTTTTAGAACCCCAAACAGACCTGACCAGAAAAGGACATCCCACCACCACATTATAATCCATACAAGATCAATAGAGACCAAAGAAAGGATCCTAAAAGCAGCCAGGGAGAAGAGAACAATCACCTACAAAGGAAAACCAATCAGAATAACCACAGATTTCTCAGCAGAGACCATGCAAGCAAGAAGAGATTGGAAGGATATATGTCATGCCCTTAAGACAAATAACTACCAACCAAGAATACTGTACCCAGCTAAGCTCTCATTCATAACTGAGGGGACAATAAAAACCTTCCAAGGAAAAGTTGCAACATTACATAGCAACCAAACTAGCATTACAGAAAAATTCTCAAAGATGTTCTACACATTGAAAACCAACACAAACGTGATACTGACAAAGAAATGGCACCTAAATACCATACAACTAAGTACCGCAAGAACTGTCAAGCCACAGGCCCTAATGAAAGCTTTTATAAATGGAAGGATCCTAACTCTCAATATCAGACTTAACTCTCAAATTAAATGGCACAGACTGTCTAGTTGGATCAAAAAGAAAGATTCATCATTCTGCTGTCTTTAAGAGACACATCTTGCCCAGAAAAACAAACTTTTTTTTGAAAGTGAGAGGTTGGAATAAAGTTTATCAAGCTAATGGCCCCCATAAACAGGCTGGAGATGCCATCCTCATATCAGATAAAATAGTCTTCAAACTAAAATTAATGAGAAAAGACAAAGAAGGTTATTACATACTAATAAAGGGATCTCTCCTCAGGAGGACATAACCATCCTAAACATCTACACACCTAATCCTGGAGCACTGAACTTCATCAAGCAAACTTTACTTTCACTAAAACCACACACAGATTGAAACATAGTGATTGTTGGTGACTTTAACACATCATTCTCACCTATGGACAGATCAACCAGGCAAAAACTCAACAGAGAAACCTCAGAATTGAACACCTGTATAAACCAACTAGATCTAACAGACATCTGCAGATTATTTCACCCAGCAACGTCACAATACATTTTTTTTCAGCAGCACATGGAACATTTTCCAAAATAGACCACATTTTAGGGCATAAAGCAAATCTGTGCAGATTCAGAAACACTGAAATTATACTCTGCATTCTCTCAGACCACAAGGGCATCAAATTGGGACTGAATCTCCACCAACAAAAACCCTGTAACTCATGGAGATTGAACAACACATTGTTGAATCACCAATGGGTCATCGAGGAGATCAGAACAGAAATTTAACAGTTTATGAAATTTAACAAAAAGGAGCACACAAAATACCAGCTCTTTTGGGACACAGCAAAGGCAGTACTCAGAGGAAAATTTATAGCTCTGAGTGCTTACATTAACAAATTGGAAAAAATCACAAACCACCAATTTAATGTGGCACTAGGTCTTAGGCCACCTTAAGCTCTTGGAAAAAGAGCAACAAACCAACCCTAATACCAGTAGAAGGAAGCAAATTATTAAAATCAAAGCTGAATTAAATGAATTGGAGTCCAAAAAACTATAGAAAGAATCAACAAAACAAGGAGTGGGTCTTTGAAAAAATTAACAAAATTGACAAACCCTTAGCAAATCTTACCAATAAAAGAAGGGAGCACACCCAAATAAACAAAATTACAGATGAGAATGGTAATATCACGACAAATTACCAAGATTCAGAGCATCATGAGGGAATACTTTTCAAACCTTTATGCCAACAAATTTGAGAATCTAGAAGAAATGGATGAATTTCTAGCCAATATTAACATACCAAACTGAACCAAGAAGACCTAATCCAACTAAACAGACCTATTTCAAGCACTGAAATAGAAATGGCAATAAGAGACCTTCCATCTAGGAAAAGCCCAGGGCTAGATGGATTCACAGCTGAATTCTATAAGGTCTTCAAAGCAGAGCTCATACCAATACTCCTCAAGCTTTTTAACAAAATGGAAAACGAAGGCGCTTGGCCAAACACATTCTATGAAGCCACTATAACCTTCATCCCAAAACCAGACAGAGATTCATCAAAGAAAGAGAACTATAGACCCATTTTTTTGAATACAGATGCAAAACTTCTCAACAAAATACTGGCCCACCATCTTAAGCAACTCATCAAAAAATTATACACTATGATCAAAGAGGATTCATCACAGGGAGGCAAAACTGGTTCAACATATGCAAATCAATTATATACTTAAATACATCAACAGGAGCAAGGACAAGAATCACATGATTGTCTCAATAGATGCAGAAAAGGCATTTGACAAGATCCAATATCCCTTTATGCTAAAAGTTCTGGAGAAACTAGGAAACCATGGAACATTTCTCAGTATAATAAAGGCTGTGTATGTCAAATCCACATCTAGCATTATATTGAATGGAGAAAAACTAAAGCCATTTCCTCTAAAATCAGTAATGAGACAAGGATGCCCACTCTCTCTACTCCTCTTTAGAATTCCTAGCCAGAGCAATAAGGCAGGAAGTAAGCATAAAGGGGATCCAAATAGGGAAAGAGGAAGTGAAACTTTCCCTCTTTGCAGATGACATGATCCTGTATTTAAAGAATCCTATAGACTCCACTCCCAAGCTGCTTGAGCTGATTCAAAACTTTGGCAAGGTAGCAGGGTATAAAATTAACCCTCAAAATCAACTGCCTTCCTATATGCCAACAATGAGAGGAATGAGGCAACAATCAGGAAAGCAACTCCTTCTGCAATAGTCTCAAAGAAAATAAAATACCTAGGAATTAACTTGACTAAGAATGTAAAGGCTCTTTACGATGAAAACTTTAAAACCCTGAAAAAGGAAATGAAAGCAGAACTGAAGAAATGGAAAAAACTCCCATGCTCCTGGATTGGAAGACTTAACATCATGAAAATAGCCATCTTGCCAAGGGCTATCTACAAATCCAATGGAATACCCATCAATATCCCAATGTCGTATTTAAAGAAATAGAAGAGGCAATCCAAAATTTCATATGGTATAATAAAAGACCCTGTATAGCAAAAACACTTCTTAGCAGAAAGAACAGCGCAGGAGGAATTTCAGTACCAAACTTTAGACTATTACAGAGCTATAGTGACCAAAACAGCTTGGTACTGGCACAAGAACAGACTTGAAGATCAATGGAATAGAATTGAGGACCCAGATATTAACCTACAGACCTATGGCCACCTAATCTTTGATAAGGGAGCAAAAAAAAAAATAGAATGGAAGAAAGACAGCCTCTTCAACAAGTGGTGCTGGCAGAACTGGTTAAGCACCTGCAGACAACTAAAGTTAGATCCTTCTTTGTCACCCTGCACTAGAATTAACTCCAGATGGATCAAAGACCTGGAGGTAAAAGGTGACACACTGAAAACTTTACAAGAAGGAATAGGAGATACACTAGGTCTCCTTGGCACAGATTGAAACTTTCTTAATAAGGACCAAGAAACACAACAAACCAGAGAAAGTCTGGATAAGTGGGACTGCATTAAACTGCAGAGCTTCTGTATGGCAAAGGACATAGCTAGCAAATTAACTAGAAAGCCTACAGAGTGGGAGAAGTTCTTCACTAATCATACAAAGGACAAGGCCTCATATCTAAAATATAACAACAGCTCAAAAAATTGAATCACTCCAAAACTAATCTCCAAAGAAACAACCATCCCATTAAAAATTGGGCTAAAGACTTAAAGAGAATCTTCTCTGAAGAAGAAATAAGAATAGCCTATGGACACATGAAGAAATGCTCAACATCTCTGGCCATAAAAGAAATGCGAATCAAAACAACTCTAAGATTCCACCTCATTCCAGTTAGAATGGCCATGATTAAGAAATCTAATAACAGATGCTGGTGGGGATGTGGCCAGGAGGGATCACTACTATACTGTTGGTGGGAGTGCAAACTCGTTCAGCCACTATGGAAAGCAGTATGGTAGTTCCTCAAAAGACTAAACATAGAACTCCCCTATGACCCAGCAATTCCACTACTTGGCATTTACCCAATGGTCCACTAGCACAACTATATTCATTGCAGCACTATTTACCATAGCAAAGATATCGAACCAACCCAGATGCCCTTCAGTAGATGACTGGATCAACAAGATGTGTTATTTATACACAATGGAATTCTATACTGCTGTCAGAAAGAACGATATCGCCCCGCCATTTGTAAGGAAATGGAAAGACCTGGAAAAAATCATATTAAGTGAAGTAAGCCTGACCCAAAGGAACATAGGCTCAATGGTTTCCCTCATTTATAATAATTGGTACAAACCTTGGACTCTCTTAGCAGAGGATTACAATAGCTCAAACCCTAAATACATAAAGCCATATAGGATGAGGCCAAATTATTGGACCTCCAGGAAATGGAAACAAGAGCTTAATTGTGAGTGACTGTTGTTCTAATGTACTATGCTGGGTTTTTTTCTCTTCTCTCGTGTTGCCCTTTGGTTAATCTCACATTGTGACAGTATCTGTTTATTTGTTTATTTGAAATAGAAGGGGGAAAAAGATGAGGGGAGAGAGTGGGGGAGGGAAATGGGGACAAAAACATGAAAAGGAGTATCAATGTGTGAGAAGTAATGCACCTTCTATCTGGGGAATATAACTGTAACCCCTCTATACATTAAAATTTTAAAAAGATACATTTTCAGGGTCAATCAATGAACCGAAAGCACTCCCAACCCTCCCCCCCCAAAAAAAGGACATTGTATCTGTGGCCTGTGATTTGAGCTATTCCCTGTCACAGTCACCTTGGCTCCTGAGGGAAAGACAAAGATCTACTGATAAGCACCTTGTGTGGAAGGTGAACCACCCCTCTAATAGGTACTGCTTTGTTCTTACCACCTTAAAGGAAACAGCTCCCCGAAGATCACCCACCAGGCAACTTGCTCCTGTTCTGTGTCAAGAATAAAGAGGTAACAATTCTCTGGAACTCCTTCAAGGGCAAGGATTTGGGCAATGCTCAGGGACTCTTCACTGTAATGCCTTTTCTCACTTCCTGTCCCATATTCTCCCTATTTAACCTAAAGCCAATGTCTGTACCTCAGAAGACTCTTGAAAATGTATTGAAGTGCTGCCCTGTGGCTATCTTGTCACACATCCCTTTTCTCTCTCCTTCACCATGTCTCTTTGTTTGGCATAAAGGGGAGAGTGGTCAGACCTATCTTGGGACTCCTGGACTTTGGGCCTGGGGCTTTAAAATATGGTTTCATGAGGTAATGCTTGGATGACAGATGGCCTGGCTAGCCACAGATCTGTGGTGAGACTGGGGGTGCAGACATCAACAGGAGCTGATGGGTGGCTCCTCAGGACTGAAGGTTTCCCTTTCCCTACAGAGGTGGGTGCAGCTGGACACGCTGGAGCTGATAATGTACCCACTGGAGAAGTTTCCATGGTGGAGTCTCGTCCTCCTTGCTCGAGGTCCCAAGGTGGGCTTATTTCTCATCTGCCATCTCAAAGGACAAATGTACTCCTCTAGGCTGTGGCAAATGGGGATTCTCAGAGAAGTTAATTGATGTTGGGGTGGGGGAGGACTTGGCACTGCAAAGCAGACCTGGGTAAGTTGACACAGACTCTCTCGCTCCAGGAGGGAGGCTGGGTTCCATTAGCATTAATAAGTGTGACAGGGGGATAATTAGGTCACAGATTCTAGTAGTCTCTTTTAGCTCAGACAAGATGGGAAACCAGACCAGGGAGAAAGGGCTCATCTTTCAGGCTGCACATTCGTCCTGAAAGCTCCACAGTGGCATTGCTGCACAGCTGTGGGGTCGGCACAGCCTTGATCAAGATCACAACCCCAACTCCAGGACAGCCACGGCTCACGTTCACCCACTGATTCTGCGTTTTGCTTCCTAGCCTGTTCTAATAATACTCCAGCTCCCTTCCATCTTCCTTCTCACTGGTAAGTGAGCAATAGGCTGAGGCAAAAATAAAAGGTGTGTGGAGGTATAAACAAGTCCATACCCTGGTAGTTAATAATAAAACTAATAATAACTCTCTAATATTGAGGTTGCCAGGCGCCAGGCAGGCAGTGATGTGTGCCAGGAGGACTACCTGAGTTACCATCCATGTGGCTCCATGTGGCATGTGAGATCAGCAAACTGAGGGCGGGGGAGAGGTAAGCCATGTCTGAGGTCACATGACTAGAGGTGGCAGGATTTCAAGGAGGTCAGTTTGGCCCCCAAACATTCTAGGACTGGGCATGGTGGTACACATCTGCAATCCCAGCGATGTAGGTAGCTTAGGTTGGCTCAGGGGAAAATATAAAGCCCTATCTGAAAAAACAAACAAACAGCAGAATCAAAAAGGGTTAGGGGCCTGGTCCAGTGGTAGAGCAGTTGCTTAGCAAGTGTGAGACCCTGAGTTTAGACCCAGGAATACAGTGTCTTATCTCCAATTCTCAAACCAACAAACATCATTTCCCAAAGAGTGCTGCTAGAGTCAGAGGAATAAAAGCAGATTTCCAGGTCTCCCTTTTCTGACTTCTGGAATGTCTACTGGGGGAAGCCTCCCACCATACCACGCTGTCCTCTGGTTCAATCCAGAATGATTTACACTGGGGGCTGGTGATTGCCAGTGGAATTCCCTGTGGTTAGGCCACATTTCATTTTTAATTGGCACTGCTAGTTTACGGTTGGTGGTAGATAATTCTCTGTTGGGTGGGGGCGGGGCTGCTCTTCCATGCACTGCAGAGTGCCAGCTGCTCCCTGAACTCTGCCTGTTAGCAGCCAGTAGCGTTCTGACCCTACAGTTGTAACACTTGAACTTGTCAAATGTCCCCTTCATGGCGCCATCACTTTCCCTGACCCTTGACCCAATCCTACTGGGTACCACGGATGTGGATCATCCTGCAATTGGGTGAGTGCTCATGGAAGAGCATTTGTCTCAGGTAAAGGGAAGTCCTCCTGTTATCAATTTACATAGGCCTCAGGAGTCAACCAGAAATGATACGTTACTCGGGCCTGGTCTCCTCTCCTCTCAGGGCAACCCTCAGAAAGAAAAGACACCAGTAAAGTCTGACCTGGACTCTTGTACCTCCTAAAATTTGCACCCTTATTTTAAAAGGCAGTGCTAAGAAAATCTACTCATGTCAGGATAAGACGCTGGTAAGGCACTGCATCCTCCATTCCAGGCAGAGCACAATCACTGCCAACACTGAACTCCTGCAGATGGCCACACAAAGATGGGGTCTACTTTGACCAGGCTGGGCAGCTGACTCCAAGAAGAGTCCAAAGATAAGCCCAGAGAATGCACACACAGAGGGAAGTCAGGCCTCTGCTTTGGAAAGAAAGGCAAGACTAGCAGTGGTGGGCATTGATGGGCTAGCAGGACTCATGCTGCCATATGTGCTAGCAGCATGTGAAAGAACAGGGACTTGAGAGCTTTGAGGGAAGCTACTTAGAAAGGTTTCTTATGTTTATAAGGAAAGAAAAGGTCCTAAATTTTAACTACAAATCATTTTTAAATGATTTGTACATGAGCAGGGCTTGATAGTGTATACCAGTAATTCCAGATCTTCATAAATGAGAAGGAAGGAAGGAAGGAAGGAAGGAAGGAAGGAAGGAAGGAAGGAAGGAAGGTAGGCAGGCAGGCAGGAAAAAAAGTAAGGAAGGATGAATGATGGTCTAAGACTGGTCCTGGAAAAAAGAACAAAACTCTAAAAAACAAATTACAAAAAGCCAAAAGATTGGTAGAAAGAGTCAAGTTATAGAGCACTTAGTATGGGGCAAGTAGGAGGCCCTGAGTTCAATTCCCAATACCACCTGCACAAAACAATACAAAATACATAACAAAAGCAAACAAGAAGCCTAAACTGCCTAAATGCCCAATTCTGAGTATGTAGAAACACCCACTGAACAAATTATTCATGCAGTCACTAAAAATGATGGTAACCAAAGTCAGGAAGAAAAGCTAAGAAGACAGGACAAACGTATTCAGAAGATAAATACTGAGCATGGTGACACTAGGAAAAAAATAATAATGCACCAATAATATACCAGAAACTAGAAAAAGCAACAAAATATTAACATCAAACAAATGGTGTTTCTTTTTTCTTCTTCTATCTCTTCTTAATTTTTCTCTCCTACATTTTCTTAATTATTCATATATAAAAACAAATCATGAAAACCTGGTTTCCAATGTCCTTTTCAAGTACACAAAAGCTGTCTCATGTCCCTTTGGGAGAGTCCAAATCAAATGTCCTAACAGAAATGCACACGTAATATTGAGAAAAAAAAACAATCTTTCCATTCCCTGCATGTCACTTTCCTCGTTCCTGCTGCCATCACCTTGACTCAATTTTCCAAGCATTGTCTTTTCAGTAATAGAATGAATAAAATCAGCAATCTTTTCTCTTCTGTCAGCAGCCATGGCTACTTACCCTGGGCACGGATGGCTGCACACGCCCAGGGAAGTTATAAATATGCCTCAACAGAGATCAGAAACCAGGACACAGGGAAAATTGCCCTGGACCCAGAAAATGTCAGCAAGACCATGACATGTATCATGGGTGTCCTGGCTGCTCTGGGCTCAACTCCATTCCATTTGTCACCTGCTGTGCTCTTTGGTTGCCTGCTATTCCTCTACCAGAAATCTGACCTAGGAAGAGAAATGAAGGAGAAATTCACCCATGACTTTCACTCTTTTTACTTTTATCTGTCTCCTCCTCTGTGGCTTGGGGCAGGGTGGGGAGGGGAGAAGGGGATTGGTATTTGGGACCCAAAATACCAACAAGAAGGCCCAGCTTCTTGAGGACCACAGAGGGAGTCACTCCCATGGGACCAGTTTAATGTTGTCAGGCATTTTCCAAACACTGAATGAGAGGGTAGATCTCTATTCACTTACCCTTCCCAAACATCTCCATAATCTGAAAACCCTTGTCTAGAGCACTACAGCTTCACACCAGCCAGGGAATAGAACTTTGAATACACAATGGATATTCAATGTCAAATTCAAATAGCTGGGCTCTTCAGAGAACAGAAATCTGTTCCATCAAGAGGTCAATCCAGCCAGGTGCTGGTGGTTCACGCCCAGAATCCTAGCTATACAAGAGGCTGAGATTGAGGATCATGGTTCAAAGCCAGCTAGGACAGGAATGTCCATGAGACTCTTATCTCCCAATTAAGCACAAAAAAGAAAGAGGAGGAGGAAGAGGAGGAGGAGGAGGAGGAGGAGGAGGAGGAGGAGGAGGAGGAGGAGGAGGAGAAGCAGACAGAAGTAAAGCTGTGGCTCAAGTGGGAAAGCACTAGCACTGAGAACAAAAAGTTCAAGGGCAGTGTCAAGACCCTGAGTTCAAGCCCCAGGACAGGCACCAAAACCAGAAACAACAACAAAAATCCTTTGCCCCTGTTGGAGCTAAGATTCAAACACTGGCAAACAGAAGGTTTCTACAACTCCAGTAGACAATGATGCTCTCAAAGCTTTTCCAAGTACCTCTCAGGCAAACCCTAGGGCCAATAGATGGGACTCAAGTGGAGCAAGTTCAGGCTTTTAGACTGAATCATACAACTTACCCAGGGAAGGGGAAGAAGAAAAAGAACTTGAGCTATACAGCTCTTGTGCGTGCTCTGGCCTTCTAACTACCAGGCGCCAGCTGGTTAGGAGGTTTTACCCAGCTATTTAAATAAAATATTTGGGTTTAAAAGATGTCTATCCAAGCCCCGCAGAGGAACAGGACACATATTCCATCCCCAGATTAAATATGCAACTGTTTTACATTATGAGGATTAGAAAAACATTGCAGACATTCTTGGTAAAGTGAACTATTTCAGGTCCTGGCTTTAGAAGCTCACACTGTTGTTTCCAAATTCTCCAGTTTTGCCAGCCACACTGAAAAATGTCCCCTCCCTCCCTTAGTGTTGTACTCCTCAGCTTCGTGGATGTGAGTCATGTCAGGACCAGACACTTGTCATAATACACTGCTGACTCAAAGAAGCCTATTCTGACCTTTCTTCCAACAGTATCTCCTCAAGTCCAGGTCAAGGACACACAGGACACAGACACCAGGAGCTGATGCTTCAATAATCACCAAGCATGCAAACCCAGGACTTGAGGAATTTCTCTTCCTCCAGATCTCTGGCCCCTGACTCCAGGGACCCTGCAAGCCTCTGCTAATTTCTCTCCCAAGACACCATCTTAGGTTTTCTCTTACATTTCTGTTTATGGCTTGACTGCTGCACCTTTTCCTCTTGCCCAGTCCTGGTCTAGTTCCTAAGGGAGTCCCTGCTTACATTTGTCTACTTTTCTGATCAAGTTCTCATCTCATTAGAGTACACATCGTACTGTGCCACTCTGATCCCTTCTTGGCCTAACCTTTTAAAAACTTTCCATGGCCCTTAAAGTAGTCCTAAAATGTCTCTAAACCATCTGTGCCTTTCTTTTCTAGTCTTATAACTCACTGTGGTCTATCCAACCACAAGGTTTTCTTTCATTCCGTCATACTTACCATCCTCCTACAACAGGGCCTTTCTCTGTGCTGCTCTTGCTATGGGAATGCCTCTTCCCTATTCCAATGATCAGGGGGGCCCCTCCTTGATTTGGCCAACGTTCCCCTTTGCATAGCTTCCTGTCCTTCACTTTCCGCAGGTTTGAGTTTGCAAGGCACAGCTGGAGGTTAAGTTCCACTCCACTAGACAAGGATACTCAAGAAGAGAGGGTTCAGGTCCACTTGGGCTCAGCACCGCCTCCTCAGCACCACGCATGGGCTGTGGGCTGTGGGTCCTACAGATGCTAATAGCAGCCACTATTCAACGAGCACTTACAGTGCTGGGAACCACTCTAGCTTCCATACAGGAGTTCACTCACTGGATTCCCATAGCAATCCATTCCACTTCAGTGAGCACACTCAGGCACAGAATAAATCATCTGGTTGACAACGATCACTTAGCTACAAAACTGCCAAATCTAGCCTCTAACTCCAACAGACCAATTTAAGCCCATACTCTCTCCCCATCTGCTACCAGCCACGGGGCAGGCACTCCTGTCATGCTTGTTGAATGAATGGAAGGATCACTGAATGAGCACAGATCATCTTTCCCTTTCCCTGTCCTTACCCACCCCTGCATTTCCTTCCTGTAGCTCCTGCTGCTCGCTGGTTCAACCATCCCTTGACCACACTGCCGGCCTCACCATTCTACACCAGGTATCAGTTCCCCATGTCCAGCAGTGGTCGTGCTAAGGCCTCTGATAATCCCCACACCCTGGCCCTCTACCATATTTCTAGTCCTAGGGTATGACCTGACCTCTGATCTCTGCCTCTCAGCCTCATCCCTGGCCTTCTGTCACATCTGTGCCCCAAAGCGTGGGCACCAAGTCTGGACAGGCTGTGGTGGCCTCTTGTCTTTTGACAACTGAGCATGGCAACTTCCGTGGCTGCTTCAAACTCCGCTGCTTCACTGCCAGGGTCAGATTGACCCACCAATGAAGCAGCTATCGTGGGGCTTGCTGTTACTCTGGAGATACACACTGTGATGATCACCTCTCTTGAGAAGATGCAGATCACGGCAATCAAGAATGTGGGTTCTGCGATTTACCCCAACCTGGATGAAGTCCTGGCCCCTGTGGCAACCACAGTGTGACCTTCTACTTGTCTGTGACACAGGCAGGAAAGTTTGCAACCTCCACAAACCTTGGTGTGCTTCATGTGTAAAATGGGTATAAGTCAGAGTTTTCTGGAGGGTTGTTATATGACGTAGAAGGGAAGTAATGTGTAAAAGCCTCTGCGTGCCAGGTCATGGTCATGGTCAGTGGTCTGCTATGGCACTCATGCTCTTGTTCATGCTCAGCAGCAGCAGCAGCAGTGGTGGTAGTGGTGGTGGCAGTAGCGGCATCATTCACAGGTGCCACAGTGTGGTCATCACAGGCACAGACAAAGCCACAATGCCTACTTTCAAGTAGCATGGCCTGAGGCTGCAGGACCTCTCTGTGCCTCACTTATCCCATCTGGTAAAATGGGAACAACAGTTGTGTCTATGTCTAGAGTGTGGTGATGGTTAAGTATTGGGTCACATGGATTCCTTACAACTGTGCCCAGGACATTACTGGCATTCAATTCAAGTGCGTGCATCATTGTCATCTTACAGACCATGATCACCTAGCTGTCAGCTGGGTCCAATGCCCATTTGGGGATAGGAGGGTTAAAGAACCTCTCACATCTAACACAGCGTGGTATGTGCAAGCTACTAGAGCCTGTGAGTCACTGTGGGTGAGTATTAGGAAAGGGACATGCTCCCCTAGTTTTCAATAACCCAGAAGGTGCCAGGGCCTGGATGGATCAGGGGCTGGCAAGCCACTGGAGCCATTGGTTTCTCAGTGCTACCCACAAGAAAAGATTGTGCTTTGTGCCAGGTGAAGCACACAGACTTGTTCAGTAACATTAGGTACCAATCTAAAAGAGATCCATTATCCTCTGGCAAGGGACCAAGTCATTCTGACTAAGACATGTTTGTTAGTCAGACTGTGACTCTGGGGTTGAAGGGTATGTAGTTCAGAACAATGTCCTCTCAGAAAACTACTGAACATCCAAAGGCAACAGTAAAGATTAACGGCAGGAAGACCAACACCATTTTCCCGAGTCTAATTAACAAGACATCCCTGATGTAAGATACAAAAGGCAGTGATAAATTGGTAGCCACCACTTCCCTGACAGACTGCCATATCTGATTGGTTCATGGAAACACAAGGGCATAAAATTAATTTCTCTAGTTTCTCATCGAATTTCTCTAACTTCTCACCTCTCAAGTTCTTGTGCTGTCTTTTCCCTAGGTGAAAACAGGGATCCACAAGAACATTTAAAATCTGAAATGAAAACCTTCCCAGCTGGGGAGCACTGCAAGCACAGTGAGACAGGGCAGAGAAACAATTTTATATATATATATATATATATATATATATATATATATATATATGCCAGTTATGGGGCTTGAACTTAGGACCTGGGCACTGTTCTTGGGCTTTCTCAAGGCTAGCACTCTACCACTTGAGCCATAGTACCACTTCCAGCTTTTTTCTATGTATGTTGTACCAAGGAATTGAACCAGGTCTTCATGCATGCTAGGCAAGCACTTTACCACTAGGCCAAACTCCTGGCCCCAACAATATATTTTTTAAAGGCATCAAGTATCTGTTACAGAGGACTTGTGTCTCAAAGACTACATTAATGGACTCAAAAAAAAGTTGTGGTTGGATTCTCATAAAACCCCATAGAGGGAAAACTGTTAGTCACTGAATTCTCATTTCTTAAAATTACGTGACTTGGTTGAGGCTATGGATGCAGGGAAGATCTGAACCCTGGAGGCTGGGTCTCCACGCCAGATTCCTAACCATCAACTGAGAGTCAAGATTTCCCAGAGAGACAAGTAAGAGGACTGTAAGCCCAAGAGCTCACTGTGGTCTTCAACACTGTCCAGCAAGGCTGCTGTTAGCCTTGAAGAGGAAATGAACCTTAAATCTCATCCCATTGCTCTTGAGCCAGTACAACAGAGAGCCTAAAATGTTCCTTTCACCTAGCTGTATTCTGTTTCAACAGCTGCGTGTGGCTAGGAGCTGCCATAGCAGACAGTACCAACTTCAGGTCTGTTTTTATCCCCCACTTGGTTTTATCGGATAGAAGTCAGGCTACTTTCTAAAACCAGAGGTGAAGGGATCCCCAGGGAATCCATGATCTCTTCTGTATGAGTAGATTTTGTGTCCTTTCTTACTCTTCCCACATCCCAAACCCAAGACTCGCTCTCCCGCTCCCATCCCACACATTCCTTCTAAGGAAAGTTTGTGTAAGGCAGTGAGATTTATGACAGATAGACAGGCAGACCATCCCAGCAATGTCTGCATCAGCAGGAAGCTATTCAAAATGCAGATTCCCAGGCCCCGCCTCTGTAGATTTCTGCAGCTGAAGATCCACATAGAGAGGGGCTGCCATGTTTTAATCAATGAGCTCTGCAATGGATGATGCTAATACAGACGATGCAGCTGTGAGAAGCTCAGCCTCAGAGGCTGACGCACATAGTTACCTGCTGGCCTCTGATATGATTATAGCACATCAATCTTGGAAGAAAAACAGAGCCTGGGCTGGGAGCCAGAGAGTTACCACTCTCCATTAATTGCTCAGTTCTATGACGTTAGGAAAGATGCTTTATCACCACAGTTCTGGTTTTTGTTTTGTTTTTGTTTTTTTGAATCTGAAACGTAGAAGTGAGGATATCAGCCCCTTGTCCTCTGGGACAACAGGAAACACAGATGTGAAAGCATCCTGGGGTCCATAGATACCTTTCATTTGCCTAGTAGAAAGGTAAATGAATTCCACAGATTAAAAAGAAATCCACATTGTAAGTGCTCTGGAAATACTATAATATTAGGCAAGGCAGGGGTCATGATAGGTTGGCAGACTGATGTAATTAAGGGCAAGCATGGTGCTAGAGTCAGAGGCACTGATTCAAATCCTTGTTCTACCCCCTAAAACATGGGTGACTTGGGCAATCTCTCAGTCTTCAGGAAGGACTCCTTCTTTTCCGCCTCCCCCTCCCCACTAGGCACTGGAATACTGCCTCAGGTTTCACTATTTCTCAATGTCATAAGCTCAAAAAATGACCATTGTCTGCTTCCCTTACAGTATTGTGACAAGCCACCTAATATTTGTGGAATTGTTCCAAACCATGTATGATAATGTGGTAAGAGCTGTGTGTTAGTTGAAAAATATGAACACCTAGAATTGGCATGGGGGTTCAAACCTGTAATTCCAGATATTGGAAAGACAGAGACAGGAGGATCTTAGCATTTTAGAGCACTCTTCTCAAACGATTGGTGTTGAAAATCTGTTATTTTTGGACCACTGTGGATGGATACATGGTGGTACATGATACACACAAAAAAAGACTCACCATGTGATTCCTACAGCATGCAGTCTGGCCTATATGCCCTGCTATAGATGACCCCACTGAACATGCTGCTGGCTGTCACTGCAATGGCAAGTCCATCCTGATGATGCTGTGGATGGCGCCACATTACCCACATCTAATTTTCATAACTGTGATCACATTTGTGACCAGTTGTGCTGGTGATGACATGCATGTGACAGTCTGTGGATTTTTAGTCTTTACGTGCATATTAAAATGGGAGCCCTGAGAAATATCAGGGTTCAGAACAGCCATGGATGTTATGGTATCCCAAGCTATAGCAAGCTGGTCACCTGCTCCTAGGAACTGCTGCCTCTTCTCCTGACTGGTGTCTTTGGCCAACATGAATTGCCTGGTTCACACACATTTCCACAACCTCACCCTCGTCACGGTGCAGCAGCCCAAAGCTAAAGACAGACATGGTGGTAGTGCTTTTGTCACAAGAGGGAACGAACTATGCTACAAGTTCGGCATCCAGAGCCCATATGGGACAGAGCGAAGACAGACTCCAGACTAGATATGTTTCTTCACTTGACTCCTCCCCAAGCCCGGTCCAGTCCTGCTTTTCTTCCTTCCTCCCCTTCCCCCACCTCCATCTACTCCATACAGCCCAGGCATGCAATCTCACACTCAGCTCCACTTATATAGGGATCCTGTCAAAGATAGAAGCTATCTGAGACTTGGGCTGACCTTGCTTGACAGCCTGTCAGAGAAGGGGACACATGGCATAAACCACACTAAGACCCTGAGGACCAGCAGCAGCACCCAGAGGTGAGCAGGACCTACCTGTTGTGTTAGACAGGGCCAGCGATTCCATGGAGCCTCGAGGGGTTTGCTCTGTGGGTGTCATGTCTTCTGTGTATTTCAAGGAGCTGATGGGATGACGGGTCCGACACTGCTGAGTGGACAGGCTCCCTTCCTCCTCCTCCTCCTCCTCTTCTTCTTCTTCCTCATACTTGGGCACTGGGATGCTGCCTCGTGTCTCGCTGAAGCTCTGATTAGACATATCACTGTAGCTCTCCTGGGACCTCAGCCTCCCTGGGTAGTAGTCCTCTCGGCATTCCTTGATGAAGCTGCCACCATGTCCCTTCATAGCCAGGGATGAGCTTCTCTTGGGATTCCCGCTGAAGTGTTTGGCCCACATGTCAGGCTGAGCCCCGGCCCCCTGTCCTCCGGCACTGTAGGAAGTTCTGATGTTGCACTGACTGAGGAGCTGCAGGGGACTCTGGGCCTGGTTCTGTTCCATCTTGTTCCCATAATGGTAGGGTTCATCCCTGCTCCTCCAAATGGGGTCTCGGTTGAGGCTAGGTGTCTGGCTGGACAGGCTGAGCAGGTCCATCTGTAGTGACAGGGGGTCCACATCAGCGGACAGCCTGTTGGAATTCACCTGCAGCTGGCTATGCTGGTTCAGCACAGTCTCCTGGGTCTTGGCCTTGTTCTTGCCGATTTTGGCACTGCGTCTGGATTCCTTGGCCCTGGCATTCTGGAAGGCTGAGTCGGAAGAATCAGACCCATTGGGGTCCTCTCCGGCACTGCAGGCCCGGGAGCAGAAGATCTGGCCTTGCTTTGGCAGGAATGGCCTCCCCAGGAGGGACTTCTTGCAGTGAGCACAGCAGAAGCAGGTCTCAGTGGCATGCCAGTGCTGGCCGTCATATGTCATCTGACCTTGGTCGATCCCTGGAGAATGAGACGGAGAAGAGGCTGAGGAACTGCTCAGAGCCCTGTACTGCCATGAGAAGCACAACATTTTGGTTTGGCTCAGAATGACAAAATGTGTGATGTGTCAATCAACCAGTGATCAGGGTTCCAACATCAATGGTACTCACATCTTACTTCAACTTAATCTCCCAGTCAGCTCCTTTTTAATTTACGTGTATCTAATAAGGGCAGTTCAGGAATGCTGCAAACAGTAAGACAGATTGAGAAGTCCTACTTCAAAGACGGAATAATCAGAATGCTCTAAATATCAACACTTTGAGCGTCACCATGACATCACACACAGAAAATTCCACAGAATAAAAATTTGCTTCATGCACAAAATTATTTAAAATAGCATATAAAATTATTTTCAGGCTATATGCATAGGAATATATAGATATACCTAGGTAATAAACTGTTTGGACTTGCATCCTATTCTCTAAGTATCTCATGGGTATACAAATATTCCAAAATCTCACAAAGATATCCCTAACGCTTACACAGGGAGTACTTAACCTATAACACATTTAATATGATAAAGCACTGGTTTAAACATTTATCTGTATCACTTAGTCACTTTGACATAGGATTCTAGGATAATTTTTCCTTTTTCAACTGAAGAAAACAGAGACACATAGGATTAAGTAACTTGCCAGAAATCTTGCCCCTAGTTATCATATTAATCCTGTCCCATTTACTCTACTTATGTGTTTGCTTGGTGTGATTTAGATATGAACTGTTCCTCTAAACATGCACGCATTGAAGGCTTGGTCCCTGATAAAAGCATTGTACATAGTGGAAGTTTTCCTTAGTAATTGAATCAGCATCAGCAATGAGGGTTTCTGCCTTCATTGATTAACCAATCCACTGATAGAGTCAAAATATGAGTAGAGTACTAGAAGGTTGTGGAACTGTGGTTCTGGAGCCTAGTTGGAAGAAGCAGCCACTGGGGTATCTAGGGGGTGGGTAGTTGTGGGAGAAGGGTCTTTGAGTATGTGTCTCGCATGGGCCTTTACTCACTCATCCCCTTCCCGTTACTCTCCCATTTTCCTGTTTGCCATGAGTTTCGAGAGCTCTGTTCCATCATGATATTCTCCTTTACCACTGGCCCAGAAACAATGGAACCTTTGAAATGATGAGCCAACACAAATCTTTCCTCCTTTAAGTTGTTTCTCTCAGGTATTTGTCACAGTGGTGAAAACTGAGTAACACAATGTTCACAGGCATTGGAGAAGTGAAGAAATCTTGCCAGCCCTAATAGAAGCCTTGGCTGCTCTCCATCCCTATCAGCTAAATTCCCCACTTGCCGCCTATCCTCAGGTCTAGGGACTACACTCAAGACCCAGTGCTTTCTGGGCAAAGCTCTACTACTTAAACCACATGTCCCATGTATCTCTTCACTTTTAGTTTGCTTTTCAGATTGAGTCTTGTACAAACTTTGCTCAGGGCTGGTTTTATCCCTTCCTCCAGTGTAGCTGGGGTTACAATCATAACCACTGCACTGTGCTTTTCTTTATAGCCTCAATACTGGTTGACATCATGCCATCAGCATATGTATGCACTGGTATGCCTCTCTGCCCCTCTCCCTCTCCCTCCCTCCTTCCCTCCCTCCCTCCCTCCCTCCCCCCCCCCCCCTCTCTCTCTAAAGGAAAGCTTTATGAGGTCAGAGATGGAAGTTTCTGCAGGAAGACACTGTCTGATGCCCAAAGGCCATGAATCATCCATTCCCATACTGAATGGATAAACCCCCTCACCACATATGCATGGTACAGGGGTGTGGCCCTAAGGATGAAGAGAAAGTGAGGGAAAAGCCACGAGGGCATGATGGAAACGTGGATCAATTCCCAAGACTTGTGTACACAGGGCTTCCAGGAGCAGTGAAGTGGAGTGGGCGGTGACAGGTGAGAACCGCCAGCAGAGGTAACAGTCCACCCACACTTCATTCTGAGGAGGGGGCCAGGTGGCCCGGGCATGTACAATTCTGGACTATCTAAGAGGACATTGATCCCACCTGTATCCCTTTCGGTGGGTCTTAGCTCTGCCATTTTCTAGCTTCATCTTCTAGCTGCATCTCTCTGTGCCTCGGTCTCCCCAGAGCTGCCATGTAGAAGATAACCCTCCTTACTTTATAGAACTTGTGTGAGGATTAACTGAGTGTGAGCACTGGCTTTGCCCTGGGCTGCTGGGCCATAGCTGCTTGCTGGCTGTTATTCTCAGCTATTCTTCCTCTACTGTATTAGGCTAGAATCTCCCTATCTGTGAAGGGACAGGGATGCCCCTCACATTCCTGTTCTCTCAGAGTGAGGTCTGGGGCTACGCAGCCTTCTCTCTGCCCCTTTCCATTCCTCTCCCATGTGACAAGAGATCTGAGAGCTGGGTGCAGGCTGTCATGGGTCCCTGACTGCAGGCAGCTGCTCAGCACACAATCCACGCAGCTGCAGCCTGGGTGCCTCCCTAGAGTCTGGGAAGTGAGGTCCTCAACCTGTCCTCCCCCAGCTGCTCCTGCAAGGAAACAAACAGCTCAGGCTGTACAAAGGCCGGGTTCCAAGAGGGAGGCTGACAGGGGGGCGGAGGGAACAGAGGGGAGGAATGCTACAAAGTGGCCCCGGCAGGCAGCACTGGATCCTAGCTCCCTGATAAACATCAACCATGTCAGACTGTGCTCTGAACTGCTCCTGAACTTGGGACATCTGGAAAAGGGCTTAGCGCTCCACATCTGAGTGGAGTGATCCCTTCCCTCTTCCCTCTCTGAAGTCCCTGGAGCAGTTCTCCAAGGGTGTCTGTCTGTCTGCTGCCTCCACAGTCGCACTCAGCTTACAGGACTGTTTACTTTGCTGCGTGCAGGCTAAAGTCCCGTTGCCCTGGCAACGGCTGCCTGATGCAGGGCCTGCACCAAGTGGCTGGATAAATATGGAATATTTGTACAGTGTGGTTGGAGGTAAGTCACCCAGAGACTGAAGTGTGCCTGAGATACAGAGCAGACTCGCTGTGGCAGGAAATTTATGTTTTGCAGAAATGTGGATTCAAAAAGAAACATCACAAGCAGTGATTTAATAAGAACAGCCTACAGTACTTCAGGTCACAACAGTCCCTTTGCTGGCAAAACATGGATGGGCTTTTTTTCCCCCCCAAAAAAAATGAGTTTAGGAGGCAAGCAAAGGAGAATTCTACTGAAAGCCCACCTGGTCTGACTCCAAGCAAGCTTCTAATAGACTTCCACGAGACATAGGAGGGTCAGGCCAGAATCACAGACATTAATCTATTGCCAACCTGTTTTTTGTTTTTTAAAGCAAGGGGGCCAGAAAAGACAAGGTACCCACTGTTGAATGGTAGAACAAATCTCTTACTTGCAAAGGTGAAGTGATTTCTACCATCTTGGGTTTCAGAGTTATAAGCAATGTCTCTTACTCTGAATTACTCTGTATTTATCTATGTTGGCTTTTGTTGTTCTCAAGGATGGCACTCTACCACCTGAGTCTTGCCTCCAAATCTGTGTTTTATAGGTTAACTGGAGATCTAACCAAGTGTGATCTGCAGATCTCAGCCTCCCAAGCAGCCAGGATTATTGGTGTGAACCACCAGTGCCCAATCACATTGAGACTTTTGCTGATGCTTTAAAATCATGTTTGGCTGGGCCGGGAGCATGTCCTGGTGGTAGAGTGCTTGCTTAGCATGCACAAGACTCGGGTTCAATTCCTCAGTACTACGTGCACAGAAAAAAGCCAGAAGTGGTACTGTGGCTCAAGTGGTAGAGATCTAGCCTTGAGAAAGCCCAAGGACAGCGCTAAGGCCCTGAGTTCAAGCCCCAGGACTGGCAATAAATAAATAAATAATAAAATCAAATCAAATCATGCTTGCCTGAAGTTACTGGGCTTCCCCTCTACCAAAAGGGTCAACTGATTTGTCCCTCTGCCGATTTCTCACTTGTTCTAGGTTGGGCATGAAAGGGAGAGGGTGTATCACCTACTCTTACCGAGGAGGTAAGAGCACAGGCAAGGAGGACTGATAAGATTCTGATCAGGGGGAAAATGGAAGAGATACTATGGACATCTCCTTGTGACAATTCAAGTATTTACAATTTATAATTAGTGAGGGAAGAGGTCAGCTTGCTCCTGAATGCAATGAGCTGAGCAGGAATGCAGAAAACAAAAGACTGTTGGAACCCTTGATCCATCCTTTCCTGAAGCTAACATGCTCCATGGTCTTTCAAGTTACATGAGACATGGAAATTCCCTTTTGACACTTAAGCTAGTATGAGTTAGATTTCTATTACATGCAACGAAAGGGGTTCTAGGGGAGATCCAGTCTCAGAAAACCAAGCTGAAAATGCCAAGCACTCACCTATATGTTGGGCACAGGTGTCACAATATTCCGCATACAAGGACTCGAAGCAGTGGCAACAGTAGGGTCGCCCCTCCTTCATAATATAGCGCTGCCCCCCCAGCACTGTCTCACACTCAAAGCAGCAGAAGTGTTTCATGTGCCAGTGTCTCCCCTCGGCCTCAGTGCACTCGTCAGCGAAGATGATCTGCAGAGAGGAAGCCAGATGGTGAATGTCTGATACCAGGCCACTGTAGATACACCTCCAAGGAGGGGGAACTGTGGGAGGTCTAAAATAAAAGGGCAAAAAGCAGGTCTTGCCAAAGCAGCTCTGCATTTGCACCTGCCTGAAACACAATTCAAAATGGCACCAGGGAGGAACTCAGCTACATTTAAATAAGGGTAAGAACACTCTGCAGACTAGAAAGCAGGATGAGGAAGAGATAGGTCATGTGCTCACTGGCCGTGCCTATCTGGATTCAGTATTTTCTAAAGTGGAGAATGTCCTATCAACAGCTGGAATGCTAGCTGTTCCTTTAAACCACAGTGTATATACCATACACGACAATACTAAGCAAGAGAAAAAGCTACCACATCCATTCTCTCTCACAGAGGTACATCCTTCACCCTTCCCTCGTGTCTCAAAATGAGTCATGCTCATTTATAGTACCTATCTGGCTCTCACAAGTGTTTCATGTTTCAATTTCTCATATAGAATTGTTTTCAACTTTGAAAGCACAGCTTTCAAAACATACTACCAAACTATAAGATAAGAACTGAGGTAAAGTACTAACAACAAAACTCACAGTCTAGGAATAAATCCATTCATAATGGTCCACTGATTATCAAAAAGACTACAGGGTAGAATCCATGAGGAAACAGTCCAGCAAATGAGGCTAGGACAACAGGAAGTCTCATGTAAAAAGAATCAGTTTGGAATCAGGTATCAGTGGCTCATTCCTGTAATGTTATTTGTTCAGAAAGCTGAGATCCAGAGAATAGTAGTTCGAAGTTATCCTGTGTTGAAGAGTCTAGTAGATTATATCCCCAAGTAAAAACACAGACTGAGGTATGGCTCAAGTGATAAAGCACCCCTTCGCATGAATTCAAAATCTTCTACCAGAAAAAAACAAATAAGTCTATTTGATTCCCTACCTCCACCACATATATAAATCTAACTAAAGCAGGGTAAGTAGATGAAAGAAATGAGGAAGAACTGGTGATTACAGGCATAATATTCCATGTTCATGTGTGAAGATGGAGCCAGGTAACTTGAAGGGATGGCTGAGGTTGGGGACAGGGAGAATGATGGAAGGGAAGATGCCAACCAAGACACAGTGTATTCATAAACTGAGATGTTAAATTAAAACTGTACAACTATTGAAACACATTAAATAAAAAACCTGTTAGAGATCAAAGACCTAATAGGGGGAAAAAGATAGAGCCTTAGAAAAAAATAGAGTCCTTGGGATACCAGGAAGAGGTCCTGTATCTCTTCTGTTTTAGTGGACATTGCACATACAAATACCTCCTGGAGCAAGAAGCAGAGTCATCTGGATGGAGTACCTGAATTTTCACTCCGAACTTTGGGAATCAGAAAGACAATCAAATCATGCCATCTATTATCCTTTAACTAACCAGTCCCCTGGAGTTTTGCACAGAGGCACTTGTTTCTCAGTGACCACTCCCAGGATTTGGGCTGTGATCTAAAGCTTCACAATGTGTTTTTTTTTTATTTTTTTTAATGCAGTATTATTTATTTATTTATTTATTTATTGTTGTCATTCATGGGATTTGAACTCAGGACCTGTGCACAGTCTCTAAGTTTCGTTTGGTCAAGGCTAGCTTTCTTCTACTTGTGTCACAGCACCACTTCCTGCCTTTTCTGTTTATGTGATACTGAGAATTTGAACTGGGGCTTCAGGCAGACTAGGCAAGCAATCTACCATGGAGCCACATTCCCAACCCCTAATCATTATTATTAATACTATTATTATTATTATTATTATTAAGTTTATGGAAGCAAGACTCTTGAGTGACTGGGGACTGGGAGCCCCTGAAGGGAGTCTGACCTCATCACAGGCTGCGCAGCGGGGCTTCAGGCACTCGGCATGGTGCCTGCCACAGTAGATCTTCCCATCTTGGTAAAAGTAGATCAAGTCCACCAGCAGCTCATTGCAGACAGTGCATATGAAGCAGGGCGGGTGCCAGCAAACGCCATGGCCAGCTCTTGAGGCGAACACAGCGATGTCTCCGCCATTAATCTGCCCTCCGCACTGTGAAGGAAACAGGTGCATCAGCCCATGGCCGACGGTAGCCCTCTGTGCTGTACAGAAGTGGCCAGGACCTGAACCTGCAGCTACCAAGCCCTTATTCCATGCCAGTCACCATATACTCTGCATTATGTTCCCAGGACAGATTTCTCCCTGCACCCTCCCCTTACATAGGATAAAATGAGAAGAGAGGAAAGCAGGGTGAGGGGATAGAAAGAGGCCTGCATAGGAGCACACAGGAACTTGGGGGACAGGAGGCCAAGTGGCTGAGGTGGAGGTGAGGGCAGGGAGGATGCACCCTCTCCTACACACTCCATACTGCATGCTGAGGCAATGTCAAGTTTAACACCAGGCTGGGTTTGGGGAAGCCAGGGAGAGGGGGAATTCAGCGGGGCTGGTCGGTAATAGCAAACCAAAGGAGGACTGGGCACCAAAAGAAAATAAAAATCCTATCTGTATTTACAGATTGTCTTCCATTTCCCAATGCCTTTCAGGCAGGCTTTTTTGTCTCTTCCATTTCCCTTACCATCTCCTTTTGTAGCATTTCTTCCCAGAAAGAAACAAGGCAGGATAGCTAGGGTTTTCAGGGTGGGCCACCAAAGCTCAGCTTGTATTATTTTTCTATTGATTCAATTTATTGTCTGGTTTTGCCCTTTCATTCACAGCTCAAGACTAAGCTCTCATGTTCTTTGCTCATTTCTAGCTAGGAACCAGGCATACAGCAGGTACTTAATAAATAAATGAGGGACAAACAAGTAAATGAGAGCACCCTGCCCCGTGCCTCCTCCCATGCCATCCATGCTCACCTGCTCACAGATGGCTCCTGTCATGGTGACAGGGAAGGGCCTGACATTCCCTCGGCCCAAATTCTCTCGTTTCCTCTGGCTGCTGAACAGCTTCAGCTCCCGCTTCTCCTCCTCATCCAGGGAGTTGCAGTATCGGACCTGAACACACAAAGAATGGATCCTGAAGCTCATGTGTTTTTCTCTTGGCACGAGCTCCATCTTGGTTTCATAGCCCTTGCCTGGCATGTGCCCACCCCAAGTGTGGACTGACTTTGGTGAGCCTCCTCTGACCATGGTGCTAAGCCACACTGCTTACTGAAGCCTCTGAACTCTGGAATTCAAGTCTTGGCAGGCTGAAGGTTCTGGAGCTAGCCCTCTGTCTCACTTACCACACTTACACCCAATCATCTGGAGTGGCTCAAGTGCCTGTCCTATTCTGGGATGTTCTCTTCCTTTTATACCCATGAGTATCCACGTAAATTGGTGGCAGCAAAAAGTAAGTGGAGCCTGGCGCTGGTCCCCAGGCAGTGACGGAGCTGTGGGAAGGCCCTGTGGGGTCACCTGGATACCAGGTATTCTCTGTATATTGGGCATTTGGACCAGTCCTGAATAATTAGTAATGGTAGTTTTAAAAGAAATCCACTTTCAAAGAAACTCCCAAAATATATATATAGAAGAAGAAGAAGAAGAAGAAGAAGAAGAAGAAGAAGAAGAAGAAGAAGAAGAAGAAAAAGAAGAAGAAGAAGAAGAGGAGGAGGAGGAGGAGGAGGAGGAGGAGGAGGAGGAGAAGGAAGGAGGAGAAGGAAGGAGGAGAAGGAAGGAGGAGGAGGAGGAGGAGGAAGAAAGTATATCATGCCTAGAAGTAAAGGATCACCTGGAATAACTAGAAGGGGATCTTGGAATTCGAGAACAAAATGACAGGGCTGGATTACTACTAGGAATCTGGGGGAAGGTGGCCACTTTGTCCTCAGGAGATACCGATGCTCCTATTTAAACCTGTAGGCTGGGATGTGTTAGAGAGCCAAGAGACACCTGCTAGCACCAGACTGAACCTTCTCCTTCATGGTTCAACCTCTCTATCCCAGGAATGCAATGCAGCTTCAACAGGAGTAACCCTGTTATCGGTGAGAAGTATTTACTACCATGTTCCCATCTCACCACACAGCTCTACACCCATCTCCACCCTTTGTCTTATCTTAGGCAGGAGTCAACTGGACATGAGAAAGACCAGCAGTGCTACCCAGATGCCCGTCACAAAGATGGCTACAGGAAAACCTTGTATCCTAGTTTGGAAACCAGATCATCTGTATCTACCAAAATTGGCTTATCTGGGACAAAAGAAAATGAAAAACATATATGCTTGAATATTCATTATCATTTATTTTCAAAAGGAGCCATGTCAAATGGGCTGAGTCAGCCCGCTGGGTAATAATCTAAATAGAGACTTATTAAGGAAGCATAGACATAAAATAAACCACTAAACGCACAAAAGAACAGATCACACATCCCTTCCTCAAGTAAACAGATGGTTCTTTTTTTTTTTTAAAGAAAAAGAAAAAAAAAGTCTCTGTGGGAATGTTTCAGAAAGGGAATTACAGTGACCGGAACAGTCCAGAACACAAAGTTCCCTAGTGGTATTTTATGGGCCTGCTTTTGAAGAAAGACACCTCCCTCCAGCTCATAAAGCTCCATTTCTACTTCCAAATTAGTGAACGGGGCATCAGGTTACAATGCCTGCTCTTAGCTTGAAAAGAGAAATCATTATTTACATTTGTTTAATGAAGTCAGACATAAGCAACAGGAAAGAGCAATCTTTCTTAGTTGTTTTAATTTTGTAATTGTATAAGCTTTGACCCTGATTACTCAAATTCATTCTTTTTTTTCCTCCAGTGCTTGGGATAGAACCTCAAGTCTTATACATGCTAGGCAAGTACTCCACCACTGAGCTATACTCCCAGCCCCTCAAATTTATTTTTCAGGCTCTTATACTGTCACTTTGTATTCAAAACGTGGGAAGGCAATTCTAAGTAGCATTCACTCATTTCCTTGGGATACAGATTGTGGATGGAGGAAGGTGATGCTTAGCTTTCAAAAGGGGGATTGTTTTCCTATTCCATTTAAAATAACTTTATTTCTTCTGGTGCCAGTACTGAGGCTTGAACTCAGGGCCAAGACACTGTCTCTTAGCTTTTCACTCAAGGCTGGTACTCTGTGGCTTGAGCCACAGCTCCAGTTCTGACTTTTTGCAGGTTCATTGGAGATAAGCATCTCACAGATTTTCCTGCCCAGGCTAGCTTCAAACCGTGAGCCTCAGATTCCAGCCTTTCAAGTAGTTAGGTTTACAGGAGTAAGCTATGGACATTAGGCTGCACTTGAATTTTAAGTGAAGTCAGAGTCAAATAGTATAATTTGATTAAAAAATCCTATTTTTTTTAAAAAACCAGATACTTAACAATTAAGTTCCAGCTTACACTCCTAATCCTTCCCAGCATGGTCTTCTATAAAGCAGGTTTACAAAATTCCCCTCTGAGATCAATATGAACTCAAGGGCAAGAAAGGTCTGCCTTCAGGGCTGTGCTTCTGGGTTCAGAGACCAGGACAGCCCATGAGCCATACTTTGAACAGTATAATGGAGGACTCTCATGAGAGCCAGGGTTCACTGTGGCAAAAAGTCACAGATATGGAAAGATATGCCGCTGCCCACATAACTCCTGCAGCCTGGCGTGCAAAACTTGAGCCCACTCACTATGAAACCATGCTGAAAACTCTCATTTGTACAGGGCCTGAAGTGTCCCAAGGAGCCCTAGTCCTTCTTCCAACGCAGGCAGGCAACCACCAGGCACATTTTCATCAAGTGAGAATACCAGGATGTAAGTTTTTACACCTTTATAAGCTCCAGTTACCACAAATAGCTGATCACCCCAGCTTCAGAGGCTCAACCAGTCCAGAACTAAGATTCTTTTTTGGCAATACATATATAGCAAGTGTTGGTCAGTTCCTTTAGGTTCTAATTAAGGCCACTAACTCCTAAAAAGAAATCAACAGAGGGATCCTTCCACAATCTCACTCATCATGGCCTTGATGATTTAAAAAAAAAAAAAAAAGAAGATTCTGATGACATGTTTTCTAAGCCCCTTCTAGCCTCTTACCTCATTGTCATGTGGTGGGAGCTGGTGTAGGAGCTGTTTGATTCGCAGTTTCTCTCCAGGGCTGTTGACGTAAGGGACTTTCTCTTCCGGGAGGCAGCTGTAGTACTGATGAACCTGAGCGATGGAGCAGACACAGCACTTACCCATTATGCACAGTGCCAGTCACCACTTCCCCTCCCAGAGAGAAGCTGTGCACATAGGGAGCAGGTACTTCCGCTGTCCCCCAACCCTTCATGAGACTCAAGAGCTGGCTTCCCCTGCAATACACAGAGAGGCTCAGCTCAGGCAGAGGCGTGCAGATTACTCCTCAACCAATGGCAATGAAAGGCTTTCCCCCTCTGAAGGGGGGGGGAGAGAATGTCAGCAAATGTCCCAGCCACAGAAGAATCCAACCAATCTACAGGTGAAGCCAGAAGGTAAGGATCTCTCGGTAGCCTTCCCGAGTGTCGCTTTACCATTTTCTGTGTGTCTCCTGGCGCGGCACCTCCTTAGCTGAGGGATATGTCAGCGCCTGTCTGGGCGCTGCAGTCAAAGCTGTCGCTGGCACTCACCAACTCCTGGGTACCTCAGCCTCCACCTACAGTAAAAGCCTGCCAGGTTTTGAGCCACTTGTGAAGCAGGCTCCAGTTGACATCCATTCAAAAGAGACCCAATGTGGGGGTGCAGTGTGTCACTGGACAATGTCATTAACACAAGGACCTTCTCATATCTTTTAAGATTCCTGATGGTGACAGTTTATTAGGGCATATTCCTGCATTCATTTTAACCACTGGGGAAAGCACTAAACATTTAAGCTACCCTGAGAGAAGGAAGAAGACATTTCTACCATCTAACCATATGTAAAACGAGAGCAAGAAAGATCTATCTGCCCAGAGAGAAAGTATATTATCATATAAAACTGTAACTTTTTTTTTTTAACCCACAATGCCAGCAGCTCAGATAACATTCTGGAAAAGGTTTCCAAGAACTTTCATGCAGCAGGACTATTAGCTTTAGAGAACCAAAGACATACATGCCCCATGCTGGGAAAGACAGCAGCAGGAGCTCCAACCTCCAGAGTCCATAGTTCACTCCTGTTCTAATGCCTTTGCATTTACGGGACCTTGGATATGAATGCATGTTCTGGGAATGCAGGGGTGAAGAGTTGCACAATTCTCTCCTTTGATCTCTAGAGATCAAATCGTGAGTGTTAGAACTGAGCTCCAGGGGGTGGGGGGGAAAGCTTGCGATGACAGGGACTTTAAAAAATGAGAAAGCCTAACTTCACTTTTCTGACCAACATGTGCCTATTGTCCTTCGAATCAGAGCCCCAAACCAATCACAAACAGAACTCTCTTCACAGATTGCTGGCTCCTTGCAAGAAGGCTGGGCTGCTGTGAGCCTTTCCTACAGGCGCCTGGCAGACTGCCACATCCTGGGACAGGAAGGAATGGTTCTGGGTTGTGAAGGCAACTTCCAGATTGCCTGCACTCCTAAGAAAAAGTGGCAGCCCATATCAGAAGTTAGCTTTGTGTCTGGAGGGTCCTACTTTACTGTACGGCTCACATGGGGCAGGGATCAGCAAGTAAGTCCAATCTCTGTGTCTTAGGACATAGATTTTGCCTTTTAAGTTAACATGTTGCTTGTAGAAAGGCCTTAGTCTGAATTTGGAAGGCTAAGGGAGGAGTACTGCAAGTTCAAATCTAGCCTGAGCTATGCAGGGAGATAGTGTCTCAAAACAACCAAAGGTGATGGAGAGGCCATGACCTGAGATCTGCTATCATTCTATGCCTTCCATTACAGTCATAAGCACATGGCTATTGAGAATGTGAGGTTAACTACTATGTTGCTTGAGAACACAGAACTGGATTGGATCTTGCCTGACCCTCTTCTGGATGGCTGCTCATTGTGTTCACAGCCCTCTCTTCTTTGCCCAGAACAGTCATCTCTGAGAGCCTTTCTCAAGCAGCACCATGAACCAAGCCTGCTATGACCCTGTGCCTCTGTCATTTCCCACCTCTAGGTTCCTAAGCAAATTACATGGCAGCTCAGAGCACCCACCATAGGATCGAGATGACTAATCAAAAGCAGTCCTCAAGCTCAATGAGCACTGTGAGTGTTAAATAAGCATTCTGTTTTGCAGCCTGGCTAAATCCAAATGAGATAAGCAGATGTCTCCTGGACTTCCTTCCCTTTTTAAGTTGTATAACATCATTATTGGTATGTAAATAAGACCCAACCCTAGGCTCTGTGAGCCATTTCTCAGCCCAAACAAGAAAAATAGGGGCAAGGAATAGGGGTGGGGGCGAGGGGAATAGCAACCTATTATAAAGGTGTGGTGTTTTCTCAAGAAACCCAGTTGCTTAGAGGAAATGGAAGCGGATGTGTAAACTGACCAGGATCTGCTTTCTCATCTCTCTGGTTTCAGGGTTCCCTAACCTCTGCTGTATTCTCTCTGTAGATCTGCATGCCCCCTGATTTCTCAGAACCAGAGGTCCCCCACAGCACTGGTGCTGAAAGTGCTTCAGTTCAAATCTAGTGACTTGCTTCCCTCAGTTCTCTCAGTTCTGTAGAGTTATCTCATCTTGGGCTGGATCCACATCAATTGATGGGACAGAAGAAGTTTTACACATTCCAAGACTGGAAGACAAGATAATCCTAACAGGACACAATCAGCAAAGGTGGAGCTGGCTCAGCTACAGCACTATAGAGATGCTTAGGAGTGTTGGCACCCCATGCCAATGCTGGGCCAAAACTCCCCGAGACAAGCAACTGAAAGGAGGGAAGACTGACTTTGATAGACGGCTGCCAAGGCTTTTAGCTTGGCTCTGTCACACTGAGCTTGTAACAAGATTCAACAGTGGCAAGGAGAAGGTGGTAGAGAAAAGCTGCTCACCTATTGGTGGCCCAGAAGTGAAAGAGGCAGACACAGGGGCAAGGGGGAGGGGGAGGGAGGGAGGGAGAGAGACTGAGACAGAGAGAGCAAAAGGGAGAGAGGGAGAGGGAGACTTTGGAATCCTAGTATCTCCTTCAAGGGTTCATCCCCCTGCCACCCCCACTGGGGGCCTTACTTCCTTCCATGAGGCTCCGCCTCCTAAGAGTTCAACCACCCATTAAGAGTGATGCACACTGGTGATCAAACTCTTAGCACATAGCCTTTGGGGGTCATTTCTGATCCAAACTCTAAGAGTATGCTGAGGATTCTATCCTTGGATTCTCAACAGAGGCAGTGACCACTCCCTTGCAGCACAGGTCTGTGTATCCTGGACAGAATTCAAACCTACTGATCACCACCTGAAACATATTTCTACCTAGTATTCTCCACTCATTCTTCCAGTGAAGAATGTGCTGAAGTATTTTCTTCCATGGGAACCCATCATTTGATGGATGATTTAAAAGCTCACGTGGTGGGATGCTCCCATGCTCAAATATCACAGAGCATCCTTAGTTCCTGCTTGTGCTGAGGAAGGAGGGTGAGTTAGCTCTTCATGAATGGCTTCCAGACTGTAAGTCTAAGTCCCTGTCTCTTACATTGGGAATTTAACATCTGGGGTTGGATGCTGGGTTTCCCAAGCTTGCCACTGAATAAAGAAGATGAGAAGGCAGTAAGCAAGTCCCAGCACTCCAGACTTCCCCAGTCAGTGAGCCTGGGTATAAGAATGCCACAGGCACACCCCTCTGCAGAATGTGCTGGAGCTTTGCTCCACTTGGCTGCTCCCAGGTAAGGGCTGTCCTATGATTCTGCCCTGGGTGAAGTAAGACTGGGTACACATTCCCGCAGTTTATTGTGTTATTTAGAATACAATAAACTGGCTTATGAACATGAAATAGCCAAAGGCCTTTATTGAAGGGGTTGTTCCCTAACAGGGCGGCTTGGAACCACTTCAGTCTGCATCAGATTGTCAGAACTTCAGTCAGTGTGCAAATACTCTCTGAAGCAAGGCCTCACCCCACTAGAGACACTGCAACTGCGCCCAGGCCTGTGAGGAGGAGCCACACATCTCATCGCATGTCTACATGGACAGGAGGAGGGGAGCTAGCAAGCCACTGTGGGAAAAAGTGTACAGGCCAGTTTCATACCTATAATCCTAGCTACTCAAGAAGCTAAAATCTGAGAAATGTGGTTTGGAGTAAACCTGGGTGGCAAAGTTTGGGGGACTCCCATCTCCGATGAACCATCAAAAAGCACATCTGTTCCTGCAGTAGTTGTTCCCTTTTAGATTGCAGCAGCATCCCCTGGAAGGCTGGTTACAACACACATTCCCAGTCCCACAGGCCTGGGCTTGAAGCCCTCTGACAGGCATGAGTAGCCGTTTCAGAAGTGCTGCTTGGACCAATGGACCCCGCTTGGGAAAGCTTTCCAGCTAGCCTACTGCTTTCATCTCAGCAAGGCATGATGGTATCCCTACTTTTCCCAAGAAATCTAGGAAAGTCAAAGGAATTAAAAAAAACAAAACAAAACAAAACAAAAAAAACCTTACTGTTCCTTACCCATGTGTTTTGGAGTTTCCTCCCACAATTACATATAGGCAGACCGATTAGATTAGGCAGACCTTTTCCATCAACCGAGGCCACCAATGAGGATGCAGAAGGGCAAAGGTTTTCTACATCTGAAGCTTCCTCACTTACTTGTCGCAGGAGCCCAACAGACACTGTATGATGTCCATGGCTGATCTCAGCAGCCATGGCTCTGGACTAGTCACAGGAAGAAAAGGGTGGCAAACTACTTATCTCCCAAGTGACTCTGGCTGGAAGTGGTTTTCTATGCAATAGTTCACTCGCACACCCTTGTGGCACTCAAGAGGTGGGTATACTTTATACTCAGCAGATTGAATATCACAGAGGTAAACTGTAGAAGTGCCCTCCTCCTCCACTGCCCTTGGTTTTAGTGGATTCTTGGCTTTTGTCAAGAAAGACAGACCAGCAGCTGACCACAGAAATAAGTACATTTCTCCTGTGTGTTTTCTACTTGTAGAAACCATACATGGCTGCTCACACTGAAGTCTTCCCACAATGCTGTGCAACACTGATGGTAGAGAGGTGGGGTAGCAATGGCTGCCCATCTGCTTCCATTATCCTTTTCTTCCTCAACAAGAATACTGTGGCTTTGAGTGCATGGATATGACTAAGCACCCCTCCCCAGGAGTGACATGGGGCCATGTGAACACGTGCTGGCCAATGATATGTGACTGGTGTGATGTGAGGGAACATTCTTTTCAAGGGGGCCAGGAAAGTTTCTGACCATTCTGCCTCCTTCCTCCTTTCTGCCTGAAAGGTAAACAGAGTGGTGGAGTACTAGCAGCCAATCTGTATCCCGAAGCAACCTCAGTGATGGAATCTGTGGGGGTAACAATGGTATGACAGAAAGTTAAGTGCCTAGGTTTAAAAAATAATACCATGGAGCTACCATACATACGCTGGATTGCCTATCTCTAGTTCCCACCCCACACCCTCAGAAATTAATGACTTCTTTATTTGTATTCTCTAGGAAATGAATGCAATTCCTAAAAGATGCAGTAACAGCCCGATAAACATTAGCATGTGCCATAGTCATCTGGCTTTTAAAACAGCTCACAATATGCCAGAAAAAAAAAATCCAGGTTTGAAGGCAAGGCCTGTGTGACTTCACAAGGGGAAGGGGAGATTCCTAGAGTGGGAACTGTGATGTGAACCAGCCCCTCTGCAAGTTTGTTGAGGGGGGGGCAATCTCTTTTTAACCCAGGAACCCATCAGAAGTAAAGGCCTTCATTGTCTCCGCCCCCTTGCCTACAGTGAGCCTAGCATAGGCCTGGAGGTGGTATTGGGCCTGGAGGTTGGGTCTGCATGACCCCCACAGGTACCCTGGAGAGGCAGGAGAGATGCTGCTGACATCTGGGGCAATATGATTGGTTTAGGGCAATGGCGCTGGAGCTCTGATATGTAGACCTGGAGGCCAATCAGGCAGAATCCCAGCTATGAACTAGGGGTGGGGCAGGGTGCTCATTTCTGCCTTCCCTCCCCACCCCCCACGTCCCCAAACCTGTCAGGGTTTCATTAAGCAGGAACAGGAGGGAAAGGCTGTTTCCTGGAATCTAAGGAGACATCCACCACCTTGATTCCTTCTCATCCCTCCTGGAGACTCAGGCTGTAATTTTAATTGCTTTACTCAGGAAGTAATTTGGAAATGGCGCTGTAATACCTAGTGCTTGGCTAATGTCCCTGCATGCTTCTGGTCCCACAGGGCCGCAATCAGCATGGGAAAGGAAAGCTCACTGCGGGCATTTCCAAATACCCATCTTCCCCATTTCTTTCTTCTGCTTCCCTCCATGTCTCCTTCAGCAGTGTCTTGTCAGTTATAAAGCTATACACAGATATAACCAGAGTCCAGTTCCCTCTACCAGACCATCCGAATGCCAAAATCACCCTCAGTTTCTCATCCACAATGTCTGCCAGAATCCATAAACCTTTAACGTGCTGTTCTTCAGAGAAAGGAGCAGTGGAGGACTCTGGGCAGCGTAGGGTGTGGCAGAGTATCCTTTCCCTGTGGAACCTGACCACCAGGAACAGACTGTCCCTCCAGAGGGGTCTGCCCCTAGATGGGGTCAAGAATGGTGCATTGAATGCTAGGTTTCAGTCTGGGCCTAGCTAGCTGTCATCCAAACATTTAGACAGACACATTCAGTGAGAAAAAAGAAACAAATTAACAACAGGAATAAGTAAAGAAAGATGAGTGGAGTAGGGTGGAGGAGACACTGAGATTGTTACTAAGGATGCATTGTTTCTTTAGGAAGAAGAGACACAAACATCTGTATTTGAAACTTACAAGTTACCCTTTGCTCAAACACAGGGAGGAAAACAATCAAGTTATGTCCCAAGCAGGTGCCTTAAGTCAAAACCACATAAGCAGGTCTGCTCTTCTGTGGATTGGCTCTTGGGAGGACAGGGGGGTTAGGCGTGGTGGGGGAGGGCTCTTTTCTCCAGCCCACCCCAATTTCTTTTTATTTATAATATTAAACCTCAACGTTTACATAGAAAATAGTTTCCATTTAGTGTGTGGAATATTATTATCTGACAGTTATTTTTCTTACCTTGACTTTAAGAAGAGTTCTCAGAGAAGAAGAGCTGAGAGTTTGAATGCTTTGGGGTAGGGGAAAAGGGAAGCTACCATTCTCCAGAAGATTTCTTCACCCCTAATCTGTCTAAGGTCTCCTTTAAATTCCCTGCCTGCCTGGAAAGGCCAGAAGCTTCCTACAGGAGGCTCAGCACAGTTCTGGGGGTGGAGCTGTTTGGGTTTGAACCCCAGATCCAACAGGTACCATGCATACATGCATAGCTGGCTATTTATTTCCTGGCCCGCAGCAGCCCTCTCTCCATCTGTAAAATAGGGACAGCATTGTCTGCCTGCAGGCAGAGCTGGAAGGCTCAGATAAGGGTGGCTGCGAAGTGGCTAGGGCATGAATGTGCTTCAGGTATGGGAATCACCCAGCACCTCTGAGTTTTTCACAAAAGGCATCTCTGACCCCTGGTGGGGCTCTGCTTGGAGGACCAGTCTTTAAGGAACATCATTAGATCCTATCTAACACACTGAAGTCCCCAGAAGAGCACAGGTATGGAGAAAAGGCCACAAAGCAAGAGGTCTGCCATTTGCAAGGCAAGAAGCCAGGCTTTGCTGCAATAGGAAATGATCTTAACCTCTAGTTTAAAGGACCTCTAAGATGATGCTCCATACAGCAGACAAACCGCTACAAAACAAATGGTCAAAGATGCTGACAAAAACTGCAGAAGTTCAATCAGGAGCCCAGCACCAAAGGGCTCATGCCTTGAATCCTAGCTATGGAGAAGGCTGAGATCCAGAGGATCACAGTACGAGGCTCGTGCAGGTAGGAAAGTCTACTATATTCCATCTTTAGCTAATCATCTAGGCTAACTTAGGAATTAATTAATTCAGAAGGTAGGCTGAAGGTGTGGTTCAAGTGGTAGAATGGCCAGCCATGAGCAAGGGTGAGGTTCCAGATAAAAGTCCATATACTTCCAAAATATTTTCAATCAAACAGTAAGTCAAGTGCACTTTATATCATTTGACAGCCACCAACAGGCCTGGGGGTTGGGGAGAAACACTCAGCCACACACTGTTCTAGGCCATGTCTGTCAGCCACAGTCAGATCAGGCACAATATTCCCAGGGATAGAGATGGTACTCAAACCTATTAACACCCCTAAGAAAGGACGGATTTTTGAGGATCACCTTTGCCCTTAACAGAACTCTTGGTGGTACTGGGATTTGAACTCGGCGCCTTGTGTTTGCTAGGCTGGTGCCCTACCACTCAAGTCATGTGAGCAGAGCGTTAAATCTTTTCCTTAGGAATGTGTGACATGGCATCTTTCTGTGAGTTTTCAGTTTTTACTGTTGAGTCAACATTTCCAGGAATGAAGGAGCAATATAGCTAGGAATCTTCAAGCTTTGAATCCTACTAAATCCGCTGGGTGCGAAGTATATCCTACAGCCTTCATCACGAAAGCCATGGAACAGGAATCATATGAATCATGGATAGTATCTATAGGAACTCTGAAGAGGTAGACATCAAGGATACTGTCTGGCAATGGGTACACTTCTAATGTATCACGCAGACTCCCATTCGGCTGACTTTCCCCCAGGGATCTATGTGAATGAAGTTAATCTGTCCAAGTACTTTTTCAACAGAGGCCATGTGAACTGTAGAAAAACTAGTTCAATTGCTTATAGTGATTATTTATTTATTTATTACTGGTGCTGAGACTTGAACTCAGGGCCTCACCTTCTCAACTTGACTTTTCCACTCTCTACCAGATGAGCACATACCTACTTCTGACATTTGGGTGATTAAATTGAAGACAGTCTCACAGACTTTTCTGACCAGGCTATTTTCTAACCAGGGTGCTTCGGGTTTTCGCCTTTTGAGTAGCTAGGATAACAGTTGTGCACCACTAGCACCTGGCTTATTCTATTATCCTGTGTTACACACTTACTTACTTGGTGGTAAAATGCTCAGAACTTAGGCTTACGTCTTAACCATTTTTGAGTGTGGGGTTCGGTGGTGTGAAGTGCCTTCACACCTCTGCACAACCTTCACCATCCTTCATCTCAGAACTTTTTCATCCTCCCACACCACAACGCTCTACCCCTTCCACAACAGCTCCTGTTCCTCCCTCCCCCAGACCCTGGCAACAACCCTCTTCCATTTGACAACTTGAGGGTAAGTTTTATTACACGTTAGAACCCAACACATCTCTGAGATTATGTTGCAAATCAAGGAGAAAGACTTGAGTCAGCCCAGATATCCGCCCTGACATTCAAGAACTTGGATCAGAGAGTGGCAACAGAGGCATCTCCGAAAGACGCTGCCTCCCCCCACCCCCCGCAGAGCCTGCACCCAGACAGTGGAACCAGCACCCAGGCCTTCCTGCTGTTTTCTGCTTAGATAAATTATCACCCATAAACTGGCCACTTAGCACTTCTGAATTTTCAGTCTTGGGCCATTGACTCTACATTTTACAGACCACAGAATCCCCATTATAGCACACTTCAGCCTAGCTCATTACCGGTTTCAGATTGCTCAATGTAAAAGAAGCAACCCAATGCCAAGAGAGCTCAGAATCAACTGCTGAAGAGGGATGGCGGCCTTCAGCATCCCAGAGATGTCACGTCTCACCTTAAACAATGCTCATGCTCACCACAGTTGGCACCCAAAGCCCAGAGCCTTCTTTGCGTGCTGAGCCACCACAGTGCCCAGCTTCCACAGAGTTCCTTTAGTTCCAGTTTTTGCTGTAAGCTCATCCTTTCCCCCAGGATCTTATAGCATTTTCTACCCTGGTTGCAATTACTTTGCTAAACGTGCTCCTAAACCCTTTTGGAATGCTGGCAGGAAATGGATAAAAGAAAAAAGAATCTTTACTTCTAATTTTTTTTTTTAGGACACAGAATCAGAAAAACTATGTTTCAGAATTGGGTCTTACAAAGGAAGGGAGTAAACAACAGTGCATGGGAAGTAATTTTCAAATTGTACCATGATAGGATTTCATTTTAAAGAGAAGCTGTCCCAAACAAGATTTGATGCGAGCTTGAGTGCATATGATCTCAAAATCAAGCGAGGTGGCTCAAGAGCACTTCTCCCAACATGGGAGAAAACTTCACCACATAAAATCACAGTTGTATTAGGAGATCAAATACTGAATTTCAGGACATTTATTAAGCTGGGTGTCGGTGGTTCACACCTGCAATCCTGCCTACTCAGGAGGCTACAATCGGAGGATTGTGGTTGGAAGCCAACCCAGGCACCAAAATCTATGAGATCCTTTTCTCCAATTAACCAACAAAAAGCCAGAAATAGACCTGTGAGTAAAGTGGCAGAGTGCTAATCTTGAGCAAAATAGAGCTAAGGGACAGCATCAAGGCCCTAAGTTCAAGCCCTAGTACTGGTCCGTGCACACGCGCGCACACGTGTGCACACACACACACACACAAATATCAAGGGCAGAAGGAAGTCTTTAAGAATAGCAAGTGTAAAGATCTTGAGGCTGGAGGACGCCTGGAGTTCTTGAAGAGTGATGCCATGGTTTGAATGTACGCCCCCGCACTGCCCAAATTCATGCAAGGAAACTTTAATTCCCAGTGCAACCTGGAATTGGATAGTAGGGTCTGGTAGGAGATCCAGGAAATATAAAGGCTCTTGCCTTGTGAATAAACAAGGCAACAACATTGCAATCTAAGGATCTTGGGAAAGCAGGTCCACCCTCTGCTGCTTTTCTGTCAGTGTTCATCCTTTCCCTTGCCTTTGTCCTTATCAGGATGCAGCAAAAAATGTGCTTACTGGTCCCCAGTACACTGACCTTAGAGCTCCCAATTTCTAAGAGAGAAAACACAAAGCTCTCTGTCAAGTTCAGGAACAAATTCAGAACACTCCATCATTGTCAGAGTAGCACATTCGCCTTCACCTGTGAGAGGATGAACTGCTGATCTATAGAACATACCCAGTCTCAGGCTACAGCAGGCTGCAAAGCAGCCTGTAGTTGAGTTTAAGGACAGACCAGGAGCTAATCATGCCACGAATACAAATGTATTCTACAGTTTTCCATCAGGCAAGGGAATGGAGGAAATGAGAAGCTATTGTATGAAATAAGTCTAAAATCTTAGCTACTCAGGAGGATGGCATCTGAGGATCAAGGTTCAAAGCCAGCCCAGGCCTAAAAGTCCATAAGACTCTTCTCTCCAATTAACCACAGGGGGGAAAAAAGCTGGAAGTGGAACTGTGACTTGAGCACAGTGGTTGAGCATTAACCTTGAGCAATAAAGCTAAGGGGCAGCCCCAAGGCCCCAAGTTCAAGCTCCAGTGCCTGTCCCCCTACCCTGCCCCACCTCCAGCCTCCCAACTATGAAGAAAAAGCCTAAGCAGAGAGAATCCTGAACCAATCACAGCCAGGTAAACTGCAAGATGACACCTGTTAAAGAAAATAGAGCTACTTCTAGGAGTTATCAGAGCATAGGTAAATAACTACCTTCAATCACTCCCTTGGCCAGGCACCTTTGATCAGTGCACAGACTGCACACCTAGGTGTGACAGTCTCAATCTCCTTTCAAGCTAATAGCCAATCTATAAATGTTTTTTTTTTCTGGATGAGAAATGAAGGATAAGAGACTGCTAGAATAATTATCTTCCCTTAGTAAGATCCAATTGCTGAGTCTTAATTGATCTTCCTAACCACAGCAGCAAAAATAAGAAGCACCAGTGGTAGCTGAAGGCCAACTAAGGATTAGACACTATCCCCAGTAAATGTGCATTCATGATGAAAGGAGCCAGCTAGCAGAACTGATTCTCTAGTACCATCCATCTGGGTTGTTGATGGGTTTCTGCCCTAAATCTCCTTTTGATGGTATATAATTAATACAGAACAGTTCATTCTGACAGTCATCAGCTAGAAGGCTCAGTTTCTTCTTCCTGAGGCCTCTGCCTTCCTAGTTGAAGACCAACTTCACTCATTCATTTACTTCACTGGGGCATGTGATATCTAATAAACCACATGTATGTACAGAATGCACACAATTTGATATGTGATGACATCTATATACATCCGTGAATGTATCAGCACAATCAAGATCATGAGAATACACAAGGCCCTTAGAAGCTTTCTTCTCTGTAAGTAACCACTAGTGTGCCTATTTTCTGTCACTGTAGGTTGGTTTGCATCTTCTACAGTTTTATATAAACAGAATCATATGGTATATGGTGTCTTGATCTCATCCACTCTTTCATGCAACATAGCGCTTTGAGATCTAGTCCTATTGTGGCATTTGTCAATAGTACATTTTCTTTTATTGCACAATAGTAGTTTACTATATAAATACAACACAACTCATTAATCCTTTTACCTGGTGAATACATGGGTGATTTTCATTCTGTGTATGTGTATGAGAGAGAGAGAGAGGGGGGGGGAAGGGAGGGAGGGAGGGAGGGAGGGAGGGAGAGAGAGACAGAGATAGAGAGATTAGGATTGAACCCAAGGCTTTGTACATGCTAGGGAAGTACTCCACCACGTTAGCCATGTACCTAGTCCTTTTATTTTGCTTTTGGGACAGAGTCTGACTTGCCCAGGTTAGTCTCATACTTGGAATCCTCCTGTCTTTTTCTCCTTAAGCAAGCATTATAATCATGTATTTCCATGCTTGGTTTGCTTCCACTTAAAAAATAAATAAAAACCACCATCAGATTCAAAAGCATCAGTTCCTCTGGCATTGTCCTACTGAATCTTTACAATGATATTGTAGTTGTCTAAGACTACCATTGATTTTCAGATGATGAACTGAAAGCTCCCAAAGGTAAATAATCTTGATCAGTATTATAGAATAGCCCAATCGGGATTTGAACACAGAGCCAGTTAAAATCAAAGCTCAGGGGACTCACAGCTCCAGCCTAGAGGGACAGTACTTAAAAAGATAGAAGCCAAAGAAGAGCAACACAAAGCCTGGGGTCTTGACGGACATTTTCTATCTGCCTGTGAAGTCACAATGGAACACACCACATAAAAGTAAAATAGGAAAGACTGGTTTCAGAGCTGTGGGTTCCACTATACCTAGAAGACACTACCATGAAGCCATACCTAGACTAATGATCTGTACATAATAAGTTCTTAATACACCACTACTGACTGACTGAATGGCTGAATGCTCAAATGGATGGGATGGGATGGATGGACAGACAGGTGGGTAAGAGAGCTGGTGGAAGGAAGCTCTTTGTTGATTTGATGGTGGCGTCATCCAACCATCCTTTAAAATGACTTCAAAGATTACAGGCATCCCAATGCAGAGGGGGTCATTCTGATAATAAATCACCTCTCAGCCCAGCCTCAAGTCTAGGCTGCTCATAGTGGAGATGGTGTGCAGCTGTGAATCCACATAAGAAGGCCAAGTACAGAGTGCCTTCCCCTTTAAATCCCAGAATGCATTACTCTGAAGTCTGGAGCCACCTGTGTGGAGAGCAGGGAACTCCAGTACCTTGTCTCCTTCCAGCCTTGAGAAATGAATCTTGGCTTCTCGAGGCTTCACATTCTGTACCTGAGCCTTGACAAGTCCCAGCTGGTGGAAATCTAGCCACATTGCCGCTGATTTTATCTGGCAGAAGCCCTCCAGCCTGAGAACCCAGGTTCAAGCCCCATCTCTGACAGCTCTGTTGAAAACAAGTTCATTCACAGGCTATTTTATTGAAAGCTGCACATAGTTCTCATTACCATCTGATGACATAAGTGCATTTCTGAAGCCAAGAGAAACACAGTCATGTTCATGTGACTGGTTTTCCTGAGAATGCCGGGGAAGACTGCCTGGGGGAGGGGGTCGTCTCTTGCCTGACTCTTGTTTCCTCTCCTCTCATCACTCATGTTACCCTGAAAACATTGGGGACTGGCGACAGTGGAGTTCACACTAGTAGTTGCAGTTTGGGGGACACAGAACCCTAGTTCTGTTGCTGAGGTTTGCCTCTTGTCTCCATCATGAAATTCCATTCTGAACTCAGCATGTGCTCCTGGGGTAATGAGATTAAGCCACACATTTACAAATGGTGGGTGAGTCTAATGATGGTTTTATGGGGCCTTTAGTGGGGCTATTAGACAGTGCCTTCCCTCTCCCAAGACCACTCAATGGACTGTTGTAAGATGAACCACTTTGTTACTCTTCTCTCCCTCTCCACTTCCAACATCTGTCAGCCTCTTGTCCTCCTGGCATAAATAGCTTCTCACATAGAAAGACCCAACTGTCAACAGACTATAAGTGAATGGTATAGCCAGGCACCTCGGGTAGTGTCTCCAGTTCACCAACGGTGAGTCTTGAAGCATGACAGCAGGACAAGGAAGAAGCAGCAAGCGCATTCATGATGGATTTTAAGGCACCTTGAGTTTTCCATGAACAAAGAGGGCATAAGAGAGATCCAGGACTTAAGAGCTGGCAACAATGAGTGAGGGGCTCATCTCTTATCCCGCACCTGTGAGCCTGTTTATATATCTTGAAGATTCAAATAATGCTGATGATAATGACAGCAACTACCATTTCATGAAGGCCTGGGATGTGTCAGCTTTTTTTTGGGGGGGGGGGGTGGAGGGGACATGGGGCTTGAACTCTGGGCCTGGGCTCTGTCCCTGGACTCTTCAGCACAAGGCTAGCACTCTACCACTTGAGCCATAGTGCCACTTCTGGTTTTCTGGTGGTTAACTGGAGATAAGAGTCTCACAGACTTCCATGCCCAAGCTGGCTTTGAACTGTGATCCTCAGATCTCAGCTTCCTGAGTAGCTAGGATTACAGGCGTGAGCCACCAGTGCCTGGTGTGTGTCAGCATTTTTGTGCATGTCAGAGATGTCAGTCCATTTATTCTTTACAGCTACTGGAGATATGGACATGCGCATTCCCATTTTACAGCTAGAAAAACCAAAGCTCAAGGTGCCAAAGGTAGCATTGCCTGGCTAATCGGCGCTAGGACATAGCTCCAATAGTTCTTCAGCATTGCTTTTGCCTCTGGAGTGGTTCTCAGACTTTGGCATGTGTCCAGAGCACATGTGTCAAAGGCTTTGTGGGAAGAGACAAGTGGGCCCCACCTCTGAGTTCTGGCTCAGAGGCCTAGAGTAAAGCCTGAGAACCTGTGTTTCGTAATAAGTTCCCCTATGATACAGTTTGAGGGTATGGGGACCACATATTGAAAACCACTGGGCAAGGCAGATGAGGTCTACAAAATCTAGCCATCATGCTGTGTAGCCACTCAGCTCACAGCTATCTTTTGAAGAGGATTTGCTTTGCTATCTAATCCAAAGCCAGCAAATCACAGTCCCTGAATCCTACCAACCCCCATGCCATGTTTCCCCCTGCCTTTTCCTTGATACAAGATCTCACTATGTAGACCAAGCTGTCCTTGAACTCTTAATCCTCTAACCTCAGCCTTTCAAGTACTAGGATTACAGGTGTCCACCAAATACCCAGCCCATTCTTTTGTCTATTTCCTACAACTACTTTTGTGGTACCAAATCAAAGTCAAATATTTGTCCCAAACAGTGTCTTGATTCTAGGGTCCATGAAAACTAATAGATTCATTGTCCGGTTCTTTACAGAAAAAGTGTTTTAGCCCTTTGCTCTAAATCACATGGCTGTCTTACTTGTTTATCCCCTTACAAACATATCCCTGTCTAAATGTCTTACTTACTCACTTTTAACCTGTCTGTATTCCAGCAGACTCACCCACACAAGGGCAGGAACAATACATTCTTGAAGGTGTATGTCCTCCAGTGCCTACAAAAGGGCTTGGCAGGTAGCTGGAAGTCAGGAAGCATTTTCTGGATGGAAGAATGTCACTGTGGACTGTCCCCAATACCTGCCACTGAACCCAGAATAGCAAGAGTGTGTGGAGGAAATGGGATGACAGCAAGATAAGAGACTGCCAGGAAGCCAAACAAAGCCAGAGCTTGCAGGTAGGAAGGGAATGCTGGGCCATGTTGCTTCTCAGAGTGATGGGGAAATCAGACTCCTTAGTCACCAGGGCCAGCCTGGGATTGGAAGAGCCTTCCACCCCTAAGAAGAAAAGAACCCAGTGTGACCACAGTATGCTCCTTCCAGCCAAGGCCAGGCAGCCTCCTAGAATCTGATATGCTGGGTGGAGCAGGATGGATGAGGCAGGCTTCAGTGGCAAGAGCCCAGCGGCAGATCAATAGCCCCTGTGGCTCTTTGCTCACCAGCTGTGGTATCTGGATTTAGACGGTGAACTTTTCAGATCCTCAATGGATTCTCAAGTGGAGGACTTTTGCTCCATGGGTTAAATGATTATTTACTCATATTGAGTTTATTGAGTAGTTTATAGGCATCTGACCCTCTTTTAGGTTTTGAGCATATAGTGGTGAATGGACAAGGTGTGTCTTCCTCTAATAAAGTCAAGATCTTACCAGGCAGCACAGTCAAGAAAAGATGTAGATAGAAATAAATGTGTGCCTGGTGCCTGCTGTGAATTTAGGACGTAAAATATGTTTTTCTTCACCTCTCTGGTTCCCTACCAATGGGGGCTCTCTATGGTCCTATCTCCACCTGCTACAGGAACACTGAAGTGATGAATGACTGAAGCAAGCCTGCCAGTGTGACTTTCCAGCCTTCATGGAAATGGCTGCATTGGTGGAAGCTAGCAACTCAGCAAAGTCATTCATTTCTTCCCATATAAAAAGAGTTTACTATTACAAATAAGATATTACTTGTTAAAAATGACAATCTGGAACTATTTTTTATCATATACTTACATTCTAAGCTATTAGTCTCTATCCTCCTCCCTTTACAGATTCAATGCGAAAGGATTTGTTTGTTCTTACTTCAACCCAAGTGCCACATAGGGCGTGACACACAGTAGGTATTCAAATGAGTCAAAAAGAAAAACAAAAAACCACCTCAATGGCCATTCCTACAGGACAAAGTTTTCTGTTGTAGGCTTTGATTTTTTTCTTTCTTAGGGAGAAAACTCCAGTGTGCCCTTAAGCCAATCAACAGCTAATGATGACAGGCCTGGAACAGGCTCCATGTGGCAAAGTCAGAGGTCAAAGGAAAGAGCCTCTTGCTGACCTGCTGACTCCCTCCCAAAGATGGATGCCAACATTCTTCTTTGTGGAAAGTCTCTCTCTGCATTCAGCACATCCTAGAGAGAAGGCCCCAGGGGCTGCCATCCAGCAGGCTTGGGAGGGCAGGTGCAAATCTTGGCTGGAAAGGAAGGTGGGTGGAGGTGCTCAGGTCTTCAGCAGATGGTCTCCTGAAGCCTGCATGGGGCATTAGAGAGTTTAGTCTGGTGGCTCCACCTGGGCTCCTGTCCAAGACATTCAGGCTCAGTGGAGCCACAGAACTTTATCTGAATGAAGTCACACCTTTAAAAACAACCCCATAGCTGAGAATCTAGGGAACATAAAAGCTTCTGTATTGGCAGAAGTAAAAAAAAGTTTTTTTAAAAGCTTTGAGAGCGGGTGTGGTGGTACATGCTTATAATCCCAGTACTTAGAAGCTGAAGGCAAGAGGATCCTGAGTTTCTACTGGGCTACAATATACAATACTTTTTTTTAAAGTAAAACATCAAACAAACAAAAATCAAAAGGTTTTGAGAGAGCTGAGAAGAAACCCAGGATTCCTTGGAGTTTTTAAGATCCTCCTCCTCTCTCCACTTAACCTTCTTCTCCTGAGCCACAAAAGTTGCTTTTGACTCTCCATACCAGCTCATACTAACAGTGCTCACTTAAATCATTCCTATTTCCCAAGCAGGGAGGGGAAGAAAGAAACAACTGTTTTATTGAGCAATTCCTATGTGTTTTATGAACATTTCTTCATTTGAAGCCAGATCAGCCCTGAGGTCTACAGGTCTCGGCTTGGTTCCAGGGATAGCTGTCTGAGATGAAAGATACCTCTGCTAACTCAATGGCTGTCTGATCTTCAACATGTTCCTTAACTTCTCTGAGCTTCACTTTACTTGTCTGTACAACAGATGCAGTAATAGTAATCACCAAACATAGGTTTGGTTTTTTTTGTAGGTGTATTGGTAGTGCGATTTGAACTCTGGGCCTGGGTGCTATTCTTTAGCTTTTCACTCAGGGCTGGCTGTCTACTACTTGAGATATAACTCCATTTCTGTTCTCTCTGTCTCTGTCTCTGTCTCGTCTCTCTCTCTTTTTCTCGGCTTTCCTACAAGGGCTAGCTTCAAACCATGATCCTCAGATCTTAGCTTCCTAAGTATCTAGGATTATAGGCAGGAGCCACTGATGCCCAGCTCAAACATAGTTCTTAACAAGATAAAATGGGAGAATACATGGAATATTAAAAAAATAGTAGCAGATCAGGAAGAATAGAGGGAAATAGATGGATCTGGATAAAAACATCATAATGAGCAAGGTAAGCCAGGCAGAGGATACAGGTTTTCTCTCATTAGTGGACCTCGCCCCCCAAATATAACCTCCCCTATATTCACATGTAGAGGCATATGTTTCCATATACAACCGAAGACTATAGACTAAAGAACTATATGCAGAAGTGAAATTCCATGGTACAAACTCTTTGAATAATTAAAAGTTTCACAAAATGATTATCAGAAAGCTCAACTAAGTTTTGAATGGAGTGTTACTGGGAGGGGGCAGATAAATGGAAAAGGAAATGGTGGATATATCTGAATATTTAATGCAACTTACATATGCAAACACACATATACACACACTGCTTCTTTACTTATTTCATTTGTTCCTGGGTACCTTATCTGATTCAATCATTTGGCTTTTATAATAGTGTTGCAATAATATGAATGGGCTGATCTTTCTGATACATTGATTCACTCTCCCTCATACACATATGCTCCATACTGGTATGGTGGGGTTATAGGAAAGATCTACTGTTAGACTTTGGAGGCACATCCACACTGATTTCCATAGAGGTTGCACTAATTTACATTCCCATTAACAGTGTAAGAGCATTCTCCCCCACCAGTGACTGGTGTTTGTGTTTTTGGTGTTCAATGAAAATTTAATAAATTTCTCTAGTATTGTCACCATCATCACCACCACCACCACCACTATCATCATCCACTCAAGGAAGCAGAGGTCATCTCTGCATGACTGCAGAGATGATTTTCATGGGCGGGGCTTCTTTTGCAGGCTGGAGCTTGCAATGGGCCCTGCAGACTTTGATTTGGATAAATAATGTGCTGGTTTAGAAACAGTGTGCTTCTGCCCCCAGCTCCTCCCTCCTGCTCCTGTGCAGTCCAGGTTCTGACTCCATCTGCAGTGAGGCACAATCTTCACATATACACTCTCTCTTCCTGAAGTCTGGCAACCTGAGAAAACTCTGAGGAGGTCAGAATGGGTGGTGAATCAGCTTACAGCAGATATTTTTGGAAATGTACAGGGAATGGGAAGATGTGCTAAGTGATAAGACTTATTTACTTACTTATTTTTCTGGTACTGAGGATTCAACTCACTCCCTCAGGCTTGCTAAGCAAGCACTCCAGCACTTGAGCTATGCTCCTAGTCCTTTGCTTTAGTTTATTCTTGATAGAGTGTAGCACTCACTTCGACTTGGCTAGCCTAAGATTCTGATGCATCTACTTCAGCTTCTAGAGCAGTTGGTATTCCACGTGGGCAGCATAACGTCTAGGGTTTGTGTTTTGTGTTTTTGTGCTGGCACTGGGGCTTGAACTCAGAGCCTGAGCGCTGTCCTTCAAGCGTTTGCTCTCCTCAAGGTTTGCACTCTACTACTTGAACTATAGCTCCATTTCCAGCTTTTTTTTTTTTCTGTGCAATTTGAGTCACCAGAGCTTCCCTGCCTAGAATGGTTTTGAATGTCATCACCCAGATCTCAGCCTCCTATGTAGCTGGGATTACAGGCATGAACTGCTCTTATCTGGGTCCTAACTTGATTGAGATGAGGAGAGATAACTTTTGCCTGGGTTGACCTTGAACCATGATCCTCTTGAGAATCCTTCTGAAAAGCAGGCATTATACCATGCCCAACCCTAACAGACTTCCCTTTAAAAAAAATTGAGCCGGGTGTGGTGGAAAACAGAAAACAGGAAGTGAAGCTGTGGCTCAAGGGGTAGGGTCATAGCCTTGTGCTGAAGAGCTTAGGGTCAGAGCCTGGGCTCAGAGTTCAAGCCCCACAACAGACCAATAAAATAAGTAAATAACTAAATTAAAATGGTGGAACCTGGGTTATGCTTTTAGGCAGGCATTCTACCACTTGCACCCTTTATCATTTTGGATAGGTCTTGTTTGCCATTTCTTAGGTGTGAATATGAAGTTGAGGCCCCAGTAAAATTACTAGCCCTTGGAGATTAAGGATTTGGGATATGTGTATTTGAGAACTCTCTGTAGACACATGAGGTAGCTAAAACATCTACAAAAAGGATGTTCACTCCAGAGAAGAAACTAGAAGATCTCACACAATTCTCAAGAAGCAGCGACAAGAGAGAACTTCTAAGAAAATCATCTTTTCGTGCACCCAATGTATAATCTCCACCAGGAGGAAGACGTGTAACAACCATATTGGAGGGTAGTATATAATAAATCAAAAGCCTTTGAGGGATTCACATGGGGCCCTCCTCCTCTAGAAACAGTACTTAAGGAACCACCACAGCCTAGTGGTAGAGTGGTTGCCTAGCATGCACGAAGACCCAGGTTTGATTCCTTTGTACTACACACGTAGAAAAAAGCTGAAAGTGGTGCTGTGGCTCAAGTGGTAGAGAAGCACTATCTTTGAGGAAGCCCAAGGACAGTACTCAGGCCCTGAGTTCAAGCCTTAGGACTGCCAAAAATTAAAAAAAAAAAAAGGTATAGAAAACTGCCCACCATACAGTGGTCAGAGACAGACTCACCCCTAGTATTCAATAACAATACTCACAGTAGGGGCCGGGAGTTTGGCCTAGTGGTTAAAGTGCTTGCCTAGCATGCATGAAGACCCGGGTTCGATTCCTTGGTACCACATATAGAAAAAAGCCGGAAGTGGTGCCGAGGCTCAAGTGGTAGAGCTCTAGCCTTGAGAAAGTCCAAGGACAGTGCTCAGGCCCTAAGCTCAAGCCCAGGACTGGCAAAAAAAAAAAAAAAAAAAAAAAAAAAAAAAAAAAGTTCTAAAAAAGAAGCTCTGTCTGGGTCCTGAGTTCAAGCCCCAGGACTGACCAAAAAAAACCAATACTCACAGTATTTGTGGAGATCACTTTTGCTTTGAGCATGAACGTTTGGTTCTCTTTAGGAGGTTTAGAGCATCTAGGCCCAGGTCTGCCCCTTAGACAATGGCTGCCCTCCCCAAACTTTCATGTTCAAATGCCCCCTAGTGGTGGGAGGTGCCACTCCCTCTTAAAAGCTACCAATGAAAACGCATCCCACAGCCTGCAGAGACAAAGCTGAATGAACATACTGGGATACAAAAATATTCACAGGATACACAGTAGCAGGAAAGTTAGGGTAAGTTGTGATCATCATCACATTTGTTTCCCCAAAATAACTAGAAAAATTCATTACTCTCTATACAGGTACTTGAACATGCAAGCAAGAAAGGCTGGAAAACAATTTTCCTTGGTAGAAATATGACTGTTTTCCTCTTGTTTTTCTAGATGTCTCCTTCCTCCCTCTCTCCCTCCCTCTCTTCCTCCCTCCCTCCCTCCTTCTCTTTCTCCCTCCCTCCCTCTCTTTCTTCTTTTTAAAGAGAAAACATGCTATTTTCTTCCTTCTCCTCCTCCTCTTCCTCCTTCCCCCTCCCTCCTCCTCCCCCCTCCTCCTCCTCTTCATCCACCTCTTCCTCCTCCTCCTTCTCCTCTTCCTCCTTCTTTGATATCTCTTCTTTTCCTTCTGCTCCTTCTCTTTCTTTATAAAGGAAGAACATGCTGTTTCAAAACCCCCACAGTAGGCTCTCCTGCCTGGATTCTTGCCTGGACTTAGTGAAGGTGTTCTCAAGCAACACAGTCTTCCATCTTCTACTAAACCTCTGACCATGTCACCAAACCATGTAGGAGCCAGAATGTGGTAGGTACTGGATGAAGTTGTGCCAAATTGCGCCAGCCCTCTTCTATCCTGACTGGGTCAGAATTTTGCTGAGATCTCGTTCAACAAGGCATCACTTTCACCCAGTGCTTCTGGATTCCCCAGGAACACTAGTTAAGATCTATAGATAGGCCCAAATATGACAACTGGTAGATTGGAGTCAAGGACACTGGGATTTATCCCACAGAGCACATGACAGGCTCTCCTGCAAAGAGCTACTGGGCCAAAATGTCAAGAAGACTGAGGTTCCGAGCCCTGCTCACCAAGTGTTTTTTATTTCTGGTAGCTTACCAATGACTTTCCAAATTCTCCTACAGGCCTTACCTGCTGTAAACATGTCACTCTACTGTCTCCAGGAAAAGGGAGACACTATTAATGGTTTGAGTCTGGAGAGAAAGCAGAGACTGTAGGTAGCAAATCAGTAGTAGACTCTGGTTCTCTGATGGGCTCCCTGCAGGCCTCCCTGGGTGATATTCAAGTCTTAATTTGGACTCAGCAAAGGCAAAGGATATGGACAATGTCTTTGACTGGTTTTCAATTCAGTTATTTGAAATCACAAGATACAAGCCTTTCCTTTGTCATCTATCCTATTTGTCATTTTCACATTGTTTTAAGAAGAGCCAGTGAGCTTTTATGTAACCACATGTCCACACTCAAGAATACTTCCCTACATGGGAGATGGCTTACAATTTGCATTCTATTAAATTGAAGGCATTTCTCAGAGGAAATAAGAGTAATAAAGAGTATCACCGGAAGGTATATCACCAACCCCAGGGTCGGGAGTGAGATGAAAGGTTTCAAGCCAAAATGAAAACACATTACTCTCAGGCCTAACTAGTCTTTACTATTTTGCCTCCAGCACACAGCTTTTCCTCATTCACTATAATTTCTCTTGATAGAAAAATGGTTTATCTCAAATCATAGACAATATGATATTAAACATCAGAACTTTTATGAGTGGAAGGCATTTAGAGCTAGCATTTTTCTAATCTTAGTACACAACAGTTTGTCTTTTTAACAAAATTTTAAGATCCATAAATAGCTTTGTAAAGAATAGACTTTCAAAGACCTCATAATTTTATATCTAAAGCTCATTTCTTCCACACAACATGACCCTTTCAAACACCTTTAATATAGACTCACATTTTATTGGACAAATATAGAACCCTCCAAATAGCACGAAAAGACATTTTCTCTCCCTGGAGAGCAATTTCCTTTTCTAATCATGTGTGTGCGTCATCTAGGTTTGAGTAAGTGTAGAGAGCAGAGAAAACCTGCCAAGGAACAATAGAACTGTAAGAGATGGGAATACCCTTTCATTTGCCATAATTCTAACCACTTGTTTAATCGTGTTAATCATTTTCTTTCAAAACAAATCAAGGAAATTTCAGTTTTATGTTTCCCAAAGACAAGTGGATGAGTCAAATGGTCTCCAAAAATACCATAGACACTCACATTTGGGTCTGTTAGATTTAATCAAGAATCCTCGCTTCTGCAACTCTCTGTTCCTTTGGGTCAACATGAGTAAAAATTTCCCCTGAATGTACTACTGGATGCTATTTAATGGTCCTAGGGAATAATCTACTCAAGCCGAAAAAAAAATTTAACAGCTCAACTCTGGAACATCTAGGGCCCAGCTTAGCAGGAAACAATGTCCTTTGGGTAAACAAAAGAAAAGACAGGTCACTCAAAGTTGCTGGAAATGAGATCAGCAAGAAAATGGAACAAGCTCACAGATCTAGTTAGTTGTAGGAACTCAGCACTCTATTGTTGGCAATAGCATAATTGGGGTCTTCAGCCAATTAGCACCACATCAGAGATTCCAGACAAGACAGAATCAAACCCTCTCATTCTTCTAAAACAAATTCTTTAATATGCTACTCTTCAGTGACCAACTATGAGAAAGCATCCCTTTGCTGTCACCAACAGAGAAAAACCTTCAGTTTTCATGGAGATGTTTTCTGTGATTCTAGTCTAAGACATTTTCTCTTCTGCACCACGAACAGAGATGGCAAAGCTGAAGAGCTTATACTGTTCAGACAAATAAGACCAAAAGATGAAGTAAATTCAGTAAAAAGAATACTTCACTAAGTGAAGACTAGTTAAGAGCACATTTTGTTGACAACAAATGGCCAAACTTTCAAGACAGACACATAAAATCATACAGGAAAAGATTCCTGCATTCTAATTGGAAATTTAAAGAATACCTTCCTGGTTGAGCAAATCCTAAACTTTATATTCAATTTTATCTGTCTGCTAGCTCCACATGGAAGAAGGAAATGAAAAAAAATGGCCAAAGAGATGAAAGAAGTAGCTGGGTCAGATGGCTTAAGCCTATAATCCCTATTACTCAGGAGGCAGAGATCAAGGCTAACCTGGATGGAAAGAAGTCTTGCAGACTTCTTTCCCACTCCATCCCACTCAATGGCTGGGTGCTGTGGTATGTGTCTGCTATCCACGTTATGGGGGGGGGGAGTACAATGGCTGGATGATGGCACAGTGACAAGCACTTATCATCTTCAACAACACAGAGAGACTCACATATAGATTTAGTCCAGGCTGGCCCAGACATACAGCAAGACTCTAGCTCAAAAAGAATCAATGTGCAAAGGGACTGGAGTTGTGGCTCAAGTGGTAGTAAGTACAAAGCTCTGAGTTCAAACCCCAGCATATGTGTGTGTGTGTGTGTGTGTGTCTGTGTGTGAGAGAGACAGAGAGACAGAAACAGAGACAGAGACAGCATAGAAGAGTCATTATACTACAGTTATTAATGAATTGTTAAATCTTGCTTAATTATAATGAACGTTTTCTGAGAACATTAGCACCTTGAAAGTTCTTGTGCTACTTTAAGGTGGTTTAAACTCAAATACATTCTGTCAAACAAAAAGATCTCCAATGAAATGAATTCAGTGGGTGAAGGGAAGGCAACAGTGGACAAACACTTCAGTCTGGCAATGTTGCCTCTGAAAGTTTGCAGGAAAGATGAGAACGCCTAGCTTGAGATGTGCTTCTAAGCTGAGACTACAAGAAGAGAAAGTATGAAGCACCAAGAAATGGCAAAAAAGAATGGCTGTACACCAGGCCCTAAGTATTTGAGATACATAGTTCCAAGAGAAACCCATGAGTACTTAGAACACAGAGTTTAGGGCTTTACTGGAGGTGCTTGGTACTTTTCTCCATCAAACTTTAAAGGCATGCTGTTTTCAAACACATTTAAAATTTTCACCTTATCACTTACAGTATTATTAGCACATTCACTTTTGCCCTGCTTCAGGGGTACCATTTGAATTTTTTCTTTATGCCAGTCCTGGGCCTTGAACTCAGGGCCTGGACATTATCCCTAAGCTACCTTTGCTCAAGGCTAGCCCTTCACCACTTGAGCCTTAGCCCCATTTCTAGATTTTTCTGGTAGTTTAGTAGACATACGAGTCTCAATCCTGATCCTCAGATTCCAGTATCCTGAATAGCACTGTCTAGCTTCATTTGTATTTTTTGTCAGTCCTGGGCCTTGAACTCAGGGCCTGGGCACTGTCCTTGGGCCTTCTCAAGGCTGAAGCTCTACCACTTGAGCCACAGCACCAATTCTGGCTTTTTTCTATGTATGTGGTAGTGAGGAATAGAACCCAGGTCTTCATGCATGCTAGGCAAGCACTATATCACTAGGCAAAACTCCCAGCCCTTCATTTGTATTTTTTGAGAGACAGATTTTCACAAAATTGAAAGCAGGTAAACACTACGCAGTTCCTGCTATGAATAAAATACATAGCTGTAAAGGACTGATTTTAGAAGCTCTCTATATTGACTGAAGTACAAAGTTTCAGTTCTTGAACTGTCTTTTGGTTTTTATTTTTCTGTTTTGCGCTTGGTAAGAACAACAACAATAAAAAATTGCCACCATCATCAACAAAAAAATATGTGTAAAAATTTGCAAGTAAAGTGGTCTGACTGTATATTAGTAAGAAAAAAGGGAGAACAGAAAGGAAGCAAGTTCTTCTCAGCAAACCAGGACAGCCTGGGAATAGTGCCAGACAACTTCAGGAAATGTCAAGGTCTTTCTTTGAGGTAGTATTTAAACACAGCAAGGATAACTGGGAAGAAAAAGGCTAAGTCCATACTTCTTCCATCTCCTTTCAAAAACCTCTGATTGGTAAAGTTCATGGCCAAGTTACAAGCTCCTCTTTCCCCCACCCAAAATAATATGTCAATATCTTACATTTCAAAGTCAATGTTCCAGAAACATTTCTGTTTTCACCCAATCTAGGAATAGTCAATCAAGTCAAATGAATCAACCATAAATCACCTAAGGCTTGATTTCATCTGCCATTTCCACCTCCCACTGGGACTCATGACGTTGCCAACCCATTCAGTTCCAAACACTGTTCTGAATCATCCGAGTCCCCCACCCCCTTCTGAACTAGAATGAGGAAGAAGCATGGGAAAGACAGAGTTCACATTCCAGAGACCCCTTGGAGACCAGTACCTGTTCAGGCTTCAGCCCTGGTGGGACCCAGGCATACTCTTCCAAGGCACAGCCCGAATCGTCATCCGAGGTCGAGTTCCTCTGGAAGTCAAACATGAGTTTGCTGATGGTCTTCTCCATCTCCAGCGGCATCACTGTCACCATGTGCTCCTCCTGGGGACACTTGCAATGCAGGCAGATCTTCCTGCAGACATCAGACAGGGGCAGGTGAGAAGAAAAAAGAAACCTTTCCCCCTCTCATCCCCTTCAAGAGCCAACCAGTCATAAGCCTCAGATCCCCGACCAGTAACACATCCTTTGGCAACCAATTCCTCAAGCTCAGATCTAGAGAATGCCTGTGTTGGTGGAAGGTGTGGTACCTGCGTGGCATGTGGAAACAGTGAAGGTTGAATGCAAAGCCTTAGTTATTTCACTCTAGGCCAGTAGCTCTTCCACTTGAACTACAGCTCCACTTCTGGCTTTTTGCTGGTTAATAGAAGGTTAAGAGTTTTACTGACTTTCCTGCCCAGGCTGCCTTTGAACCATGAGCCTCAGATCTCAGCATCCTGAGTAGCTAGGATACAGGTATGAACCAACAGTGCCTGGCCACAAATCTGGTCTTAAGATTTCATAGGACAGATATGTTCATCTCTATTAGAAGATCATGGATTGGAATCTTAATTAGAAAACCAAAATTATCTATCTTTCTTTCCATCTATCTATCTATCTATCTATCTATCTATCTATCTATCTATCATACCTACCTATTGTACTGGGGTTTGAACTCAGGGCCTTGTGCACTACTACTAGACACATGTCCTCAGCCTTGGTGAATTTTTTGACAGCTTTGTTGTTAGGTTTTGAATATACAAGGAGATCATGCATTTGAAGATCATGCATTCATAAGGTAGCAGTCACAGATAAAAAATCTCTCCCCACATTGAACATTTCTCTTTTAAGGTTACCATCTGTTTCCACATTTATAGCTTCAGAAACGATGAAGCAATAAATGTGTTGATGTCAGTAATACAAAAGTATTTCTGAAGCCGGGCACAGTGGCTCACACCTATAATCCTAGCTACTCAAGAGGCTGAGATCTGGGGACCAAGGTTTAAAGCCAGCTCAGGCACCAAAGACTCTGAGACTCTTATCTCCAATTAACCACCAGAAAACCAGAAGCGGCAGTGTGGCTCAAGGGGTAGGGCAGTAGCCTTGAGTTGAAGAGTTCAGAGACAGAGCCCAGGCCCAGAGTTCAAGCCCCATGACCAAGCAAAATACAAAAAAGTATTTCTAGTTTCCATCAATAGATAAAAATAAGATGGGGAAAGTAAGTAATTTTCTGTTTATCTGATTTTTATTATTAGTTTCAGTAGCCATTTATAAAGGCAATGAAAGAGTATGAAATAGCCTGGAATTCTAAATCAAATCTATCTGTCTGTCTGTCTATCTATCTATCGTATTGGGGTCTGAACTCAGAATTTTGTGCTCTACCACTTGCTCCATGTCCCTAGCACTGAAGTTTTGTACCACTCTGCTGAAATATAATTCACAGGGGCTGAGAGTTTGGCATAGTGGTCAAATGTTTGCCTAGCATGCACGAGGACCTGGGTTCAATTCCTTGGTGCCACATACATAGAAAAGGATGAAAGTGTTGCTGTGGCTCAAATGGTAGATCTCTAGCCTTAAGAAAGCCCAAGGACAGTGCTCAGGCCCTAAGTTCAAGCCCCAGGACTAGCAATATATATATATATATATGTATATATATATATGTATATATATATACATATATATATTGCACATCATTAAATCCACCATTTAAAAATATATACTGAGCCAGGTGCCAGTGGCTCATGCCTGTAATCCTAGCTACTCAGGAGGCTGAGATCTGAGGATCACAGTTCAAAGCCAGCCCGGGCACAAAAATCCATGAGACTTTTATCTCCAATTAACCATCAGAAAACTGGAAGTAGTGCTGTGGCTCCAGTGGTAGGGTGATAGCTTTGAGCTGAACAGTTTAGAGACTGTGCCCAGGTCCAGAGTTTAAGCCCTACAACCAACCCAAAAAAGAAACACACACACACACACACACACACACACACACACACACACACACACACGCACACACACTGGCTGGGTGTTGGTGGCTCATACATCAATCCTCACTAATTGGGAAGCTGAGATCTAAGATTTGTGGTTCAAAGCCAGACCAGGCAAGAAAGTCTTTGAGATTCTTATCTCCAATTAACCACTAAAAATCAGAAGTAGAGCTGTGGCTCAAGTGGTAGATTGCTAGTAAAATTCTCAAGGACAGCACCCAGCCCCTGAGTTGAAGCCTCAGGATCAGCACATACACAGAAATGTATACTCATTCAGTGTATTCATCTTTATAAATAAGACTGTTCTATATGTTTAAATTGAAGTTTTCTCTGTAGGTATTAATTTGACTTCCTTTGGGCAATTGCTGAATCATGTAGCAACCTGGTTTAGCTTTGGGTTTTTGTTATTGTTGTTTTGTCAGTCATGGGGCTTGGGCACTGTCCTTGAGCTCTCTGCTGAAGGTTAATACTATACTACTTTCAGCTACCACACCACTTCTGGCTTGTGAGTGGTTACTTGGAGATAAGAATCTTACGGGGACCTTTCTGCCAGGTTGGCTTTGAACCTTGATCTTCAGATCTCACCCTTATGAGTAGCCAGGATTACAGGCATGAGCCACCAGCACTGGAATTGGTTTAATATTTTGAAGAACTGAACATTTTTATTCTAAACTATCCACATTCTAAAAGACTAGTTTGCCTGTCTTTTGGATTGTAGCTCTCCTTTTAGATATGATGTGGTTTGAATTTGCATTTCCCTAATGGCTAACCAAATTGGGAATCTTTTTATGTGATTGTTATATGTCTCCTTTAGGAAAAAGAGAATTGTCTTTTAAGCCCTTACTCTACTTTTTCTTTGGGTTGTTTGGACTTATTTTCTAACTACAAGCTGTCATTATATCTTTTCTGGATATATGTCTTTTATCAGATACCTGATTTGCAACAATTTTCCTATATTCTGTAAGGTTTATATTTTTACTTTCTCCAATTTCTTTCTTTCTGCTATTACTTAAACTTCTGGAAACATATCTAAGAAACTCACTCTCCCTTAGTCCTTTGTTTAACTATTCCCTCTCATCAAAGAATATTGTGCTTTTAGGTCTTACATTTACATTAAGATCCCTTTTATGTTGGTTTTTATATGAAGCATGAGAGAGACGTCCAGCTCCATTCTTACCTGGCTGTCGAAGTGCCCTGATATCATTTGTCCAATAAAGACTAGTCTTAGGCAGGCATTGGTGGCTCACACCTGTCATCCTAGCTACTCAGGAAGCTGAGAACTAAGGATTGTGATTTGAAGTCACCCCAGGCAGGAAAGTCAGTGAGACTTATCTCCAGTTACCAGTAAAAAGCATCAAAGCTCAAGTGCTAGTGCTAGACTTGGGGATAAAAACCTAAGGGGGGAATAACACCCAGGCCCCAAATTCAAGCCTCAGTCCCAACACACACACACACACACACACACACACACACACACACACACACGGCGGGGGGGGGGAGGAAGGAATGGGAGGGAGGGAGGAAGGGAAAGAGAAAGAGAGAGAGAAAGGGAGGGAGAGAGAGAGAGGGAGAGGGAGAGAGAGGGGGGAGAGAAAGAGGGAGGAAAGAGAGAGAGAGAGAGAGAGAGAGAGAGAGAGAGAGAGAGAGAGAGAGAGAGAGAGAGAGAGAGAGAGAGAGAGGTTGATTATATTTTATCCCCAGTGAATTCTCTTGGTCCCCTTGTAAAAAATAAATCAAGTGACCTTAAGTGGAAGAGTTTTTGTTTCTGGACTTAGTTCCAGGATTAGTTTGCCAATTTCTGGAGGAATACCAGCTGGGAATTTGGTGGGGAATTGTACCAAATCTTGAGGTCTATTTGGGAATTTTAATATTAAGCCTTCCAATCCATGAACATAGGATGTCGATCCATATAACGTCTTCTAGGATATGCTGTAGTTCTTAGATACAAGTCTTTCACTTCAAGACTCTACTTTTTTGTAATTGTTGTTGTTATTATTCTTGGTCCTGGGGCTTGAACTCTGGGCCTGGACACGGTCTCTAGGCAATTCAACTCAAGGCTAGTACCCTATCACTTTGAGCCACAGTGCCACTTCCTGTTATCTCCCTGGTTAATTGGAGATAAGAGTCTCAGGGACTTTTGTGCCCAGGCTGGCTTTGAACTGTGATCCTCAGATCTCAGCCTCTTGAGTAACTAAGATTACAGGTATGAGCCACTGTATTTTGCAGCTTTACCCTTTTTTATAGGTGCCTTCCATTGTGATGAGGAATCAAGATCCCTTTTTTGCTAATCTACGGAATCCTAATACCAGGAAAGAGCATTGAATGTTGGCAAATTCTTTTTTCTGCATTTTTGGAAATGACTAGTTATTATTTTTTTGGTTCTCATTTCTTAAATGTGCTATGCATGCCTGCATTTTGACATACAAATGTACTTGAAAAAACAAAATCAGTTTTGCTCAGCTAAGTAAAGTGTGTCAGATACTCCCAGACAGAACACACACCTCGGGTCTGGTTAGCATCTTAGAACTCAAAATGTTCCATTACAAGAAACTTGGATGCTGCTTTGCAAAAGTAGTACAAGTTCTTCAGTTCAGTTCCCCAATACTGCCAAAAGAAAAGTAATCAGAGTTCCTTTTAACCATCACTTTTTAATTAATCAGCTACTGTAAATAGGTCAAGGTTGTTGAGGGAAAAATTCAGTATTTCTTTTCCACTGAACTTTTTTTTGATGCTCGTTTATGACTTTAGGGACAAAAGAAAGTTTCAGTTTCACTAAAGCAAATATTGTAAGTATTGGGTAATTAATGTTTCTTAGTAGAAAGCTATACTTCAAAATCAAAATGGAGAAAAATGTTTCATCAAATCTGGTCCCTGGAATATCTATTTATGAAATTTATTTATTCAGCAATGGAAGGGAAGGTACAATATGTGATCCTGAAAGGGCATAATCTAATAACTATAAAGTCATGCAACCACCTTCCAGTGCCAGGAACAGCTACAGACACTTGAGACATGTAGCCAAAACACGATCCCTGTCTCATGACATGTATGTTCTCAGAGACAAGAAACTACATTAAGTGATAAATACAACCATTCAATTATATGACAAATTAAAGGTGGCAAGTTCTGGTGTGGGGTCAGGGGGCTGGATGGGGTGAGAAGTACACTCAGATAAATGCATAGCAATTGACTTATGTTTTGCTTACACATATGACCCACCCTTACCTGTCAGTTCCCCAAGAAAAGATTATCATCTCCACTCTCAGAGAAGAAACAAAGATTCAGAGGAGTCAAGCAACTTGATAAAAGGAAATTCTGAGAATAATGGGGACTCAAAATAGCAATCATCTGAGTCTCCATGAAAGAAAATATCACTTATAGAAATCTCACCCAATTCTACCCACGGTCCCTTTTACTCCTGAAAAGTAAACTCACTCTTTCACCCTCACTCCTCCCAAAAAAGCAAAATCAAAGAGGAAAAAAAAACAAAAAAGGAAACAAAAACAGCAAATCAAAACCACAAGGGCCTTATCTATCTTCCCTGCTAGCCGAATGCCTTCTGCTCCTCATTTATAATTAACGGGAACTCCCAAGGCAAGCCATTTTTATTTGCAAAGAATTTTCAACCCCTAGTGACTCCATGACGGCCTTTGGAAAGGCTGATTTAATAACTTCCATTTGCAAGTTGAGAACTCAAGGCTCAGTTGCTCAGAAAGGCACAGAGGGTCAGAGATAGAGAGAGCCAAGATCCTTAATCTTTTTCTTTCTCTCTTTACCACTGGCAAAATGTACAGTGTCACTCAGTAACTCACTCTTTCAACACTCTAATGAAAGCTTTTTACCTCAATGAAGCAGATTCAGAGATGTGTGTATGGGGGATATGCATGATTTGTTGTTTCTTTTTTAATTAGACATTTATGGAAATAAAACCTGCTAGTAAAGCTGAAATTCATTAAATACGTGTGTGTGTGTGTGTGTGTGTGCGCGCTCGCGCGCGCGCGCTTGCTTGCTTGCACGTGTGTGCTGAGAGTGCATTGGTTTCATTCTGTCAAACTGACAGTCTACCTGTACATAATTGGCCATGTGAGTGACAGGTTTTCAAAGAATAAGCTATGACTCAGAGAAGAGATACAGTATTCCTCTTCCTTCCTGGCCTCTGCCCCAAATAACCTCTGCACTCCTCAGCCCCTTTCCCTACTAAGATAAACTGGTTAACTCATTTGTTTCCCTGTCTTGGAAGCCACAGTCAGCTTTGTCATGGTTCACATATTGTTGGCCAGTGGCCATTTGTCTAACTGGCTCAGTGCAGCTAGGTCAACGCACAGCAATGCACCATTTGGAAAAAGTACTAATAATTTATGCCAATTAACTGACTTGTTGTGATGAGGAGAGATTCATGTAAGTAGACTGGGGAAGGGAGGGGTGGACAGACTCATCCTGAGATGTTGACAGGTTATTTGCAACACTGAACCCTGAAACAAGAGGTCTTATTTTGTGGGGTAGTCTGATAAGATGAAGATAGATCTGTCTTCCTTTAGAACATGATTTCTAAGAAGCTGCAAGTCCTAAACTAGAAATGCAGGCTTCGATGGCCTGATGATGTCAACATCATTAAGACCTTTTCCTTTGTCTTCTCTTTCTCCTTTATACCTCCCCCTTTTTAATGAGGAGAAAAGATTTTGTGTGTCACTTGAAAAATAACTCAGATACAGAAGCTCAATGTATAAAGTAGACTTTCCTATGTTGACGCTAAGGAGACCAACCACAGGCCCAGCTTCTTTCAAGTTCCACCTCCTCTCCAAAGTCCAGGCTCCATCAGAATACCTATGTCCTTAAAGGCCCAAAGTTACAACCCTGAAGACTCTCTGGGCTCCTCTAATTTATCCCTAAGATATACCAAAATAAAAATGAGGTGCTTGATACTTTGATAGATGGGAATACAATGAAAGAATAGAGGCTCTTCATGGCTTTTAAGAGATACGTCCTAGTTAGTAAACTGTACACATCAATAATAATTCTGGCTCTAGGAATATTCTGCATCTGCTTGCCAGGGCACTGCATGGAAAGACAAAGGCAATAGAGGCCATTCTCCAGCGATGAGCTTCACAGCTCTGAGCCAGAGGTCAGAACAGTTGTCTTGCAAGCCCATCTCCTGAGCTTGGATAGAAAATGCTGGTCTGAAGCTAGCATCCTGTTTAGAAGGATCTCAAACTATGGTCTGAAAACTGGTAAGGGTTCTCTTAAAAGACCTGACAGTCTAAGCAACTCTGGGCAATGCCTTCAGTGTGTGTGTGGGGGGGAACCGAGAGGGGTTATGCCAACTTCATCAAACTGCCATGTCTGAGGTTCTTGCAGTACTCAGCCACCTGGCAGTTAGTGAGATACAGGACTACATTGTCAGCGAGAACAGTGTGCCTCCCTGCAGCCCAGACACAGGGCCTCTAACCTCCTCTCCCCTGGGGGTATGGACTTCTCTGCCCCAAGTATGTGGCCTGATGGGGTTCATGTCACACTCACACCCGGGGACACAGCATGGCTTGCTTAGGATAGGTAGCATAGCCCCACCACAAACCTAAGTATAGAAAAGTACATTGCTAGACTCAACAGGGTAATACTTTCTGTTAAAGACAAACGGAAAATGTAACCCAAAGACCTCCATAGCTTTCCTTTTCCCCCCCTAAATACCGAATGTGTTCAGGGTAATTAAATTCTCCTACAACTTTAGCTGACTAAAAGCAAAAGAATAACTCCTTTTATCCATAATAAGAAAGGGGAAAGGGGGGAAATAGATTACTCCTTATTATACTTATCATAATTTAAAGTTACTGCTTCCTGCACTTAGAAGGGGGAGGGGAAAAGCAACATACAATTAATGTAGAAAGAAATCAGAAATCGCAGATAAGCAAGAAAAAGGAGAAACAATTTCCAAACACTCACAATCCCAAAGATAATCACTGTTAAGCAGAAACAGCTGCTGGCCCATTTTTCCCCCTTAGTGCTAAGAAACTGGAGAGCAGACTTTATTCTATGTGTTCTCTCTCACTGAGAGCCAGGGGACAATATTCTGGGCCTGGAATGACAAGACATGAGCCAGAGCCACCCACACATATACACACAAACACTCTCTGCAAACAGACTGCACATTATTCAATCCAGATAAGTGAGGCTCATTCTGATGGAGTGCCCTATAGTAGGATCAAGAATTTACTTATGTAGTATGAAAGATAGCACCAACATGGGAAATATATGCACGTTGTATATACACTTGAACACATATTATGCACACACAGATATATACATGCATCCCTATGAGTACCACAGAGTTAAAAGTTATGACCCTGAGATTTTTTTAAAAAATCTGAAAAACAGATTTCAATAGCTATCGACTTTCAATTTTCTGTGCAAATGGAGAGAGATGGGGCATGGATAATTTAAAACCACGAAGACTTGGCTCTGATTTATGCCTTTGTGTATCAGTCACATCCTCGCCAACGCTGTGATAACTTATACCACTTCAAAACACCTAATGGATCTGCCTTGGGAAAGACTGACTCAGAAGGAGTTGGGAAGGGGTCTGATTCCCCAGTGCATTGTTGCCCAGCTTTATCTTCTGTGTTTCCAGTAAGAGCCATCAGCTCTTCCCATGCACCAAGGCACCAGCCTACCAGGAGCCAAACTTCTTGGTGGTGGTGGTGGTGGTGGTGTGTGTGTGTGTGTGTGTGTGTGTGTGTGTGCTGGCATGGTAGTTTAAACTCAGGGCCTTGCACTTTTTTTCAGGTTAAGTGGAGATAAGCATCGCACAGACGTTTTTCCTACCTGTCTGGCTTTGAACTAGGATTCTCAGATCTCAGTCTCTTGAGGAGCTAGAATTACAGGCATGAGCCACTCAGTGCCCGACTATATTGGGTTTTTGTTTACTGACCTTTGGTGATAACTCCTCCAGGTTTCAGCAGGTAAGAGGGGAATTTTTACTGGGATGTAGGATGCTTAGAAGTATGTGAGTAAAAGGACAACCTTCCCTATTGGGCTCAACGAGGTAGAAAGAACCAGAAGCAAGGTCCAATAATCCTAAGACACTGCTGAAGGGCTCCTTCCATGAGGAAGTCAGAGCTGGGGAAATGGAGCAATCACAATGACCAGACAGGTCCCTCTCAGAACCCACTCAGGTCATATCATAAAATGGCCTACCTCCTTCTTATCCATACTTCCCAAAATGCAAGCGAAGAAAAGAGTGTTAAAAAGGTGGAAAAGAGATGATGGCCTGCCTGTAGAGCCTGGCATCAAGTGAAATGAGCATGTTGTAAGAGGTAAAAGTCTGCTCTGAGGGATAAATGTTGGTTCCCTATGGCCTTCCTGGGCCTGACACCTTTGGCCTGGACATCAACAGGACAGGGGTGACTACAGCAGTTGTCTTCTACCATGACGATAACTGCGCACATTTATAGTGGACCCACATCGTTTGTATCATTTAGTCACTCTCAGCAGTTCTATAGAGCTGTCATTTTACCCATTTCACAAATAGGAAACTTAAGCTTAAACTCGGTGACTTACCCAAAGTTACAAATACTAGAAGTTTTGTGGACCAGCTTCCCTTATTTAGATAGGGGCCAAATAGTCCTTCCCTTTTTTCCTTTGTATTTCTTTTCTTCCTTCCTTCCATCTATCTATTTACCCATTCATCTACCCACTCATCTTCCCATCTACCCATCCATCCATCCATCCATCCATCCATCCACCCATCCATCCATCTATCCACCTACACACCCATCCACCCACCCATCCATCCATCTTTATCCATCTGTCTGCCTGCCTATCCACCCAACTAAACAACATGGATTGAGCTTCTACAAGTGTGCTAGGTACTATATCAGGATGTGGACATATCACAACAATTAAGTCACACAATATGCCTACTTTCATAGAGCTTCAAGCCAAGTTAAAAAAGATAGATAGCAGTCAAGTAAATGAACATAAACTTGAACTTTCTGATTGTAGTAAGTACCACAAATAAAAGATAGGGTCTGAAGAAGGGTCTAGACAGTCCTTCCCCACTGAAGTGACACTGGAGCTGCACTTAGAAGTTCCACTTCTAAGAAACACTTGGGTGAGCATTTCCCAAGCACAGGAAAAACACGTCTGAAAGCCCTGAGGTGGGGAGGGAACTTCCCGAATTGTTCCTAGGAGGTGCTGGTGGCTTTCCTCCTCCTGTACCATCAGTATGCATGACCATGGCCAGACTGGCGGAGCCACTGTCTGTCCCAAAAACTCAAGAGGAGCTGCAACATTCAGGAGACAGCGCCGTCTCTGTTCTCCTCAGTGTCTGTCTCTTTGGAATTCCTGTGTCTCTGCCCCCTATATCAGCCATGAGTACTTCCTGGTTTTTTTTGCAGCCTGCCTGGCTCCCTCTACTCCACCAGACACAAGACTGTGCTTATCCTTTTTTTTTTTTTTCTGGCAAACCTTCAGTCTGAATGAGGAACCCAGGCATGAACTTTGACACTTGCCATGTCTGGAAGCATGATTGCTATCTCCGTGAGAAAGGAAAAAATAAAAATAAAAAGATTTCCTAATGCACACAGAGCTGAAGGGTGGAGACCGTGACGGGGCCAGCTGGGCACGAGGCTGGTGTATATCCAGTGCCAGAACCCTGCTGCCTGGTCCTGCCCTACTTCCTCCCTTCTGCCTGGCTACAGCAGCTCCAGCCATATGCACAGAGGTGTTCCTGTCTTCGGGGCAGGGGGCGGGGGGCAGGAGGGTGAGGGGTGTTGAAGGTACCAAACGTAGCCCCCTGTAGCAGTTCTCATTGGCATGTGTCTCTTCTCCTGAATATGCCCATTCAGAATTGGATGATGAAATTCACACCGAGCCTTACTGCAGGCTGATTTATCATGTAATTTCGGAGTCACGGAAACACATTCTCTTTTAGGAACAGACTTCCTGGATGACTGCTCAGAAACATACAAAGGTCTCCTACTATATACCTGGATTTATAGAGATGATATGTTAGTCACTCGGGGAGTAATATGTGAAGACTGGGTTTCCCCAGCTCCAGACCCTGAGATGTCTGAATATGAAGGCAGGGAGGACAGAATCCTGGGGAAGGTCTGGCAGTGACCTGGAAAGGGCAGGATGACAATGGCACATGAGCAGGTGGTCACTCTGGACCACTAGAGCCCCTTCCAGTGAAGACCTTGGGAGATGTCCTGAATATGCTTCAGGTAAAGTCTACTGGTGAGTCATGAGGTTAAGGAAAACCTACCTACCTATTCCCATCAGTCATGCAGGAAGAATACATCAGAGCCCCAGCTCTTGGTCTCACCCGAGCACAGGATGTGGATTCTGCAGAAAGGGAACCTCAGAATGCCCTAGTGCCAAAAGAGCCATGAGCCAGAATATACTAGGCAGGTGAGTGCTAAGGGAAAGTAAGGACAATGACATAATATTTGTGGCAAGGCAGCTTCATTTATTAAGCAATCACCCACTCAGCTATTTTGTACTATGGATAGTGGTAGGTGTTCGGAGATATTAAAGAAAAGCAAACCAGGAGCATCATCTGTCTGATTAGGACACAAAGACAACCACTAGGTGCTGGAACATAAATTTCAAAGTGGACAGAATGTCCTTTTTTGGAAAAGATAGCTGAAGTATATACCCATAGAGAGTGACGCTTACAACTGGTTCCCAGATGTTTCAACAATAATGCATCTGTGTATATATACAGAGATGTGGGAAAAAGAGGGAGGAAAGAGGAGAATGAGTGCAAGAGGCCGGGCACCAGTGGCTCACACTTGTTATCCTAGTTAGCTGGGAGGCTGAGATCAGGTGAGTGGTGGTTCAAGGTCAGCCTCGCCATGCAGGAGAGGACCTTTCTCAGGCAATAGTTGGGTGTAATGGTATGTACCTGTCACATCAGCTGGCTGGGAGGCTGACCTTGCGGGGAGGATCAAAGTTCCAGACCAGTCTTGGCAGAAAAAAAAATTCATGACAATTTTAACAGAAAGAAGCTGTATGTTATGGAATGCATCTGTCACCCTGCCTGTGATGTGAAGCCTAAATCAGGCAGATTAAGGTCTAAGCACATAGCCAGGCACAAAGTAATAGCCTATCTCAAAAATAAACCTGTGCAAAAAGGGGTTGGGACCATGGCTTAGTGGTAGAATGCCTGTCTAGAAAGAATGAGCCCATGAGTTCAATCTCTGGAGCCACCAAAAGGAAATGAATGGGAGGCAAGAAAGAAGAGAATGAAATCAACTCAAATCTGGCAAAAGGGTATATGAGAGTTCATTATACTATTCTAACAATATAGCTTTTAACACCACACAGAGAGCAGTCTGACTGAGGTCTTGGTTATTATAAATGTGCCAGGTCCTGTGCTTCAGTGGATGCCAGGTTAATAAGATTGGGGGTGAGGAGCCTTGCTTGAGGATGCTCCAGCAGAAGGCTGTCGAGTAGGAGGTTTCTTGGCAAGAAGAAAAGGAAGGAGTATTCTTGACAGGTGAATAAAAGCATGGAGGTGGGCGAGAACATGATTCCACTGAAATTCTGCGAGAAGTCAGTATCAGATGGTGACAAGATGGCAGCTGGGGCACCATTGAGGAGGTCTGGCTTTATTGTAAAAGCATCACAAGTCAGTGAGGGATCTGCCCACCATGCACGCAGATAGCTAATTCAGCACTGTGTTGAGTAGACAGAGTGAGCCCTCAAAGGAGATGAGTTAGGCCATGGATGGTGTCTCCATGGCAACTCTACTACCTGCATCACTCCATCCCTATCCAAGACTGTACATATCCAGAGAAGCTCTGATTTCCTTTGCTGTCAGACTCATTGTTCTGCTAAGAATAAACCAAGGGAGGCAGCACAGCTCTGCTTCTCTGAATGCCTCCAGTTCATTCTGTCCACATGTTAACTGGGATTTTATGGCATGTATATTTTTGCTGAGTTGGATGTTTAACAGGACAAATTCCAAGAACCCTCCCTCTCCAAATGGCTCAGTCAAGGGAGCAGCTTCTGAGAAAATGATAGCAAAGGAAATTTCAATACTCCTCATATCTAAACTTCAAGGCCAGGAGAAAAAGATTCCATAAAGTATTTCTTTGTCTTTCTCTTCATGACATCAGATGAAATATTTGCTGGCCTATATCTCCTCTGTGGATGAGGTTGCTTAAATCTACAAAGCAAGATCCAAGACATTCAATGTCCTCTAAATAGCGTACTTGAAAGGCAGAGGATACTGAGATCCTAGATTCTATAGCCACATTGAGTTGGGTTCAAACCCTAACTCTGCCAACTTTATTAAAAATTACCATTAGGATGCAATCATTTTAATATATGCACCATGCCTGGTGCATGTATCTAAGAAACTCAGACTATATGCTCAGTGTGTTGGGCCCTAGGCAATATCCAGGTATAAAGAAGAAGTAGAAGTAGAAGACGAAGGAGGAAGAGGAGGAGTAAAAGGAGGAGGAGGAAGAGGAAGATGAGGAGAAGGAGGAAGAGGAGGAGGAGGAGGAGGAAGAGGAGGAGGAGGAGGAACACCCAACAACAAATAAAAGTATTTAGGGTTCATGTTCTCTAAAAGGCAATCTAGATCTTACTTAAGGTTTTATTGTTAGCAGGGGAAAAAGCTGGTAAAGAGTTGATTTCTATAATTTTTTTTATTAAAAACCTGGCACTGAATTAGGTGTGCTGGACTGAACCACATAATTTGGTTACCATTCTACTGAAGGGATTATGCAGCAGTGGGGGGGGGTGGTACTTAGAGTTTGAACTCAAAGCTCTGTACTCCTGCTTAGTTTTCTTGCTCAAGGCTGGTGTTCTACCACTTGAGCCATATTCTCACTTCCAGCTTTTTGCTGAGTAGTTGAAAGTAACAGTCTCTTAGATATGTCTGCTCAGGATGATTTCAAACCATGCATACACAGATCTGTCTTCCAAGAAGCTAGGATTATAGGCATGAGCCATTGGTGCTTGTTTTTTTTTTTTTTTCTTCAAAGTCACACATATGACCTTCTCTTTCTATCAACAAAAGCAGACACGTTAGATATTTTTGGACTAATCACATATTCCAGACTATTTACTTATTACACATTTTCAATTTGAGTAACTTGGAAACTGCCAATCTCTTCCCAAGGTCAATTGGAAGAGCAAGACTATTTGCAGATGGGGGCTTAGAGAAGCTGAGCAGTGCTGTTGCCAGTCCCCAACACTGAAGGCATCTGGGACCCTCCTCCTATCTCTTATTCTTATGAGTCAGAGGAAGCCAAGGCACTTTGGTTTCATGCCTGGAGTTATCATTTCCCCAAGTTGTCTTTTTAAGAAAACATTTTCTGAGCATTAGACTCTGCTAAGAACTTCCCAAGCATTTCTTGTCCAATCTTCTAATCCACACTAGGGATGGGAATTATTATCTTCACTCCACAGATGGGACAAGCAAGATTCAGAGAGGTTCTGGAACTTACCCAAAGCCCTTTACCAAGACCTCAAGGCCTTTGTGAGGACCCTGCTGATCCGCTGCCTAGGTCTCTTAATCCATGTAAAACAAGTTACGCTTCTCTCCCTATGCGCACAGAGGCCCCCAAATCACTGGCAAGTCATAGGAAATTCTTAAGTGGCTGCTTATTAATAACATTTTCAGTTTATATTAGGCCGCCTTTCATCCAGAGGAACTGGGCCAGCTCCATACACAGAGAACCACAGAAAGCCAGCCTTCTCTGGTGTGGATGGGGGCCAGCTGGCAGAGGCCTCCCTCAGGGTCTTGGCTTGAGGGGATTCTGGCAATAGTCACACCCTTTCCAACTTGACAGGGGCCTTTTAATATCTATACTGAAGAGCTGGACGTAAAAAAACTTCCCAGAAGTCCATGGCCCTCAGTAAATGAGGCCAAAGGCTCATGACGACCCCAGTGGACTTGAGAAACAAGAGCATCAAGAAATTGGGTGTTTACCAAATACCAATGCTGGATATAAAGCCTTCCATTCAGATTGAGTTAGACAGCAGAGGGAAAGACATGACTGTTCAAGGGAGACCTGGCTTTAGTCAGGACCCAGGGAAAAGGCAAAACAAAACAACTCTCAGCGTTTCCCACAGGAGGGCTAGGCAAAGAAGGCAAGATGCTGACTTCCCATCTTCTTCTAGCTGGATCCGTGGAACCGTTTTTTGCGGTTTTGTTCTCAGCCAGAACTCATTTCCTCATTCTGCAGCAGGGAAAGAAAGGAGGGAAGTACATAGAAAGAAAATAACATTTCCTGGTTTCATGTTTTATTGGAAAGAAGCCCTCGATGAATTGAATTCACATGGTCTGCGGCAGTAAGGTTTGGAAAACATTTAAAAATTTGCTAGATTCAGATTTGACAAGGTGCTGGTAGAAGGATGTATGTTCCCTTGACACAGCCTGGTGGATGTGACCATGTACACACACTTGGATCACAGATGATATGACAAATAGCCCCAACTGTGGCCTTCCTCGGTACATGGGCTGAGTCTCTGGCATAACTCCATTGACTCCCCTCTCCCCCCCATCTTATTATTGTAATCCAGTTCATCACCATGTCCTGCCTACGGCAGTGCTTCTTGCCTGCTCTTTTAGAATCTAATTTTCACCACTGTTTTTGAACCAGTGATGTTTGACTCATTTCCCTCTCTGCAATGCACCGCAGACTTCAGCTACAATAGGAAAGAAGGGCCAGCTCTGTAAATATGGCCTGCAAGACTCAGCATGTGGCCCATCCCTCTCTCTCCAATTCTGCTTTCTTCCATTTTCCATCCTGTCTAAAGCTTCAGCCACAGTGGCCTTAGTCTATCATGACCTAGTCTAGGCCAGCTATCTCTTACATTTTTTTTTCACATCATCAAAGGCATAGCCTCTATTAAAAACACCAGTGATAGCGCTCCTCTTCTCAGTCACTCTATGACTGTTAAATGCTTCTCCTTGGCAGTTGTCATGAATAGAAATTGTTTATTGGTTGGCCGTGTGGCTCCTATATTTTTACCCTACTGGAATAAAAATTCCAGAAATTCTTATCATCTTGTATCTAGCATAATAGATAAGTACTTCACAGGTAGCTTTTGAAATAGTCAATGTAGCAGCTCAGTGGCTGTCTATCAGTAATGCATATAACCTTAATGGGCATGCAAAGACCAGCTTTGAGCAATATGCAAATTTATTTTGTATTTTTAAAAAACAGCTGGGTGTTGGTGGCTCAAGCCTATAATCTAGTTACTCAGGAGGATGAGATCTGGGGATCATAGTTTGAAGCCAGCCCAGGCAGAAAAGTCCATGAGACTTGTATCTCCAAGTAATCATCAGAAAACTGGAAGTAGTGCTGTGGCTCAAAGTGACAGAGAACGAGGAACAGTGCTCAGGGCCCCAGGCCCTGACTTCAAGTCCCATAACTGACAAATAAATAACAGAAAGTGTGTATTGATACACTGAGGTGAAAAGTGTGGTATACAATTCAATTATACAAGGAATAATTTATCAGCAAGACCTCACAAAGAAAACTGTCTTTGTCCTCAATTAATGAGGTCACCAGACAAATAAGGTTAACGTAGAGGAAGACTGTAACTACTTTAATATAATTCAATTCTTGTCTCCTGGTCTAACATGTCCACTGTTGAAAGAATGCCTTCAGAGCAGAAAGACTACAAACCCTCACTTACTCACAAGGTGAATGTTTCCAGTATTGATAAACTGTTAAATAATCAATTTAAAAAATCTGAGAGAGAAGAGAAACAAGAACTCTAACAGCATGGGCATCTGAGCCCGTGCTCCTCAATCTACTCACTTATAAAATGGAAAGAAATCAGGTCTTTCTCCTTCCAGCTCCACAGATGTTAGAGATTGTACCAGCCATATAAAGTGTTGTCTTTTCACAGGATAGAACAATATTTCGTTCTAGTAGTACATTAACCTTGGAGATTTCTTAAGATGAATTTATATTAATGCAGCACCCAACCTAACATTTCTCATGTTCTGGGTGACTCTGATGAAACTGGGATCCTTCTCTATTAAAAATTGAACAGAAGCTGGGTGAGCTGGCTCACCAACTCAAAGGCAGAAATGAGGGAAGGGATTGTGCTTTTAGCCAGCAAATGGCATTTAAAAGAGCTGGGAAGTGTGGCCTACTGGTAGAGTGCTTGCGTAGCATGCATGAAGCCCTGGATTCGATTCCTCAGAATCATATACACAGAAAAAGCTGAAAGAGATGCTGTGGCTCAAGTGATAGAGCACTAGCCTTAAGCAAGTCAAAGGACGGGCCCACACCCTGAGTTCAAGCGCCAGGACGGACAATCAATCAAGCAATCAAGCAATAAATAAAAGAACACACCTGTCATCCTCTGTGACACAGGAAATCACACATGGGAGTATCTCCTCACTGTGAGCTGAGCACAAAAGAAGATGCTACCTCAAAGATAACCAGGACAAAAATGGTCTGGAGGTGTGGTTCAGGTAATACTGAGGATTTACTTCAATCCCCAGTATTATAAAATTTTTAAAAAGAAAAAAAGCATAATTTAATTTCATAAAGTTTATCAATCCTGCAATCATGAAACCCAAGCTAAAAGGGTTAGCTAAATATAAAAGATCCTCTATAATATTTTAAATGACCCATAGGGCCCGAGGCAATGCCTCCTACCTTGTGAATGCTTAAATGCTCTTTTCCATTCTCAGCAGTGTTCCTCCAAAAATCCAAAATAGTGCATGATATCATAGTTACCATTTAGGATACCACATCTTAGCAATTCAGCAGGGCAGGATTTAGAATAATTTGAAAGCATCATAAGAGGAAGACATATTGGTGTTGAGGCAGCCAAACTGACAGAGTGATAGGAAGGCAGGTTCCAGCTTCCTGATCAATCCAGCTCAAGGACTCCATTGCTTTTCACCTCTCATCACCCTTTGCAAGCCATTTTAGCACGAATGAGAACCTCTGTTGTCAAGAGGAGTCCAAGAAGTGTTTGATGCTATGTTTTCACCTACTCTCCTTATGAGGCAAGTGTAGCAGAGGGGCTTGTGTTGCATAATCCAGTCTGTGGCAAGCTTCTAGTCTCCACTGGTTATTCTGCACCTTCTGAGAAGGTGGACTAGAAAGCAAGGAATAGACTCAGGCAGTGATTCCAAGGCAGTATTGGATCACAATGGGTAGCTGGCAGGAGGACAATGCAGCTGCCCAGGCAGGAATGGCCACTTCACATGCACTGGCATGTGAAGTGCAGTTCACCAATGGGTGAGGATGGGCAGAGAAGGAGAGATTCCTCTGAGGGCCTCTTGTAGGAAAGCTGGGTAGAGACCTAGTATCCCTAGCAATGAAAAATGGCTTAAGTTACCCAGTTAAGAATGCCTGGGGAAGTTGCTCAGAGGGTACAGTGCTTGGCTAATGTGAACAAGGTCCTGGGTTCCATTCTCAGGATGGCAAACAAAACTGGGAGTGGGAGGAAGAAGAGAAGGAGGGAAGAAAAAAGGGAGGGAGGGTGGGTCCCTGTATTAATCAGAACAGGATGAACTTCCAGAGAAAGATAAAATATATTAAAACTTTAAGCCAAAGTTCAACTAACTACAACTTTCAATAAGCCAACGGATCACACACATTCTGGACAAAGAATAAAGTGCAGATCAGTAGAAACTGACATTTCTTTTCAGCGCACACCTATGCAATTGGCATGTTTTCAATATGTATTTTACTACACACAAAAAGAGAACTCTCTAAGCAGCATTCAGGGACAGAGGTGGCTCAGAGGCAAGTTAAATGTCTTGGGCCAACTGTATCCGGCTGCTGTACTGTACAGGCTGCTGGAAACACTATGCTGAGTGGGACCTAGTTATACTGCGGCTGACACAATGCAGGAGTCATTAGTGGGATCTGAGATAGACAAGAGAAGTTGGGGCTAGAGAATTACCCTCACTGGTCCTATGTATAGCACACTTTAGGGAGCTGGTAATGGGTCTTGTACTCAGGACCAGAGTTCTGTCCTTTAGCCTTTGTTTGCTCAGTACTGGAACTCTACCACTTGTGTTAAAACTCCACTTTTGGAGTTTTTGGCTGGTTAATTGTAGATAAGAATGTCAGAGACTTTCTGCCCAGGTTGGCTTCAAACCATGGCCATCGGATTTCAGCCTTTTAAGTAGCTAGGATACAGCTATCCTGGAGTCACCACTGGAGCCTGTTATGATTGATGTACATAGCACATTATAATAATGGAGTCCCAATTATGGGTGTACCCTCAAACAGGAATCACTCCCCCTACTTAAAACATCCTCTGTTATTAAGATGGAAGCTTCTAGAGGATTAGTTAAAGGAAGAAAGGGAAGAAAGCAACATCTGTTCTCTGACTAGCTCACAGCCTGCTATCCACGGAGGTGAGGAACGTCATTCTCTAGTACTTGCCATCACGAACTCTGTCTTCATGTACAAGTGAGGTTCACTGAGAACTTACGTGCATGCCCAGCATCCCTCAAGTCACAAGATGCACTCCTCAGTGAGTGAATGTTGCTTTTTCTACAAAGAGATTGGACATTTTGTCCCAAGGTGTAAAACCAAGACTGAAAATAAATGGTGTCTAAATTCTAAACAACCAGAAACTCAGCCACAACACTCTTTAACCTCCTCCATTAGCTATCCAAGACAACCAAGAAAACATCTGTGCTCTTCAGAACTTCACAATGCACGAGAGTTTCCCAAAACTGGAATTTTACTTCAAAACAATACTATGTCATCTGGGAATCTCTCATCATCTCAGTTGCCCCAAAATATGTCTAAGTGTGTGTATCCTATAAATCATGTGCACAGATATACACAAAAGATCCCAATGCCTTCAGCTTCTAGCAAATCAGATGGCATGAACAATTCAAATCCCAGTTTCCCTGCTCACTAGATATGTGATCTTACGCAAGATACCCAGTTTCTTTGTGTTACCAAGAGGTGGAGATGGCAGCAGAGAACCTACCTCATAAGGGGAGGGTTCATAAGACACAGCATATAAAACAGTAAGCAGAGTCAGTGATAATTAAACACTATTAATTATTTTAATACTTTATGGAGAGAGAAGCTGAGTCATGGGGCAGCTAGGTGATTTCTTTGAAGTGTATTCAAATAAGGAAGGACAACACAATTGGGAACAGCCCAATTGTCTTTCCTGTCTCACCATGTTACCAAGGTGACTTAGAAGCAGAAGCCTGTTAAAAATAGAGAATCTGAGCTGGCCATCAGTAGCTCATACCTGTAATCCTAGCTACTCAGGAAGCTAAGATGTGAGGCTCATGGTTTGAAGCCAGCCTGGACAGCAAAGTCCATGATTAACTACCAAAAAATGGCGCTGTGGGTCAAAGTGGTAGAGCACTAGCCTAGAGCACAAAAAGTCAGGGACAGTGAGTAGATCTTGAGTTCAAATCTCAGGACTGGCACAAATAAAAAAACATAAAAAAATGTAGAATCTGCATGTGAGTGATACCTGTGTAGTACATCTGGGATCCCTATGTATGTACATAGCAGTCTCCCTGACCACACTTTTCCCTGGCCACCCCCTCTGCCTTAGGGTGACATACACCAAGGTCAGGCGTTCTTCCAGGAAGCTCTGAGTCAGTCTCTGGAAGGCCCCCACTTCCCATCTTCCAGCATAGATTCATAAGGCAGACAGGTGAGGTCCTGGTATCAAACCTGACCTTTTAGTTTCCCGTCAAGAGCAGCCAACAGTGCAAATTACAGCCTTTCACTGTCAAGGCTGGGTTCACCATGAAAGTTTACACTCATTAAGGTTGAGATTGGAAGTGAACTTACAGATCAGCTGACACCAGCCTTGTGTCAGAGAGGAAAGAAGTGAGGCTCAGCAAGGGAACACAGATACTTTAGTTAGTCCCTGATGTGCATACAATTGGTGTGCAGTATAACAAGTATGTTTCTCCATTCATATGCCAAGGGATGTGCCCAAGAGGACTGCCCCATGTTCTCCCATGCAGCAAGGGCATCTTCCACTCATTCTGGCTTTCATATCAACGCCTTCCTGGCTGCCCACCCTCACACTTTCACCCCCAAAGCCTCCTTCTCTTTGACATCTGGCATCTTCTTTTGGATGGTTCCAGTTTTCCCAAAACATAAACCAAAAATATTTTAATTCTACAGTGAAATACGGTGTTTTTAAAAAGAAGGTTCATTCTTTCATACAATCTAGAAGGAAACCCATAAGCACAAGGAAGGACAAGGGATAGCCAAGAAATGCAGAAGCCTAAAATGGAGGATATCATTTAGGCTTTGGACTTCAATCATAATAGGTCTGAATCTTGACTGTCCTTCACTGTCTATGAACCTTCAAGAAGCTAATTAGCCTCTAAGAGTTTGGGGTTGTCAGTTATGGAACAGAACTGATCATTTCTGGTGACATGATCAGTGTAAGAATAAGGCAAGAGCTGGGCATTTGTGGCTCACTTCTGAAATCTTAGCTACTCAAGAGGCTGAGATCTAAGGAAAATGGTTAAGAAGTTAGGCCCAGGCAGGAAGCCCATGAGACTCTTATCTCCAATTAACTACCAGAAAACTGGAAGTGGCATTGTGGAAGGGGGAAAGCGATGCTATGGCCAGTCACAAAGTGTCTTTATGATTTAAAATGGCTTCATTCTGAATTGTCAGCCTTAAGTGAAATAGCTAGGTCCTCTGTTCAAGCCCTAAGACTGGCATGTGTGCATGCACATAGATGTGTGCATACACATATGAATAAGGCCGGTTATCTAGTGCCTAATCTATATTGGACAGCAGATAGTATGGTGCTTTGTTTTCCTATACACCCACACAGATACCCAAGCGTACACCTCCATACATACAACAGCCACCCACCCACACCCCCAAACCACACCTGATTTTGTAACCGCAGAAAGTATAGCTGGCTTCTCAGCTGAGTCCTGGAACTTTCATGAATAAATATCTCCAAGGACTCATAACAGATGAAGAGAAGCCAAGAAAAGAGCTGGAAAAATGGCACCCTGCCCAGATGAAATGAAATGCTAAGAATTTTTGTCCCAGTTACTCTTAACCCTGAATGGGGTTGGGTAATATTTATAAGATTTGATTTTAAAGAATCAAGGAGAATAGGAAAACTTAAAGCCAACTGGGCTTCCAGTAGGGGAGGAGCAGAAGCAAATGGAGTGGGAGCACTATCATCTGAGAAAGGCCAAGTGTGGCCTGTCCCAAAACAAGTTCATCTGAGCCAGGCACTGGTGGCTCATGCCTATAATTGTTGGTTCAAAGCCAGCCAGGGCAGGAAAGGCTGTGAGACTCTTATCTCCAATTAGTCACCAGAAAGCAGGAAGTGGGACTCTGACTCAGAGTGGTAGAGTGCTAGCCTTGAGCAAAAGAGCTCAGGGACAGCGTCCAGACTCTACCTAACCAGCCCCATGACCAAAAAAAAAAAAAGAAATCGTTTGTGTTTTACATCCTAAGAGATAAATGTCTTCCATTTTCCCTCTCCCCCATGACCCCCAGCATAATTTTTAGCAGGCAGCTCTATATTAGACCTGGAAAGAAAAGAGGGATCAGAAATCACCAAGATTCCTTCCTCCTATAGCTTCACATCATGGTTCCTAGCAAATACCATGTTTGGTGACACTTCAAATAAGGCCACCCCCTGATTTCCTTTGTGTCCTTATTTCCACCCAGATCAGTGCCATCTCTGGATTTGGGGCTTCTAGAATATTTCATCTTCCAACTCAGATCTCATCTTTGTCTCTCCCAATCAGCCAACTCAATGTTTACAGGATTCATTCCACACCCACCAAGGAGTGGCAGGCTCATGGTGTACTTAAAAATGTGCTCCTCTGCTTAATTAATGCACTTTGAAAGGGGCCTGTGGTGTGTGCTAGTGGGAAAGACATGCTGTGTTCAGTCACAAGGAGGTTTTAGGATTTCAAATGGCTTCATTCTGAGTCTTGGGGGACAGATGGAAAGAGGAGTTTTTAGTAAAAGTAGAACAGAAACCCTGGTCTCCTGAGTTGTGACTTCACCCAATGTAACCTTCAGCTTCCCACTTTCATTGTGGACTTGAAATTGCTCTGACATGCTTCCAGAGGCTTCCTTCCATCTCCCTTCCCTGCCTCCCTCCAGCTTTTCTAGCCAATCTTTCTTCTTTCTTTTTTTCTTCCCTTCTCCTATCTCCCTCTCCCTTGTCCCCCACAAGACAGTGCTGAAATTGAACCCAGGGCCTCACACATGCTACTAAGTACTCTTCCAGAAGCTATATCCCTAGCTCAGTAACTGTATTTCTCTCCCCCTCCCCTCACTTTATCCCCAGAGAAATAACAATATACGACCCCAGCTTCCAGACTACAAATGACGAAAGGTTCTAGCAACACACCCAAGAGGAAAGAAAACCAAAATCAAAAACTCAAGGGATCCAGTTGGATCCAAAAATGCCACTCATATACACACAGAGTACAAAAACCAGATAGTTCCATGTAAAATGTTTACAGGTTAGAACAAGACAAAGTGGCAAGTACTAGTCAAACCATCAACAATAAAAACAAGTCTGGAAAAGCCTAGTCCCTCAGATTCTTGGTTTGTAGCAGCTTATAGTCCCCAGGAGATTCCTGTCTACAATCACAGAAGAGATGGTAAAAAGGCTTCAGTGGGTCTTCAAGCACAGAATTTAAATCCTATCCTGGTACGGTGGTACCCACTTATAATCCCAGCTACTCCTGAGGCAGCGATAGGAAGGTCATGGTTAAAGGTGATACAGCTCTGGCTTAGATAAAAAAGATCCTATGAAAAACAAACTAGCCTGGTGTTAATGACTCATGCCTGTAATCCTAGCTACTCAGGAGGCTGAAATCTGAGGACTACAGTTTGAAACCAACCCCAGGAAGGAAAGTCTATGAGACTCTTATTTCCAACAACCTACCCACAAAAAGCCAGAAGGGGCACTGTGATTCCAGTGGTAGACAGCTAGCCTTGAACACAAAGAGGCTCTGGGATAGCACTTAGGACCTGAGTTCAAGCCCCAAAACTGGCAAAAAGTAAAAAACAAACAAAGTAAAAGGACTGGCAAACATGAACTCTAGGTGTAAATCTGAGTACTGAACAAAAAATAAAAGGCTTTACTTAATGCCACCTAGAATTCCTGAGGGACATTCCTGAGAAGATGGGACATGGAGGCCTCTGAATAAAGAGCTCTGGTCCCTGCATGGGCACTTAGATGGAGAGAAGCACTTCTTGCACTGAGCTTGGGGAATAAATGTGCAAGGGAATCAACACAAGACTGGAACCTGTATTGAGTTCTTTGGCCTCTTCAGCCTTCAGTTTTTCTGACAAATGAATAATAAAGCTACTGCCCTTGTCATTCACAGGTCAAAAAAGCAACAGGAAAAAGGAAACTTATTGGTATCACAAGAAAATTAAACCCAAGAGCTAGCAAGCGGCAGGAACTGGTCAAGGGCCTTACAATCATCAACTTCCAACAGCCCTATGCATTCAGGGGAACTTACTTCCAATATTCGTATGAGAAACTGAAGTTCAGAGAAGCTAGGCAACTCTCCCAAGATCATTAGAGGCTGGTCAGGAGGCAAACTAGGTAAGCTTTTTATGGAGGTATAAATATTATTCTCCAAACAAAATACAGATCTGGCCAGTCAATGGAAATTAAGAAGTACTAATACTGGATCTGAGTTTCTTAATAAGGAATTTTACAAAAGACCTCACTGATTCCTTTAACTGCCCTCTCCCACATTTTAATATATATATATATATATATATATATATTACTGTTATTGTAGAGGTGATGTACAGGGGGGTTATAGTTAATAAGTCTGGGATTGAGCACATTTCTTTTTGAACCATGTCACCCCCACTCTCCTCAAGTTTTTCCCTGCCATCTCCACCCACAAGATGTACAGTTCATTTTCTACACAGTGTCTAGTGAGTATCACCACTATACTTGCTCTTCACATTTTGTTCTACCTTTTCTATGCCCCCCCATTGACCTCTCAAAGACAAATAAACTAACCAGACAAAAGGAGAAGACAATAAAAATAGCAACAATGACAAAAAAATCATATTTCCTTTTCCTGAAATTCATTTCACAAGATATTATTTTATATGATCATATGCACATAGCTATTAAGCCTTTGTGATCCTCTCCTATGAATATTCTCTCTAAGTGAATCCATATATATTTTTATTTTTTTACTTTCACTGCTGGGGATGGAATCTGGGCCTCATGCATGCTACGCAAGCTCTCTACCAGTAAGCGACACTACTAGCTCTGATGTACTTCGTATTCATCTTGCAGACCTTTGTACTAGAATCTCATTGCTCCTAAATTAAAAAGAAAAAAGGTGTAGAGGACAGGGAGAAATAGTTGCCCTGTTGAGTGCCTGTGGACTACTCACTGGCAGGAAAGAGAGATCAAAAGTCTGGCATAGATATATTACAACAGTGGACATAGAACGAAGCCAGAGGTGGGTGGCAGGCAGGTGGGTGGGGGAAAAGAGCCTTTCCCTTAATTGTCAAACCAAAGAAGCTAAAGGCACTCAGATGGTGGCATAAATTCAACCTTGGAACGTCTCAAAAGCTACCTAGCAGGTGATATACACATTCAAAAGCCTTCTTGGATGGGAAAGAAATTGCTAAGAATCTGTGCTGAAAAGAGACAGAAAGAGAAGGGGAGAGGGGGAGAAAGATGGGGGACTCACATGCATATGGAGAAATGCAGAAATGTGTCCATTCCAGTTTGGACCCTGCAAGCTTTTTCCATGTGACTTGTTAGCAGCCTAGGCAGGAAGCCTTCTTCAAGGGTGCTGAGCCCTAGCTAGCAAGAAATTTTTGTTGTATCATCGGTCAGTTTGTATCATCAGTCATTTTTAGATCTGAAAAATTCAGTAGTTCTGGATAATATGCTTCAAATCTGTCAACTCCATCAGTAGTGTGGAAAGTTCCTTTGTGTGGGAATGGTTTGGGCTCCACAGTCTCCGGAGACAGCATTGTTTGCTGGTACAACCTCTCTGCGGGCAACTGGATATGCACATACTGCTTTTCAATAGATAGGTTTCTTTTCATGAAGTATGATCATGTAAAAGAAAAGTAGCCATGACAATAATAGCTTTTTGTATATGTTGCCCCAATAATAAAATAGAAAAGAATAGGTTTTTATATGCATCTCTCCAAATCTTGACACCTAGCACACTACCTATAGGGCCCACTGCTCTACCCATTTCACAGATGAGATCCACAGACCAAGAGCAAGTTTAACTTCCATCGGCTCACAGGACTCAAGCCCTCTGGATAAACCCTTATCTCATGACCAGCCTCTGAGTTTATGTCTCATTCCTTGTTCTTTCCCCAAGTCAGTACATCATTCTTCCTGCTTTTTAAAAAATCTTCTTCCTCCACCTCCACCCCCAGGAGTTGTACGGGTAAATCTTTATAAACAAGCCATTGTAGACATGCTAGCTTACACTTCTGCCCCAATGCCTGATGGGGCCAATGTATTTTAATTTTCTCGTTAAAAAGAGACTTCTCAAGGGGACAGAGCATTGGATGGAAAGGCAAAACCCTTTCACAAGCACTCCAGGAGACACTAAAATCCAAATTTCCAGAATGTTGTAATTCTGTCCAAGTTGTGACTTTCCTCCAGAGGCTCTCCCAGTCATCCTAATCCATCTGTGAAAGGCTGGTGAGCAGAAGCCAGAGCAGAGGATGAGAACCGCCCTCTAACAGGGAATTAAGGCTGCCTTCGTACAGTGCAGTTCTCACTGAGACGGGTGGATGCCCAAGAAAAGCAAGCCACATGCAGCCTGATAAGCTGCAGGCCTGGAAGGCACCATCTGTGGTCTGCCCTGCTTCGGCACTCAGTACAAGCACAGCTCTGCCCCTGGGGAAGCAATTGATGTGCTCAAGTTGTGCCCTGGCCACCGTCACACTAGTGGATGGCACTACATCTGGCACACATCATTTGCTCCAGAGTGAATTGTCCCAGCCTGGATGATTTCTAGTTCATAAAAGTCCCTTTGACCCCCAGCAGAGTCTGAGATAACAAAGAAAAAGGGGATTAAAATCTGTATTCCATCACCACACCTCCATGGCAGATGAGCTTGAGTGCTTCAGTATTGGGGAGAACAAACTACAAACCTTCAGTCAAGCAGCCCAGGGCAGGGAATAAATGAAATCATGTGGTTTCAGAAGGCTATGTAATCAGACTCCAAGACTCTGTCACCATTTCTAATCTCAGAGCACTGACTAAAATTAAACCTCAGTAATTCAAAAGCCATTTCTTTACCTGTAAGACTGAGTTGAATCCTTGTGCCTCAGAGTTTCTGACAGGATGTGCTGGAAATGACAGACGTACCTGAACACTACCAGGCATTTAACCCTTTCCACCCTTAGGAAGGAAGGTAGGAGAGAAGGAAGAGAAGAGAAGAAGAGGGGAAAGGAAGGAGGGAGGGAAGAAGAGAGAGAGGGGGGAAGGAAGGTAGGTTTTCAGAGAACGACTTTTGCATCTTACGTATCAAGATCTAAGTGCTTCAAGACACATTAGAGCAGTGATATACCTCTTTGCAAAACTGAACTTACTAATGTGCAAAAAGAATGGCAAAAGGTACCAGAGCACCAAAACTCACTACATGGTCACAAGGTAACAACACTCTCCTGTCCCCCATGCAAAGACCCTAGATCTTTTTCTCATCCTGCTTGGAAAACACAGTTCTGTTTCATCTGTGAATTAAGAGAGCAAATTTCTTACCCACCTCCAGGGAAGATGAGCTGCTCAGCCTGCCAGATGCAGCTTCTCCCAGACAGGGGAGCTGGTCAGTTTCCCCAGTTCACTTTCTGTCTGAATCCGGTGTCTGAGAACACGAGCAGGAGCTCAGGCAGCCCAAGCATCTTCTCTAACCAACATCTTTGCAAATCTGAGCCTCCTTCCCAAACCAGCTGCCAGTAGGCTCTAGCCGGAGCCAGTCTGCATTCCCCCAGGGAGAACCCCCATCCCTGGATCTAGACCAGAGGTGATCCACCAAGCCCCAAGCTGAGGAAGGAGGGGAAAGTGGGACTTCTGCCCTTCCTCTGGATCTACCCAAGCCCTCCGATCGCTTTCCTGAGAACCCCCGTTTCCTCTGAACTCCCCAGTCTTCACGACAGTCAGAAGGAAGTCACAGACCCCAGCCTGCGCGTCACCAGCTGATCCTGAGCCAGACCTGGGAGACGAAGTCAGCTGCTCAAAAAGCCCAGGCCACTGAACCAGGAAATGTGCAGCTTGGCCAGAAAATAATAATAATAACTGTCGGCGGAGCTGCTGGTGGTGCCAGAGAAGTCGCTGTTGCAAAGCCTGCATCCTCCGCATGCTAATGAGGCCGTGATGTCAGCAAGTCAGTCACGGCATCTGGACGTCCCAGCCTGGCTGCCCCGGGCTCAGATTTATTTACATGTAAATTAGCCTCGCCTTCCAAATCAATAATCCCCAAGCCAGTGAGACCCAAGGGAGAGGCTGCTAAAGCAAAGGCCCCAGCTATGCTGCTTCCAAAGGAATGGGGGGGGGGGGGGAGGAGGAGAGATCTGAGGAATAACATATAAGAAATGGTGTTTTAAAGACACATGTCTTTTTTTTTTTTCTTTTCCTTTTCAAAAGCAGTACTCTGATGTGCCCTGGATCAGAGCTAGGCAGTTATCAACCTGAGCGCCTGTTTCAGATTAGATGGTGCACTAAGCCAGCAGAACAGAGTTCGTTCTCTCTCTCTCTCTTTCTCCCTCTTTCTCTCTCTCTTAAAATCAAAAGTTGCACCTTCAAATACTGAACTTTTTTTCTTTTCTTTCTTTTTTTTTTTTTTTTCTCTCCAAGTCACATTTCAGGGTGTCAGTAGTTGGCTGGCTTGGGACTATAGCACTTTTTGAGTTGTATTACAACTTGGGGAATAAAATGCTACTCTAGCCTCATTGGCTTGGGTGGTGAATAAGGTCACACACAGCCTCCAACCTCTTCCCCTAGTTACTACTAGACAGAGAAAATGACCAATCATGCAGAGGCTCAGGATCACCAGAGCTCCTCTGGGTCCTTAAGAGTGGCTCCATTGGACAGATTAGAAAACAGGGAATTTTCCAAAGTCACGCAGGGGTTTCAGCAAGAATGGGCCAGAGGTCACGTTTGGCTGTGACCCTCAGACTGTAAATTCCCTGAATCTTTTGGGGTCTGGAATCTCTGTTTTACTGTGCTCCAAAGATGCCTGTTCAAAGGAAATGGGAAGGGAGGAGTCTAGTAGAGCAAGAAAGCCTTCAGTTTGAATTCTGGCTTTACTTCCTATGTGGAGCAAGTGACCTTGAACCAAACTTTAAGGGGGTCTTTGATTGCCTTACTGATACCATTCCCTCATAAAAATAAACTTTTAGTAAGCACATACTCTGCTGTACAGATGGATCTAAGGCTTAGGTGTTTCCACAGTCTGCATTCACTGAGCTTCCATACTAAAAGTTCAATAAGAAGAAGCACAAATGTTGAAATGAAATGATAGCAACGACTGTTAACACGAAGTCACTCGCTTGCCAAATGATTAGTTGTTGTTGCTATTTTAAATGAAGTAAATAAAAATTGAGTCCAGCAGGATTGACTATTGATTTTTCTCCTCTATGGGTAAAATTTCCATTGCTTTCACTGAAGAAAATCAATAGTTCTTTTAGGTATCCTGGAGGCCCAGGCCAGGTGAGAAACAGGTACTAAGTAAGGACTTGGTGCTAGTGAATGAGGAAGGAGTGGAGGTGGGGGGGGGAGCACTGCAGTGGTACGTCTGGCAGGGAAGCCCCAAAGGATGAAGCGGCAAGAGGGCTCCTTGCCCACATCCCCCTCTGCATCCAGATGAGCTCTGCCCTTTCAGCTGGAGCTCCTGAAGCTTCAAATGAATTTCTTTGTTGGATGTGGGGAAGTTAAATTACATCTTTTGTTACCTATAATTGTATTAATAATGCTTAATAACTTCTTTTAGAATGTTCTTCTCCAGTTCACAGAAGACCTTTCATGGTGAAAATCACGGGACCAGGAATAACTTTTCACCAAGGGAAATGGGAAGATAAGCAAATGAGTAATGTTCTGCTTAGGTCCCTGGTGCGTAGAACTCAGAGTAAAAAAAAAAAATCTTAATAAATATAATAGTCTGGAGCCACCCATGGCAAGGCAGGAACAGTGACAGTATATCTCAATATGGCCAGAGATATGTCATTTTAACTTCCTAGGCCCTGGTCTCTTTACATGAAGATGGATCTACTTGTCAGCAGCTTGATCATATGAGAAGTATGAGAAGCAAATCACAAGAGATTGACAGTAAAGAGGAAAGCTGGGATATAAAAAGTGATAAGGGATTTTGTCCTCATCTGCTACAAATCTGACAACGGATTTGCTTACTTTCTACAAATTCACAATAGAAAACAGGCCTAGAATGCCCGGTCCCAGATCAAACCCTTGCTCTGACTTTTCTAGCTCTGTACTTAAGAGACCTGATATTCTCATGGTGGTGTGGGAGTAAAGAGAAGGCCATAGAATTAATCCCTAGGGGAAGTTCTACCTAAAGTGAGACCCTGACATGCCCATTTCTACATGACAAAGCACAAACACTTTCCATTTACTAAAAAACTAGGATGGAAAACAGAAAAAGACAAACAACAACAACAAAAACCCAGTGGGACCAAAGAGAACTCCTCTATCAAAGCTATACACCGGGACAAGACCAACAGGGCCTTTCTGAAACTTCTGATGGGGTGACAATCCCATTAAGGACAGAAAACACAAAATATCTCAAGTCCTAAATGCATCTGACACACCTAACCAACACAATAAAGCATGGAGTATCCTGTTGTTCCCACTGTAATCGTGCAATTGACAGGATATTGTAGTTCACTGCCCACATCACAAGAGAGTCTCATACTGAGTATCACTAGCCTGGGAAAAGATTCGAAGTCAACATTTAAGGTGTGGTTTCTGTTGAATGCCCATGGCTTTTGCACCTCTGTCAAGCTGAAACACCACTCGGTCAGTTCATTTGAAGTCAGGGACTGTCTATATATGTCTGAGATCCCTGGATATTTCATGTACTCCTTCATTTACCCATTAAATAAGGCACCCTCTATTTGTCTGTCACTGTGATAGGCCTTGGGGACATTATGGTGATCATGATTGATATGGTCCCAGCCTTAAAAGACCTGGGCAGTAGAAAGGGAAGATAATTAAGTAAGCCATTAGAGTCACATGTGATGTGTGTTATGATATAGGACAGAGCATATGTGAGTCTTTAGAAAGTCTAATTGTAGTCTAGAGGAGTATGATGGGGAAGCATGTGTCTTCAGAAAGCTAGATATCTATGAATCATGCTCACATGGAGTATTAAAAACAATAAAACCCACAGGTAATTACTTCTGACTATTATTTTTCTATTAGAGAGCATTCTTTTAGAGAGTTTTTGGAAAATATGCCAAATTATTCAATTCAATTAAGATAAAGAACAACCTAGGAATTTCAGATAACTAATAAACAGGGACAAAGCATACTTCATGTTTATATAATTAGGAAAATCCCACACCCATGACAGCAGATATGAAGTCAGGGTAGGAAAGTCCAGGCCTGCCACATACATTGTATATAAAGAAGACAGAATCATGTATTTAATATAGTGACCTGTAAAACGGAACACACTCTTGTTGGGATATAGCATATAACTGCTGACTCACACTTTTCTGTTTATGTAGAAGGTTGGAACATTTAGATAAGTGACCGTAACTGTATAGGGAGCACAGGAGAGTCAAGAAGGCCAGGACTGATTCGTGAAGGTGATAAAGCATCAGGAAAAGTATGACTTCAGTCAGGCCCTCAAGTCAAAATGAATTTTACTCTTTCGGAATTTGAAAACAATTTTCAACAGGGGAAGGTCTTACAAAGCATGACATAAAATTCAGAAGCTATAAATAAATTTTAAAAAAGAAAGGCTGCTCAAATTGCCAAAGTTAAGGTCAAATTTTAAGCAGCTAGTTCCAGGCAAGAGGATAAACACAGCTCGGACTGTGGAATTAAATGTAGAATTAAAAGGCTTGTCTGCATGGGCACAGGATAGCAGAGCTGCATCAGCTTGACAATGGCAGGTAATGACAAAGAAGCAGCTCCATGTAGGCTGCAAAATCAAATCATCCTTCCATTCCAGCCACTGTTAGTGGGAATCTTGTTAGAGGATTATGGCGAAAGGTTAAGTGAATCTTCCTGGTTAGCTTACAGAAGAGAAGGGTAAGCGATGACAAGGGCCATAACCTCCTAGAGGAAGGGCTTGATGAGGAAGGATGTAATGAGCAAATTTTAATCTCCAGGCATAAAATAAGGAGCAATGAACTTTAAATGAGCCAAAGAGGGCTTTTACTTGGACATTAAGAAAGGCTTCTGAATACATAGATAAGAACTGATGTAAAAAAAAAAAAAAAGAACTGGTGTGGGTCACTTGGAAAAAAATGATAAAATTCTGACTTTTGAAAAACTTCATTAAGATAAAGGCAGTGGGCTATCCTAGCTGGTTTAGATAAAGACATTCTGTGAAATCCTAATTATTACAAGAGATAATAGCAAAATTTCAAACCACTCATCCAACAAATTCATTTATTTTTAAAACTAGTACACTGTGTGTATGTGTGTGCTTAAATGACCTATTCAAAGATGGTTCTCTGACATTCAAATATCCAAATCCAATAAAATAAGTGAAGGAGGAGAAGCTAGCAAAGATCGTTATATTAACAGGGTTAGGCTAGGCAAATGCTGAAGTAGCAAACAATCCCAGAGCTCAGATTATATCAGAATAAACACTGATTTCTCACTCAGGCAAGGTTGGTTTTTGTTCCAGAGGCTTTCTATGTACCTTCTCTCCTTATAAATAGTATCTTGAACTACTGCTCTGTTTTCCTTGTGTTTCTATGATTTCAATCCATAATTTTCAAATTATAGCAATAGAAGAAGAGAGAAATGAATAGGCCTTCCCATGATATGATATGGAGACGAAGAATATACTTTGATCAACCTAGTTCTGTAACCTTACCCTATTGCAAGGAGGCTGGCAGAGGGAGAGAATGTACAGGAAGAAGAGGGAAAGCAAGAATGAGGGAGCCCCATCATATCTGCCACTGATGTCAATTTCTATGTCTGCTGTGTAAAGACATTAAGAAAAACACACTATCTATTAAGCGTACAATGCCTTAAAACAAAAGGGAGATTAACCACTCAAAATGCCCTGATAGTAGTCCTACATGAATACTTAGGGATCTAACTAGGAGAAAAACAAAAAACATATTCCCCATTGTTAGGAGTTTTCAAACAATAACATCCAACCAAAGAAATCACACAGAAAACAAATGTTTAAAACATGCAAGGGAAGATGCATAAAGCATCAGAGAGGGTATAACTCCCCTTCTAGAAAAGAGGAAGAGAGGTCCAAAAAATTTTCTGACCACTTTTCCAACTCAGATTTATCATGCACATCCTATAAAGGACAAGGGCCTTGTCACTGCAAGAGCTTTTACTAAACCTGGATGGAAATATTGCTCTATATTCTCTCACTTCCATACCCTGGGTAATTCCAATCACCTCATCGCCTCTATAAGGCTCAGCTTCTCCACTTACAAATGGAGAGAGGCCTGTGGATGTGGCTCTAGGGGTAGAACACTTGTCTAGCAAGATGCCCCAGGACTATCAATTGCTACAGTGGTGGTACTTATAAGCCCTTTGTGATGATGCTGTCAGAGACAGTATTATTGGGGATGAAACTACAGCAAGGGTCCCTGAGCATCACAGAGAATTTGCCTGGTATCTTATCTAGACTCAGTATTATATGTGGAGTTAAGATCAGAACTAGAATTAGTCTGTTCTTCCATACCATCCCACTTAGTGGCATTTAGTTTTCTGCTATTCCCTTGATGGCAGCTCTTGTATAATTAACAAAACTCTGCTGATTATAATAAACATAATTAATCCAATCTACATTTTATTTTACCCAATGAATCATCTCTATAATGTTGACTCAAAAATAAGTAATCAATTAGTATGGAGATGTCTATCTATCTAGGGTTTACAAAAGACTAGATAAGATAATATCTATTAAGAACTTTGCAGGCTAGCCAGCAAACAGTAAATATCAAGATAAAAATCACTTTTTGCCAGTGGCTGATGGCTCAGTCCAGTAATGCTAGCTACTCAAGAGGCTAAGATTTGAGGATCACAGTTCAAAGCCAGCCCAGTCAGGAAAATCTTTTATTATTATTACTATTATTAGTAGTAGTAGTCTCATTTGTTTGTTTTTGCCAGTCCTGGGGCTTGAACTCAGGGTCTGGACACTGTCCTAGCACTTTATCAAGGCTAGAGCTCTACCACTTGAGCCACAGCACCACTTCCAGCTTTTTCTGTATATGTGGTACCATGGAATAAAACCCAGGGCTTCATGCATACAAGGCAAGCACTCGACCACTAGGCCACACTCCTGACCCTCTTTTTTTTGTTTTTAATTATCTTTAAGTATTTGTACAAGGAAGATATCAGTTAACAAAGCAACATATGAATATATTGCATCTTGATCTGTGTCATGAGACTCCAACTAAACACCAAAAAGCTGGAAGTGGAGCCATGGCTCAGGTGGTAAAGCAGGAGCCTTGAGCACAAAAACTCATGGGCAGGAACTGGGTCCTGCATGTAACCCTCCAGGTCTCTCTCTCTCTCTCTCTCTCTCTCTCTCTCTCTCTCTCTCTCTCTCTCTCTCTCTCTCTCTCTCGCTCGCTCTCTCTCGCTCTCTCTCGCTCTCACTCTCTCGCTCTCTTTCACACATGCACACACACACACACACACACACACACTTGATTTTCAGAGGAAGGCTCAGCAAGATGGCTACTACCATACGGGATAAAATTATTCATGATCCATGAAGGCTCAGTCTCCCCGCCCCTTCCCCGCCAACAGCCTTCTTCCTCATCTATATGTAAACTTTCTGTATTTTATTTGCTCAGATCATGGATACGTCTAAAGCTTGAAGAAAATAAAAAACATGTCCACATTTTAAATCCAGGTTTGGGGCTGGGGGTGTGGTGGGAGAGACCTTTCTTTTTCCCATCATCTGAGAAATCTGCCACATTTCATACATTTTAATTATTCTTGATCCCAATAATCAAATGCATAAAATTTAACCCAGCCTTTTATCCTCTTTTAATTACATTAATTAAAGTGAAAAATATGGACAGGCTAGACTGTGCATCTCAAAATGAAAGACTTCTCAGATTGTCCTCACATTCCCCCCCTACACACAAGAAGGTTAAAAATTGCAGCTATGATTTCAGCAGGCTCACCACTGTAGATGGCCATGAAAAGATTATTAAATTGGCACAATGAGCTAACAAACAGCTTTTCTTTAGACAAAGAAAGCTGTGCGTTATATGGCAGCTTTTGGGAACTACTGACTTTTATTACACAGTTGAGTAGACACCTGAATTAGCTCTATGTAAAAGACTAGGAAAATAAACAAGACCCACACAAGGAGGTTTTGATTTTCCAGTATCTCCCAGAGGCAGGTGCTCAGGCTCCTCCACATTTCTCGAGAGAATTCTGACAAAAATGAACGATATCCTAGGAAAAAAAAAATGAAAAACTCCCTGCCTCATAAAGTAGCAAACTAACTGCCAAGATCCGGAAGAGGAAATATCACAAACATATAGCACAAATGTGTTCTCCAAGGAACAAGAAGGACCACAATACCAGATGTTCTGCACACTTTATCTCAGTCAGTCCTGGCCATGATCTAAAAGCGAAGCTTTTACTATTTCCTATCATACAGTAGAGGATTCTGAGGTTCTGAGAGATAAACAGCGATGGAAAGATCCAGACCTAAAATTTGATCCTGGGCCTGGTTTCAAACCCTATATTCCTTCAATAAAGTGGTTGTCAAAAACTCAGGTGTGGACCCATCAGGATACTGGAAGTAAGTTTTTAATTAAAAATAAATACATAAGGTCCTATAGCCCTCCAAGTTAGACAGCCTTTGCACAAAGGAAGAATAGTATTCTCGCCAAGATGTGTGCTGTTTTCTTTAGAGCTCTCATTTCTGGTGCAAAGATCTAAATTCTCAGTTAACAATAGCAAGTCATCCCTGGAAAAATATTACTACTTGACTGATATCTTTCTCTCCAACCAGGCTAAGCTGTCTGAGGGCAGGCACTATGCCTTTGGTGTCTCACCTTTCTATCTGTGGCCTTGGTGCACCTCCTAGCCTAGCAGCCAATCAATTCAGCTGACAAAGGAAGGAGCTCAAAGCCTGACAAGGATCTTTTCTGTCTGAAAACTAGGAGAAAATCAGGATGATTTTGGTAAGAACATCTCTCTGTTCATTGTACCTTGGCTTACTGTGAGCAGGAAAGGGTGGAGCTAACCTCTTGGAAATACATTCTTAGTTCAACATCCTGGACATGTCCTGGTTTCCTTCCTGCTCTCTGGCTGCTCCTTCTTGGTCTCTAACTAGCTCCGCCTCATCAGTCTGAGATCTCAATGCTGGAGAAACTCAGGGCTTAATCCTGGGACATCTACTCTTCTCTGTTGCCTTTCATTACTTGATTCTGGTCTAAGAGCTTCAATACCACCACCATATTAAGAGCTCAGGCTAGATATTTCCTACAAACCAGAGGCTTCCCCAATTTCCTGTAGCTCTTAAACATATTTGTAATAACTGCTTTTCAGTCTTTATTAATTCTAGTATTTAGCTTCCTTCAACCTACATGTATAGGCTGTAGTTTTCTATTTTGTGTTTTCTCAAAAAAAAATGGACGTTTTAGAGAACGTACTGCTGCAATAGTGAATAATGACTACCACCCTCTTTTCTAGAGCTTGGTGTATGCTTATTTGTTTAATGACTAGGTAGAAAAGGAGAGTGGATCCTGTTTCCCCTGCAGTTTGCACCTTCTAATGTGGGTTCTCAGAGGCCTTGGAAGTCTTCTTGAGCAACTGGGCTGGTCCTTACTGCCTAGTATCACACCCTGCTCTTAGTCTCCACTGATTGCTAGTTGATTGTTCTATTGTTCTATACAATGTCCTTTGAAATAAATTGCTCAAAAGTTTGATCTGACGAAAGCATAGTGCCCTTGCAATGGCAGGGTGGGGCCAGACTTCCAAGCTGCCCCTCCCAAGATAGAACAATAGCCCTAGACTAGTAGCTTGGTGGAGAAGTTCCATCTTCTTGGCAGTACAAGCTCCAGAGCAGAAGAGGGAAGAGAAGGACAGGCACAGCCAACCTGCCATAGAACCTCACTTACATTTTCTTGACTAGGGTTTGATTATTGGCTGCATACCCTTGAAACAAAAAAAAACTTAAAAAATTGCCTTTAATACACACACACACACACACACACACACACACTCACAGAGTTCTTTTTTTTCCCTTAAGCAAACAGCTACTTTCCCAACTGAAGGGTCTACCCTGTTTTTCGCACTGCTAGAGTGGACAAGCAGCACTCTTAAAACCCACTCTACATTTTGTTGGTCAACTATGAACTGAAGAATGCCTGGCACATAGGTGACCCCCCCCCCAACAAAGATAAGCTGAGCCAGCCACAGAAGAAGGGACCAGGGATCCATACCATGGCACCTGTATGTGCCATGAATGACCACAGAGACTACCACAACTGATGATGCAGTCAAGATTACAACTATCAGGAGTAACTAGGATTCTTTATTTCCAAGTGATATATTTCTTTTCAGTATCCTCAGAAACTGATTACAGTACAGGAAAACTGGCTAACCTATAAAAGTTATTAAGTTAGGCATTGATGGAGCAAAAAGAGTGAGAAGTTTAGATATGGCATAGATAGCTCTCAACTTGCCATCCTGGATTCTGCCTTTGTTCATCTTAAATATTCCTTAACACCTATAAACAGCTCCCTGCAAAGAACATCTAATTTATCTTTGTTTAAAAGAAAGTCCTAGAAGCAACCCATCTACAAAAATCAAAAAGTCTGTGTCTGACGTTGAACTATGGCTTTTGCTCTCAGTGTGATGTTGAGCAAGTTACTCTCTCTACTCTTCAGAAAACTTTTTTTAAAGTATGAATTATTGTGACAACTATGTTTACTTCCCCTTCTCTCTCCATAAAGCCTTTAAAGCCTGTTGATGGGAATGAAAACTGATGGAACCACTGTGGAGCGCAATTTGGAGATTCCCCAAACAACTACCCTATAATCCAGCAAAATAGTACAAGTCAGTAAATATATAGTAAAGATATAGTAAAGATATTTGTACAACCATGTTCACTGCTGTGCTATTCACTAGAGCCATTATGGAAATAGCCTTCAGTGAATGAATATATCAAAAACACACATACATGGAATTTTACTCATCTATCAGGAAGAATAAATTTGTAAATGGATAAACCTGGGGAAAAATCCACATTAAGTAAGTCAGGCTCAGAGAGACAAAGGATGTATATTTTCTCATATGTGAAGTTAGACCTAAATTATAAATATAAACATATATAGGACTATATGCATATAAACAACTAAATTAACTCAAGTATGGTATATACAAGTGAGGATTCCAATGCTATAACTTATTTTAACAACTAACTTACAATCTAATAAAATGAATACCAGGAAGCTGGCAGGGGGGAGGGGTGTGGAGATTGGTGAAGTCAAGAGGAGGGAAATAGACAAATGGAGAGAGGAAGAGTGGGAGAATGTAGTTATGATATTCCATATATCTCTGCAAAAATGGAACTAGGAAAACTAAGAGGATGGGTAGGGTTGAGAAAGATAGGGAGAAGGATGATGCATTGTACTCATAAACCGACATATTGAATTGAGTCCCCTGTATAACTACTTAAATAATTTTTAAAAAGTTAAATAGTGGTGAGAACTGAAATATGTTCATGAATAACCTCGTACTGCACTAAACACATCAGCATGCTCTCAGCATTTAGGATCATTATTATTATTCTAGGTAAAGCAGTTATAATATAAAGCTATCCACCTATTCTGCACATCTACTGAGACCAGTGCTATCAGAGAAAATACCTTTGTGATGATCTATGTAAAAGTTTCCTCCTTAAAACTATTAAACAAAGGACTCCTAGCTGGCTGAGCTACAAAACAGTCCCCTGGTGGTTTCTTTCTGGTCCATCACACTCTTTTCCTCCGGGTCTGAGTTCCGACCTTTCATAAAACTCTCTCCCAGCCAGGTTAACTGGCCCCTGCTGGAAGCTGCTAGGAATTCTGCCTGAAAACTGTCATCTTTCCTCGGGGAAGGAAGCTTCAGAGACAGGCCATCATTTTGAGGTTGACCTTCCAGCCACCATCTTAACCCCAAAATGAGCACGCCAGTGTAGACTGCCAAAGATAAGACGCACGCTTGAGAATTTGAACAGGTTAAAATCATAGTGTGCTTTCTTCTAGAGAAGTCTCTTAGCATCAGGGCTAACAGGGAGCAGGGTGAAATACCAAACTAGCCATTGTCTGCTGGGAGTGAAACCGGCCCACTATTGCCTGGGACTTCTGGTAACAGGCACTGTGTCAGGCAGGAAGACAGCTTAAGGGCCCCTTCAGAGCTGTGTGAATGGAAACAAATCCCTTTCCTTCTCTGAGTCTCATTTAACTGTCTGTGCCTCCTGGTTTTTCTGGGATCTATGACATGTTGCAGGTAAAACTGCCAAGCATACAGCAAGTATTTAATCCATGTTGATGGATCCCTATGTAAGCAGACCATGGGAAGCTTTTACGTGCCATCACCCTTCATTTCCCTTACTGGGGGGCGGCAGGGGAGTGGTCCTGGTAGCCAGGGTGGGTCTCACACTGCTTATTCACAGTCTTCCTGTTCTCTGAGATACCACCACACATCTAGCAGGAACCCAATGAGTTCATCCTCAGGGTCACCAGGGGACAGGCTCAGATAGATGTCACAGGCTGCTGTGAATTATTTAGCACCTTCTCTGAGGGGGCCTGAGCTTGAGCAGCTCACAGACAGCTCTGCGTGCTCCATGAGGTAGCAGCTGTGACTCATCCTCAGGAGCTGAATTCCTCTTCCCTTAAACAGCAAGAGCAAGAGCCCTGCTGGGGGCCGAAGGGCTGGGAGAGATTCTTCTGGGCTCAGCTCATCCCAGCTGGTGTGGCTGTAGAAGGATGGGTTGTTAGAAGCCCAGCCAAGAAGAAGCTATAAAGAAGGGGATTCCAGCTAGCTGGGGTAAGAGGAGACACACATACAGGCAATGAGAAATGTAAGGAATAAAAGGAGGTTGGTAAAATAGGATACTTCCTGGATAGACCCATTTGCACAGTCAAATCAGCTACACCCACAGGTACGATGATGGCCACTCTGCTTGGGGTCTCCCTTTCCAACGAAGGCCATTGCTATCCAGAGGCCAGGCCATAAGAACATTGGAGAAGATTTTATAAGTTACATTTGTACATGACTTTTACTGCATATGCAATGTCTACTTCAACCTACACCACAATCCTTCAGGGTTACACCTGTGGTCTCTTCTGATAAAGAAACTGAAATACAACGGACTAATACAACCATCTTAGTTCTGGGTGCATTCCCTTTTCTGCTGCTCATTTTTCCAGTTTTTACCATTTCTATTTGGCTGGCTGATTTGGTTCTTCCCTTTCTAATCTAGATTTGAGTCGATCCTATTATAAGTGGTATGTGGTGTGGTCAGATGTGTGGGGAGAACTATTACAGTACTAAGACATTGGCCAGGCCAAGAATACCAGGAGAACAAGCCTGAAAGGACTGTCAAGTTCATTGTGCTGTCAGTGACTGAAACAGCATCAATGGGAAATGCTGAGTCCAGACAACCCCTGTGCAGGCTGAGTGAATTTCGTCTTGGATGGAGCCCACGAGATACTCTCTCCAAATTGAGGAAATACAGGAACTCTGTAGGACGCTGGGGAAGCCACAGCATTCTTTGCTTGAAGTCCTTGAGTGGGCTGTGAAGTGCCTGGGGAGTCTGTTCCAGTCAAGGGTCTTACAGAGTTCAGGCCTTTCCTCTGACCAGCTGAGTCATCTTCTCTGTGGGTCGGGTGCTTGGGGGCCCTCCGAAACAGTGGTTTCAAAGTAGGATCCCGTACCAGAAGTGGCAGTTCCACGTCAGAGCCTAATGGAAGTGCAGATGTACAGGCCCCACCCAGATGTCCTCCAGGGACTCTGTGTACATGCTCAGTTAAAGAAATAGGATCTGCATGATATCCAACAACTGCTACTGAAGCACCAAAAAGGATAAGTTGAGCAAATGCGAAAGATGGAGCGCCCTTGAAGAGGCCCAGAATAGCCAGCCCATGGCTTGCAGCTGGAATTCAGCCAACACATGCATTTTATTGGGTCTATACGCCAGAGGTGGAGACACGGGTGTGTCCCTCAGATTCTGAAGGCCATATGGCCTGGGTCCTATGGTTTACCATCACAATGGCTCAACTCTGCTGACACTGTGAAAGCTGTCACAGTCAGTACAGATGAGTGTGGTTGTATTCCAATAAAACTTTATCCACACAAGCTAAGAAGTCTAGTCATGGCTGAATCCTTACTATTTAGAAGACAGAGATGCAGGGATCGAAGTTGGAGGCCAGGACCGGGAGTTTGGCCTAGTGGTAGACTGCCTGCCTAGCATGCACGAAGACACAAGTTCGATTCATCCGTACCCCCCCCACATATATTATATATATACATATATACATATATCATATATCATGAGAGAGAGAGAGAGAGAGAGAGAGAGAGAGAGAGAGAGAGAGAGAGAGAGAGAGAGAGAGAGAGAGAGAGAGAGAGGGCCAGAAGTGGTGCTGTGGCTCAAGTGGTAGAGCTCTAGCCTTGAGAAAGTCCAAGGACAGTGCCCAGGCCCTGAGTTCAAGCCCCAGGACTGGCACAAAAAAAAAAAGTTGGAGGCCAGCCCGGGCAAAAGAGAGATTCAGGAGGCTCAATATCTACTATATCAACTAATGGCTAGCTTGGTGGTGAGTACCTAACATCCCTAGTGACATGGAAAAGCTTAAGTAGGAATGCTGCAAGACCCTGAGCTGATAGCAAGACCCTACCTAGAAAATGACAAACACAAAAGGGAGCTTAGGTGTGGCCCAAGTAGTAGAGTGCCTGCCTAACAAATGACAAAGACCCTAAATTCAATCCCCGTAGCCCAACCCCTCTACCAGATCCCAATCCCTCCACAAAACTGGCTAAGGGCTCAATTTGGCTTTGGCTTTTCTTGAAAGATAACACACTACAACCTAATACATGGCCACAAAGGGCCCAATTTCCCAAGTGGTGGGCCTTCAGCAGGATCTGAGTAGCTTGGTGTAAATCTCCCCCACCGCTCATTTCTTTGTTCCTGAATACTGGAAAACACAGTCAGTCCATGTTCATTATCCACATTTTCCCCCTTTATTGGTGGTGGACATAAATGCGAACATATGCATATGCATATGAAAATGTACATTTCTGTGTATTCCTGGGTTTCTCTTTATTTTTTAACACCACCAGCCTTCAGTGCTTTCTATTATGTGGGTCTCCCTTCCCATCCCAATTATCTCTAAAATGACCTAGCATCGTGAAGAAAGCCAGAAACTCACATCCCAAAATGTGTTGTAGTCGTTCCGGTGTTTATTTTTAACCAGGGCACTGGGGAAGCAGGAAATGTGCAAAGCGGCTTGTCTTCAATTTCTTTAACTAAAGGGAGGTTCAGTAGGAATCCAATCCTCATAAAAGCCCCCTGTGGGAATTTTTATTTACCAGGGACGATTACCACAGAAGTCAATGTCACAGTGAGAAGCGCTGCTACCTCTTCTTCTGAGCCCTCACTCATTACTTCCATCCTGTGCATTCTCTCTAGGCATTACCTTTAATGCCCATCCCTTCCACCCCTATGAGAAATGGTTTCAAGTCCTACTGGGCACTCACTGTCCTTTCTGGAATGCATCTATGTACTTCATACGTGTGTGTGTGTGTGTGTTTCTGCTAATCTGTCTGTTTATGTACACTCAAAACATCCATTGTCTAGAGGAGAAATGCCCCAGTCATTGTAGTAGTATAAAGAAGCCTGGTTTGGGATACATGGCTGGGAGCTCAGGGCCTTGATCTGTCCTTGAATAACACACTCCCATGTTTCCTCTTGCATTCAGTGACATCAATGGTCCTTCTCAAGGTTGTAGGGAGAAGACAGCAGGGCTGGTTAGATAGGCAGCTCCTAAGAAAGGCTGCAACGTTGGACAAAGCAAGGGGAAAGATTGCTATTTTGCCCTTTCCCTTCATAAGATATCTAATCACGTCCTTAAATGCGAGAGGGGGTGATTTCAGCATGCCAGTCCTACAGTTCCCTGCCTCACCTGCTATGGAATGGAGGGAGTATGGCAGGAAAGCCTTCTGGATGTTATTGTGCTCAGATGATCTGCAGGGTTCTTTGTAAAGCTCAGAATGTCAACCCCGCCTGCTCATCATCTTTCCTCATCTCTGCAAGTGACTTGCAGGACTAGAGGTCTTACTTAGAGCCATCCACCCTCATTCCCTCTGCTTCCCTCCTTTCCCACCCCTGCGCTGACCTGGCCCAAATAAATAAATAATGTGCATATAATGATAATGATCTTGTCCTTAAAGAAGGAAAAGGGCAGATTTAATGTCACCTTCTTAGCAGTCTAGCTGGGGCCTTGTTTTTTCAACTTCAATTGCATGAATTAAGTGCAGCATAGCCAACTGCATATTTTCCTTGGGAATCTTTCCAAGAAGGAAATTCTTTCTCCTGGTCAACTCCCTCCTCTCCCTCCCCTCCTCCCCTGCACACAGACCATTCTTCCACTTGCACACTCTTTCCTATAGTGGTCTACTTTTGCATTGGTCCACTCTTTGTCCTTTGTTTCACCGTTTTTTTCTTCCCCTTCCCCTCCCCAAATCAGATAAACATATATACAAGATATAGGATACCAAAATCAACTACAATAACAACACTGGCTAAACCAAAGGGGGGGGAAATGAAAGAAAAAATTAATGACTTCATACAGTGCCTTAAAAATAATAACAAAGGAAAAAAACCCTCTTGTTTCCATATCTTCACTGCAACAGCAATATTCACAAGACAATATATTGGAAATGAACTTTATAACTTGGTGGGAGGTGTTAGAGGGGAAGGAAAGGTGGAAGAAAAATGAGGGAAGGGTAACAATGTTGGAAAAGGAGTTGATGTACTCACTGCCTCATGTATATAACTGTTACCCCTCTGTGTATCACCTTGACTACAAAATTAAAATGTTTTTTAAAAAGCATAAATCTTTAGATTATCTGGTTGGTAGGTTCCACAAAGAAACACAAAGATTCTCTGATTGGTTGCACAAGTTAATTTTCCATTTACATTATAGTGCAATAATTTATTCTACAATAAAACCAGCCAACCCTGAGACTCTATTTCAGCAGGCTTTGGATAGGATCCAAGATTCCTGGATTCTTTGCTCTTTCCACCCCTTCCCACCCTTGAGTTGCAATTTCTGGTTACATTTTTTTTTTTTTTTTTTTTTGCCAGTCCTGGGCTTGCGCTCAGGGCCTGAGCACTGTCCTTGGACTTTCTCAAGGCTAGAGCTCTACCACTTGAGCCTCAGCACCACTTCCGGCTTTTTTCTATATGTGGTACCGAGGAATCGAACCCGGATCTTCATGCATGCTAGGCAAGCATTTTAACCACTAGGCCAAACTCCCCGCCCCATGGTTACATTTTACATAGTTCAGCTCCCATAGTTTTGTGTGTGTGTGTGTGTGTGTGTGTGTGTGTGTGTGTGTGTGTGTGTGTGTGTGTGTGTGTGTGTGTAAGTGCCAGTACTGAGGCTTGAATTCAGGACCTGGGTACTGTAATATTTTTCATTCAAGGATGGCACTCTACCACTTGAGCCACAGCTCCACATCTGACTTTTTGATGGTTAACTGAAGATAAAAGTCTCATCGATTTATTTTTTTTTTTTTGGCCAGGGTTTTAAATGAATGATCAAAAGGAGGGAGGCATCCATGATGAGCACTTGCTACATTCAGCCCAGTGTTCCCAAGACAGAGAATGATTATCTCCATTTGTAGGATGAAACACAGAAGGCTTAAGAGTTTAAAGGATGCCCAGAGGAAAATGCTAAGGGATAAATTGGAGATTTGAACTGAGATCTGTCTCCTACCAGAGCCTGTGGCAAGCAAGTGCAACAGAACACAGAGAGGATTAGACACTGCTTGTATAGGGCAAGACTCCAGAACAAGGATGGCATTCCCTGAGCCTGCTCGCTTTTCCTTCATCAGCCAATAGATAATGGCTGATGAGCTGTTCCAATGATTCCCCCATTTCTAGGATGGGCCTATATTTGTTCGTGTTGTTGCTGTATAAGGCAATATCTTACTATACAGCCCAGGCTGGCCTGGAACTCACGATCTTTCTGTCTCAACTTTCAAAGTGCTAGGATTACCATTGTAGCTTAGTTGTGTCAGATAATTCTTTGCTGTCAGTGTCTGGGCCAAGTTCAGTCATATACCACCATAATGGCATTGTGGTCAAGAAAAACTGGAATGTATGATGGAGAGCCATACAATTATATCATCTACAGACTGAGGGTATACTTTAGTGGTACTTCAGGGTGTACATGCCCAGCATGTACAGAGGCCCCAGTAAGTATCAGATATAATCACCTCTCCTCACAGGCAAGGCTCTGAAGTTGGAGATACTGACAATGAATAGGACCCAGTTTACTTCTCCAAGAAATACAGCTATCTGGCCACTGTTTCAAATACTTTTTTAAAAAAGTGACCAGTGCTATCTAGCCATTTCCTCTTCTGTATTTCTTTTTTTCCCCCCTTTTCTCTTTTTTTGTTGGTCATGGGACTTGAACTCTGGGCCTGGGTATTATCCTGAGCTCTTCAGCTCAAGGCTACCTCCCTACCTCTTGAGCCATAGCACCACTTCCAGTTTTCTGGTGGTTAATTGAAGTCTCACAGACTTTAGTGCCTGGACTGGCTCTGAACCTCAATCCTCAGATCTTAGCCTCCTGAGTAGCTAAGACTACAGGCGTGAGCCACCACACTTGGCTCTCCTGTGTTATCTCTATACCTGTGTTCTCTCATCTCTCCTTAGGTCATAAGGTTCCAATCTGTGTCAGCTAAAAAGAATAATCTCTTCTTTTGGGGGAAGTCCTACCATATGTCTGCTGTGAAACTGAATCAAAGGCAAAAGCATCCACGTGAAAGTTAATGACCCAGAGCAATGGCTCCGAATCCTGCCTCTCAAAGTTACTGACTCTGTTCTTGATACTCAGATTCTATCAAACCCAGGCTTTTCATGCTGTTTCCTTTGGCTCCATGAAAACATTTATGTGACTACTAGTAACTTAGTCTAGAATCCCCTGGGGCTCTCAGTTACAGTGGAAATCTCTATCTTAAAATGTTCTGATCTCTCTACTTATATTGTGTCTTTTTTTTTTCTAGGAAGATATGAGATGGCTTGGCTCAAGAAGAGTCATGTAGGGGGTAGGGAGAGAGAAATGGGGACCAGGGCATGAGAAAGGGTATCAATGTATGTGAAGTAATGCGCCTTCTATCTGGTGAATATAATGTAACCCTTCTTTTTTTTCCATATATTTTTATTGTAATCATAGAAGAGTCATGTAATGATGGCTGCAATAATTACTCACTCACTTGGAAATGTCAGGGTGAATTATCAAGTCATACTAGAAGGGAGCCCTCTCTGACGAGAGTGGATGTTCAATTCTGCTAATGTAATGGACACATGCAGACCATTCTGATGCCCACTAATGATGACCAATAAAAAACAGTGTTCTGAGGGCCAGGAGTTTGGCCTAGTGGTTAAAGTGTTTGCCTAGCATGCACGAAGACCGGGGTTCGATTCCTCGGTACCACATACATAGAAAAAAGCCAGAAGTGGTGCTGAGGCTCAAGTGGTAGAGTTCTAGCCTTGAGAAAGTCCAAGGACAGTGCTCAGGCCCTGAGCTCAAGCCCAGGATTGGCAAAAACAAAAACAAAAACAGTGTTCTGCCTGGAAGAAAAAAGCTGTGTGTGTGTGTGTGTGTGTGTGTGTGTGTGTGTGTGTGTGTGTCTGTGAGAGAGAGAGAGAGAGAAAGAGAGAGAGAGAGAGAGAGAAATGAATGAATGAATGAATGAATATATTCACTCTTGCCTTCATGCCCTCAACAAATCATACTTCAGTATAAATCAGGCTTTAGTTGGGCATCAGAAGGCAGGAAAAATAAGGCATAGTCCTTTAGTCAAGTGCCACATGACTTAAAAATGAAAGATGTAGGGCCGGGAGTTTGGCCTAGTGGTTAAAGTGCTTGCCTAGCATGCATGAAGACCTGGGTTCGATTCCTCGGTACCATATATAGAAAAAAGCCGGAAGTGTGCTAAGGCTCAAGTGGTAGAGCTCTAGCCTTGAGAAAGTCCAAGGACAGTGCTCAGGCCCTGAGCTCAAGTCCAGGACTGGCAAAAAAAAAAAATGAAAGATGTAACTATGTACATAATACACAGATGAGATTATGCTGAGGTTGTGGGAAGAACAATTATTCCAAAGCAATGGATGAGAATGTACACTGAGTACTTCAAAAGTTGGCTGCTAAACTTTAGTTCACACACATATATTATTTTTTTTCCAATTTAAGAAGTATTCTCTAGCACCAGGTACATGTGATAGCTCACACCTATAATCCCAGCTACTGAGGAGTTTGTGGAGGAGATGAAATAGGACAAGTATGGTCTAATAATGGCTGAGAGAAAATTGATACACAATTATATTTGAAAAATAAGCTGAAAGCCAAAGGGCTGAAGGAATGGCTCAAGTGGTAAACCACTTACCAGGATCTAAGTCCAATGCCACGTACAGCAAAATGAAATTAAAAATTAAAAAACTGAACATATCATAGCATGGATAGCCAGCTTAAAGATGGTGAAATACTTTATTTGATCACTTGATGTCAATTGGGGTTAGTTATAATCATATAATTTTTTCAAGTCAAATACATGGGCAATCTTCTCAGATAATTCTGGCCTAACCCTTAGCATAAGGCCCTTTGCTACCTTTTGATCTTCCTGTTTCTGCACCTCACTGTGCCTGTGGTGACCCAGAGGGTTTGGTAAGGTGATCCATCTGCTCTAAAGTTTTAATGTGCAACATAATGGGGTTTGTTAATGGCAGACTGCTGGACCTCAACCTTCTGCTTTTTGATGGATCTGAGGAAGGCGTAAGCTGTAAAGTTATATTTCTAAGAACTTTCTAGAGATTGGTAAAGCTGTTGTGGCATATGTAGGATCACAGGTTGAGGAATCTTGATTTTGATTCATAAACATGGAAAATTAGGCCCTACTTTAAAAAAAGGGGGTTTAATTATTCCATTCATGGCCCAAAGTTTTATTTTTTCAATGCTATTTCTCTACCGTCATCGCACTCCTGTTCCTAGTACAAAGTCCCCTCATGAAGGTCTCTGGCCCCTGTCCTGTCCTGCCTCATAGGACAGCAAAGAATCCAGGAGATGGCACACTGTCCACCATGGGAGCTGTTCCAGGGCTCGCAGTGGGTATTCGCCAGAAACTTAGAGTAGAGCTTCCGAATCCAATCTGAACTCAGTTTTGTAAAAACCACATACATATCTAGATCATGTAGTTGAGCATCTTATTTTACAGAAGCAGATCTTAAAACCAAAGCAGATCATGTAACCAGTCAGAAGCCACAATGCTGGCTGCCAGGGGCAGAGTGTCTCCCTGAATCTGGGCTTCTTGTCGACTCATCTTTAAACACAGGACCATTTTCCTGCACAATGGGGCTTCTGATCAGCTGATGATTCTAATTATCTATATCATATTTTTCTCATTTGCATAGGAAGTTCCCAAAATACAGTTGGATAATTGCAGCTATTAATACATATGCATTTTAATGTACACAAATGGTATGAGTGTTTTTTAAGTCACACTATTCTATATAATATATATATACTCATTTCTCATGTATTTATAGGTTGCTGATTATCTTTAAACACTATGATCTGAAAGAATAACTAACACCCTGAAGAAACTATTATTCTCAGAAGATAAAGATACTTGATTTTGTAATCCTTTTGTCTTGCATCATGCATAACCTCTTGTATCTTACTGAACCAAGCTTTAATTGTAGGTGGAATCTGTTCAATCCATTGTTAGCTATGCAAGATATCAAAGCAATGAGGAGCAAGGCAAAAAGTTTTTCCTTTTATTGAAGACACTGTCTCTAAGAGAAGATTGAAACACTATAGGAAGAAAACGTAACCCAGGCCACGGACAAGATGCATGAGAAAATTAACTTTTGCCTTGCAAAGTTTCTATCACTGTACTGAGAAATGATGACTTTACATGAAATAAGCTTTTTGGTATAGAATACCATAAGACAGACAACTTGAATGGATTCATAATGAAGAAAATTAAGTTAATTAGGAGTTACAGCATGGAATCACATTTTCTAATGGGCCTCTAACACAAGTGCCTGGGTAAAGTCATTTTGAGATTAAAGTAACTCTAGGTCTAATCTAGTTTTCACTAGCTTGTTTGCAACTAAAAAAAAAATCATTCATTCCATAGATGGGTCAGGAAAATTGAATCTCCCTTAGCTCGCCCTACCCTAGCCTGTAAAACTTTAAAACTCAGTCATCCTTTCTAAAACTTATGTAACTGAAACTGTTCTTTTGCAGCAGAAAGTGGAGCACACAATACCTCTCTTTAAAAAAGGCAGCCCACTATCTTACCAGATGAAAATTATAATACCCATTAGAAGAAATCCTCTTAGCATCAGTTAATTTTCTGAGTCATTCCCACTAACTTCTTGCTAATGATCTGTCTTAACAAGAACAAGTTTTATCTAACTCCTCTCGTTCTTTCTTATTCATTTCAAAGAAAACACTTCAAAATGGGGCAAATGGCAAATAGTCGAACAAAACAAAACAACAAAAAAAACTTGCCAGTCAACTGCAAAGGGAAATTGCTTCTGTTTTCCAATAAGTTTCCAATCAGAAAGAACAGAAGTTAATTAATGTGCAACCAGCGTGTAGACGCAAAACACCCACACTTTCAGCAAGTTGCAGGCTAATAATTAAAGTCATCCACAAAATGAGAAAAAGGTCAGCCTTTCTCACTGTCAAGAAAGTGATGAGAGGAGCCACAGATCAATCACCATTCACATCAAAGGAGTAAGAGATGAGGCCATTAAGCAAAACCCAGCTGGAAAACCCTTCTCCCTTCATGTGTCAAGATGGCACCTCTTTTGAAGAACCATTTTTCTCCCCCTTTCCAGTAACTCATCCTGGAAAATAGGGCCCATCTCTAAAAAAGACTAATCAAACTATATTTCAGAATCCCCAATACCATTCTACCTTGGCTATCAACCTAACATTAAGAAAGCTGAAAAAACTGAGTTGAATTTAACTTTTTTTAGGGATTATTTTAAAAATCCCATATCCAAAGTCATAGTTTAAGGCTAAGAGGTCAAGTAAACACCTGAGTTTTGACCACTTTTTTTTTTTACTCTGCAAATCTCTGGCTTGTTTCCCTCTCCATAAACTAAAACACATAAACTAAAATAAATATATACTCACAATCTCAAATAATAATTTGATTTAACTGAAGTAGCCAGTAGCAACCATTTCCTGGTCTTGTCAAAGGGAAGCTCTGTATAAACTATTATTACAGGCCAACAAAATACACTGCCAACCATTCATTAATGCCCCAGTGGAGGAAAGCAACACAGTAAATATCTTGCAAAGCAAGTAGTCCATTTCTTGAAATCTACAGATCATCTGTGCTACTCCACTCCCAGAATGCCTAGGACTGAATCTCATCTATCTCTTAAGGAATAGTTTTCTACTCATCTTAGTGAACATGCTCATATTTCCCAAGCTATACTCTTGGAGGATGGAGACTGTGTCTTGAGGGTTGTACTTTGACTTACTTGTTTGATAGAAGGCATCATTTGTGCAGTGTATCAGGTCACATGGATTTCCCCAATTCAGCCTTCCCACTGTCCTGGTGCAAGGGTTTGGTAGAAACTTAACAACTTGCTTGAGTCTTCCAAACACTGGGGCAGCCAAATCAGAATGGAACTTAGGACTTGCACTGCCACATCCGCTTCCCTTCCCTAACAATACCCTGGTTTTAATACCTACCCATCATGGTGCCACCAGCCAGCAAGTGCTGGGAAAACCATGAGAGTCTGTCTTCCATGTCTGTTCAACAGGTTCTTCTTACAAAGCTATATATTCTTATGGAATGATATCAGGCTTTCAAATCCAGTAATATTATTATGTTGGGCTGAGCATTTTTCTTGGGGGAAAGTGGCTTGTGGATCGAAGCTGTGTTTTCAATTTCTACTTGATCTAAGTAGACCCTTTCCCACCCTACCCCCAACCCCCTTAAAATAAAACCTCCAACAATAAATATTATTTTCAGTCATTGCAACATGGGGGATGAGGCAGAAATGTTTACACAGCTGAGAAACATGGAGCTATACTGAGGCCAGGTATATACTACCTGGATAGGCACATGACCCAAATGGCTGAACCAATGTCATACCACTCTATCTCCTAGATTAGTTCCTCTGTGTAGAGACATCAAGGTAGAGCCAATTGAAGTTTTGTTTTGTTCTTGGTCCAGAAGGGCTTGATAATAGCCAGGCTAAGAGAGCCTCCCTCATGAGAGCACAATATTCCTGTACACCAGAGCTTCCCAGAGCTATTTTGGTGGTAAGTAGAATAAGACTGCTTAATAACAAAGTCACAGGAGAGTGAATCTAAGAGAATAGGAGCCCTAAAATATTGTGCAAGTATGTCCAGCCGAGAGCGCTACCTCTCAGAATTTCCAGCTCCATGAGCCAATTAATTCCCTTTGGGCTGATGTTGGTTTGACTTCAGAATCTGAACTTTGCAATTCAATGGGGCTTGATTAATCCATCCACTATCATGATCACAGTGTGTGAGGTCCAGTATGGGCTTCCCTCCTAGCACAAAGTGAAAACCAAAGTCCTGTGAGGATGGCCAGGCCTCTCATGTGTTCTGCCACCACCCCGCTTCCCCTCCTCAGTTTCCTTTGCCCCAAGTTCTTCCTCAATGTTTATGGACATCCAGACATATTCTCTCCATGCTAAAGCATGTGCTGCCTCCTCTGCCTAGGACACACTCCTAGCACACCTGATACAAGCACACCTGAGTGTCCTCCAGGTCTAACTACATTCCAACCTCCTCTAGTCATCCCCTAAGTCACCATCTGACAAGCCCTCCATTTATTTATTATCTGCTTTCACCATGGAACACATCAGCCCCTGAGTGTCAGGGCTTAGTCTCCACCATTCACATACAATAAATGCTCAGTAAAGATCCTTTGACGGATAAATCAGAAGAAACAATCCAAGACATGGAGCCTAGTGTGGTTGTCTTGCTTGTAGGTGGCAGCAAATTAAAAACATTGAATCAGAAGCATCTCTGTTCCAGGGAGTCCCTAGAGGCAAACACAGAATGACCACAAAACACTTGGAATCAGCAGAACAAGAAACCAGCCAAAAATAATCCCAAGAACTGGCCATTCCTGCTTGGCCATCATTGCTTCCAGTCACCTCCTTCCAACACTGTATCAAACACTGTGGGCTGTTTCTTCCTCAGTGGTGGGAGGGAAGAAATCTAGGTTCTCACCAAGCAATCCCATTACACTGAATCTGTGTGCACAGATGACAAACCTTGACACAATAGACTTTGACAGAAGAAGGAAGATTTCAATGAGGGTGAGAGAGAAGCAGTCATGAGATTTTCCCACCCCACCCCCTTTTGCATACTTTAGGACAAAGTCAAGTTTATTTTGCATCAATGTGGGGGAAAGTGTAGAGAAGCATCACAGACTGGGAACTTGCTCACCTCAGGGGGGATATCGTTTACTCATTGATATGCTCAGCCTTATTAGCAAATCTCAAGTTTATGATTTCTGGTTCTGCTGTGCCGCTCATTCATCCAAACTGGCTTTCTTTGGCTGCACAGCAATGTAGTTACACTTGAGTACTTAGGTGAACACCATTTTCCATGTTGAATTCTAGCTCAACAAATACTCAACAAATTCTTACCAAAATCTTACTATGTGCAAGGCCCCATTTTAGAATTAATAAACTTATCAATGAAGATGAAAACCATAGCCCTCTGTCCTGATGCACCATCTATGGACTGGGAGGAGGGGATGGATCCCTTGTCACTTTGCAAGCAAAGATGATTTATTGCCTGTCTGATCAGATCTTCCTATGGGTGAGTACACACTTTAATGGAACACACTGGAGACGTTATTGCAACGTGACTAAGGATGTATTTCAATCTATCAAAAATGGTCTCAAGAAAATTAAGCTGCAGGCATAAGTCACACCCATAGCTATCTGCCTTATATATAAGGTTCTTGGGAGAATTAAATGAAATGCTTCAAACAAAAGCCATATAATGAGTGATTGTAGTCCTTAATGTATTATGTTCTCTCTCATCTCTTTTCCTGTCCCTTGGTTATCTCATATTGTTACAGTATTTCACCTTGTTATCTGATATATTGTATATATGCTTATTTGGTTATTTGAAATAGGATAGGGAAGGGGGGAAAACAAGATGAGAGGTGGGGGTGGGGGGAGGGAAATGGGGACCAAGACATGAGAAAGGGTATTAATGTATGTGAAGTAATGCACCTTCTATCTGGTGAATATAATGTAACCCTTCTATTAATTACAATAAAAATATATGGGAAAAAAGAACCTTAACAAAATCTGAGGTAATAAGTATGTTTAGATTTTCTGAAACAAACTATCAACAAAAGCCTTTGCAAATCACCTCCCAATAGCTTTCTGGCTCAGGGATGTTCAAACTGGGTGGCTTTAGATATGCCTACCCAATGGGAATGGGAGAGGAAAACCTAGGAGTAAGGGAAAGGGGTAATATTGTCCAAAAGAAATGTACTCACTGCCTGGCTTACGTAACTGTAATATCTCTATACATCACCTTTATAATAATAATAATACAAAATTTTAGATAAACAATATATAAAAGCCGGGTGTGGTGACTCATGCCTATAATCCTAACTACTCAGGAGACTGAGATCTGAGGATTGGAGTTCAAAGCCAGCCCAGGCCCTAAAGACATCAAACTCTTATCTTCAATTAACCACTAGAAAAGCAGAAGTGGAGCTGTGTCTCCAGGGATAGGGTGGTGGCCTTGAGCTGAAGAGCTCAGGGGCAGTACCCAGGCCCAGAGTCCCAGCCCCATGACTGACCAAAAAAAAAAAAATTAAAAAGTATATATGTACACCCACATCAACCACATGCTAGAGGGGCCAGTGGGAGGCCCCCCCTCCCCAATCTACTGGGTAACTGGCTGGAGAAACTGAGTCCTTTGGTCTTTTCATTAACAGAGAGTAGTGAACTTGCATTTACTCCTGTGAAATAGTTTCCTTTCATGGCCAAATCTGTCTGCTTCTGGCCCTCATCTCTGTTAACTATTGTTTCTATACACAGTGGTGGAAGCTGTTCCCTATCCTTCTAGGAAGGCAAGAGTCAGTGTGTATAATGGCAGTGATTAGCTGGGGACACTGGGGGCTTTCAGTGGTAAGCTATACTTGGTTGTGTATCCTGGATATCTTCACAAATCATTTCCCTTCCCCTGACTACTGGTTTACTTCAGGGTAAAAGCTCCCTGCAGTAGAGCAAGGGTCAAGAAACTCTTTTTCTATAAGGCTCAGATAGTAAATATTTTAGGAAAATAAATCTTTTTTAAGCTATGTTGTCCCTGTCTTGAGCTTTGTACTGCACTTCCCTCTTGTACTGCAATGACTGTTGTTCATAAGTGAATGTGGTACTATGTGTTCCCATAAAACTTCATTTAGAACAGGCTGCAGGCAGGATTGGCTAGAGGGCTGCTGGTGACACCCCACCTGGATTAGGTGATCTCTGGGTACCTGGTAGTTCTGAATTTTCATAACTCGATCATTTAAGATTGACCAACCTTTGAGCTTTCCTGATGGAATCTTTAAGGTTAGGAAGTTCCAGTCTAAACGTAAATATCCAGAAAACAGCAGCGACTGCTCATGTTTATTAAGCCGTTGCTACAACTTCAAATATGCTAATGACTTTTATATGAATTATCTCATTTCAGCCCCAATGTATTGAGGTAATAGCATACTTATCCTATTTTCATAAGACAGAGACTTCAGCCATCTAAGTAACCATGCAACATTACAAAACCAACAGAACTGAGAATTAAAGTGCTGGACAATTCTGGCACCCTTGTTCACAAGTACTAACCATGAAAAAGCATCACAAAGTCGTTCAGACTTGCACCCACACCATCACCCCACTCCTTACCCCGTTACTCTCCCATGAACCCTCCAGAAGTTTACGTGAGAAACCCTGCTCTTTGTGTCACATAAATCAAAAGGTTGGCCTAAAAATAACACAAGTGTTCACTGTTCCAGATGATGAATTGCTTTTTAATGCATAATAATTGATTCCTTGACCAGCTCAAGACCTCCCAGCAGCTGGAATACCTACAGCATGCCTTATTTGGAGGTGACCGCAGGACCAGTGTTAGATCTGTGGTGTACTCTGCAGCCTCTCATCTGGGCAAACACAGCTCCATTTAAAGAATTCTTTAAACTGAGAAGTGGGGGGAGGAGGGGTGGGGCGGAAATCAATGACCTACCATCTTACCACAGTTTATCACAGTTACACTAATCCTAAACAAAACTTTCAAGCAACAGTGGGCTTGGGAGGAGGGGAGCAGGAATCAGAGGGCAGCTTGGAACATGTATAGAATCTGCAGGCGCATCTCGGGGAAAGGCATTTCCGGGGGAGGCTCCTTTTGAGGCTCCCGCAATGCTTTCAGGTGGTATCCCTCTCATAACCTCATCAGAGCCTTCTCAAGTGAGCGGTGACTATTGACACCGTCTCTGTGAGGCCTTCCGATGAACACAGGTGCATAGCCACATAGGTGGCACCTTCCATTGGGTCCCTTGCTAGTGGGTAGACAGTTGCATTCTCCAGAGAATTCCATTGTCCATAGCAAGCGCAGTGAAAATGTTAATTCAACAATTCAATAAATATTTAATGGCCCTTTCCTCTTAGCTTGTGGATGCGATTAAACAAGAGCCCCTCATTACTAAAACCTCCTTTCACCTCCTCTTTTATTTATGAGCATTATTCCTTTACGCCGACATTGAGGCAGCCTTTAGACAAAACTGCAGTTGTGAACACAGTAGACAGACAAGCAATGCAACCTCTACCCACCAAGACTTACCAGAAGTCATTTGGCAAGAGGTTCACCCTATCTGCCTGTGAAACAGAGTCAGATAAGATGATGAGCGAGAGGAGAGATTGGCTTCCCCAATGTGATAATGATGTGATTTCTGTGAGCAAAATTACAGGGTACCTCAATCTATTTCTTACCTCCTAACTGGTGAGGGCCAGTTCTTTATTCTGCTGTATGATACATCTAACCAATCATAATTTGTCTCAATGGGTTTTTCTTCTTCCCACCTACACAAGCCCTAGTCATCTTTGAGCCTGGCTTGAACATCATCCCTTCTTGGAACCTCCTACCACTGCCTTTCCAAGTCAAAATGAACCATCCCTTCCATAGTAACCCCATGTGTCTTGATAAGGCTGTGAGAGCTCTGATCTCTTAGGGTGACTTAAGCATTACAATCATAAACAGTACAGCTGGAAATGAAGACGAATTTAAGTCCAACTCAGGATCTATGCTGGCATCATAGGCATAAGGAAAGTTCTCAGCACCACACCACCTTGTCTTAAGTAAATAATGGCGGTACCCCACACAGAACCGATGAGATGAACCCTTTGGGATTTGGCAAGTAGGCATATGTTTTTCCTAAAGGGAAGATAAACTTTAATATGTATGTATGGAGGAAGAACTTGAGTGTTCCAAAACCTTTGCCCTTTTAGGAAAGACATTGTGAGCTTTCCTGACTCCTTTCTAAGCCACAGTCATGAGTGGGGAAACTTGCTCCCATATTCTTCCTTCCATACAGCTTGATAGGAATTGGGATTACAGGAGAACTGGGTACTCGGCATGCAGCCCTGGACCTGTGGGTCATCATACTTGCTTCTTCTTCTTCTTCTTCCCTAAGAATGGAGTGAAGGCCAGGGAGCTGGATGACGGTGGCTCATACGTAGAATCCTACTTACTCAGGAGACTGAGGTCTGAGCATTGGTTTGGGTCCAGCCCAGGTAGGAATATGTGTGAGACTCCTATCTCCAATTAGCCTCTGGAAAGTCAGAAGTGGAAGTCACTGTGTCTCAAAGTGGCAGGGCACTAACCTTGAGCAAAAAGGCTCAGGGACAGTATCCCAAGCCCTGAGATCAAGCTCCAGGACCAGCACGCATGCACGCTTGCGCATGCGCGCACACACACACACACACACACACACACACACACACACACACAAAATGTAACAACAACAAAAAATATACCAGAGTTGCCTTTGTGTTTAGAGGTGTTAAGAGATCCCAGTAGGCCTTGTACTCAGACATATGTGCCTTCATTCAGCTTTTGCAAGGCTCTGCACTGAAGGATGTTGGTTTTTCATCCTTCAAGGAAATACAGAATATAGCTAACCTCTTAATATTATACATGTATACCTTCCCACCTTGCTTAGGGGGAGACAGCCCTAAGCAGACCATGGTTAAATCCCACTCTGATAACATAAGGCCTCAGGGGAAGTCATAATCTTTGTGTGCTTATGTTCAATACTTGTTTAGACATGGAAAGGAACTAGCAATACTGCTCTAATCTACAAGGGATGTGTACTAAGCCCCCTAGTGGATGCATATAACTGCAGATGGCACAAACTCTAGCTGATATTTGAACATGAGCATTCCAATATGGCTGCAGTTGATCTGACAGCCAAGAAGTAGGCTGGAGGATGGGTGGTGTGCAAAATGAACAGATAGGACACACAGAGTGGCTCATGTCCCAGACAACACAAAGTGCTCCATGGATCAGCAGAAAATTCTATCATGCTATTAGAAATGATGTGTCATTTTAAATGTGTGGACTTTTTTTCCTTTAATATTTTTGGACCCTAGTTGATTGTGAATAACAAAACTGTGGGATAGGAGAGGACTCCTCCTCCTCATCAATTATCTCTTCTTCCTGCTCAGGAAGAAGATTTCAATGTTTACCTGGGCTATTCATGACTGAGAGCATCTTCATAGAAACCTGAGAAGCCCCTTACGAAGAGTACGGAGGTTTATTACTTCCCTCATTTTTTCATCTCCTTGCCTGAAATGCATGCAGAGTAGCAGCAGCTGGGACTATGGGGGACTCTCAGGAAGGGCGTTATATGTTGGGCTTGCAGAGCAGGAAAAAAGAAACCTAGGTCTCTATGACACAATGAAGCTGCCAAACGAGCTCAACACAGCCACCTTTAAAATGTATTTTGGCTAATTCATTCAACCCACTGTTGATTTTTTTTTTACTGTTCTTTACAGCCCAACATAAGCATTACTATATATTCATAAGACTCAGCAATAAAATAACTAAACCTATGGTCTCCAGGCCAAATCCAGCCCACCATCTGCTTTTATTAAATTTAAGTTTTAGCAGGATTTATTTTAGTATAACAGGGTTAAAATGGGGAGAAATAGAAAGGCGGGAGAGAGAGAGAACTTGTGAGCCATTTCCTTAGCAGGAAATGGGAATTAGATGCCCTACCTCCTGGCCTTGTATGCTCCATGGGCTAAATTATTTCTATAGATAAATATTTGTAATGAATTTGATGATATGGAACAACAGCCCTAAACCCTACCTTGTGCTTCCTCAAAACAAGAAGTCCACTCTTGTTAATAAATTTGTATTACAAAAACAAATATACTCACTTATTGTCATTAGAGATTGAATTATGCCAGTGCAATTCTATGGAATATTCTTTTTTATTATACAAGCATTTGCATGCTATTTTTGATTTTGTAAAACCTAAAACATTTAGATCATGGCCCTTTATTGAAAAAGTTTGCTGGACAAAAATGTAGGGAAAAAAAATCTCTAATGTACTGCTGCTCATAAAGAAAATGCTCAATAAAAGGCAACTGCTATTGTAACCCCACCTCCTAAGGAGCTCCACATAGAATTACTCAATTATTTATTCATTTTTGTGAGATATTATAATCCCACAGAAAAGGATGGCTTAGTTCTTTGTTGACTTAAAGAGATAAACATTTTCCAGAGTAAACCTCACCCTTCCCAAACATCTCCACTTGCTTTCTTACATCTTGGTCACAAGGCAAGAGAAAATAAACAAGAGCCTAACAAAGACACTTAAGATGCAATGTCTCCCCATCTCCCTCTCCTCTCCATCTGTCGCAGATGTATTTTTAAGGCCACCTAATAAAAAAGGGACAAATGGATAAGACAAGGAGTGTTTGGCACCCAGCCTAATTTCATTTATATCCCTCTGGAGTGTTTTGGTAACTGGGCCTAACATCTACCATATATTTCCCTAGTTAATTCCCCCAGCTGACAGATGTAAATTGCCAATCTAAGCCAGGGCACCAGTAGCTCATGCATGTAATCCTCAGAAAGCCGAGATCTGAGGATCATGATTCCAAGCCAGCCCAGACAGGAAAGTCCCTAAGACTCTTATCTCCAATTAACCGCCAAAAAGCTGGAAGTGAAACTGTGGTTCAAATGTCAGAATGATAACCTTAAGCAAAAAAGCTCAGGGACAATGGTTATCTCATAGTTACAGTATCTTACCTTGCTATCTGGTGTATTGTATATATGTTTATTTATTTATTTGAAATAGGATAGGGAAGGGGGAAAAATAAGATGAGGAGAGGGGGAGGGAAGAGGGAAATGGGGACAAAAACATGAGAAGGGGTATCAATGTTTGTGAAGTAATGCACCTTCTATCTGGCAAATATAATGTAACCCTTCTATTAATTACAATTTAAAAAAAAAAAAAGCTCAAGGACAGAGCTTAGGCCCTGAGTTCAAGCCTGAGGGGGACACCCCTGCCCATCACCTACACCCACACACACAACACCAACCTGGCACAAATGAATGGAACCTTAAACAGGGTCAAAGATATGATCCAATCATTCATTCACCCCATTACAGCTATGCTACACCTATGAACAAACTTAATTTAAGGATCCAAAAGCGTTTCCTATGCAAGTAACACTGAGAGTTCTTGAAACATGATTTCCAGCCTCCTCAACAAAGGAAAAGTTTGATGACTGAGCTAAAGCAGCAGCTTCCCAACCTTTCTGGGCAATGGCACTAAGCTTCTGGCTCATGTCCACATCATTCTGGCAAGTTCTGCCAATTCTTCCCTCCACCCTTCTGCCCCCAACCGTCAGCTGGACACGCTCTAATCTGTAAGACAGTGAAGGTTTGTTCTGAATACCAGGCTTGGGGTTATGACATGAGAGGGAAGGAACAGCTCAGTGGAAGCCTCAGATGGAGAAGGAAAGGGACACTTGGGGCCTATCCCGTTTGTCCTTAAGATAGCCCGGAAAGGAAGGGCTTACTTGGCAGTTGGTAGTACAGGGTGTGGGCAAATGTCTGGCACCAAATAGAGCTGTGTCTGGCTGGGCATTGGCTCCTTTGAAATCACCATATCCAGACTCAGTTCCACTGGAAGGCAGGCCAAGGGGAAGTATTCTAGAAACCAGCAGTAGTTCCAAAGATTTCAACACATCAAGAAAATGCATACACAGCCAACTGCTTTGGCGGGTGGTGTGGAGAAAGACAAAGGAACAGGAGCAGTATCTTTGAATCAGCCAGTGCCCTGGATGGCATAGGTCTGGGCCATGACATTCCACAGGCCTGCTTGTGACTGGACTCCTCAGGATCTCAATGATGCTTCCATGTCTTACATGCCTTTGTGATGTAGAATTCCTTCCCATCACAGGGCTGCTCCATGAGGCTCTCAGGGAACTTCATCAGAAAGGGTTTCAGTATACCAGGCTAAACGTACTGAAAAGACATTGGAGAAACGAAGGCCTAAAACTTAATCTTGATGATGTGGGGGTGGGCTTATTGGTAAATCATATTCTCAGCATACGTGGAGCTGCAGATTCAATCCCCAGCACCCAAAAGATCAAAATTAGAAACAAAAACAGCAACAAAAAAAAACCATTGTTGATCTTTTGCAAGGCTCAAGCATGTTAAGTCCAAGAAAGTTCAAGACCATAGCAGAGTCAGAAGGGACATTGGTTTTTCTAGCCCCTCACCCCCACCTCCACCCCAACCCTACCTCAGGAAGGGAATAAGAAATGAGAAAGGAAGGAGAATGAATAACACCAAAAAAAAATCATTTAACAAAATCTGAATAGGCTAGCGAATTTCTTACAGTTGTTATGACAAATACTGGCCCAGGCAACAGTCAATCAAAATCTATTTAGGGAGCTGCCTCTAAGTGACAATCACTGTCATTGAAGATGAGACTAAAAAGGACACATTCCTGGTTTTACAGGACTAAGAGGGACCGGCAGAATGCTGTCATATTGAAAACAACTCTTTTGGATGTTAAGAAATGCTTCAGAGAAAAGGTAATAAGGTAATGTCAAGAAAAATGGGGGCTTATAGGAGTGAGGGCAATGGAAGAGAGCTTGGCAAGAAGTTTTGACAAGAATGTATTTCATAAAAGCTAAGGCCATATAGACAATTAACTGTGAGCCAGGCAAAGTTTTGGAAAAAGAGCATTCCTGTAGAAAGAATAGAAGGTGCTGGCAGAAACTTAAGTACTAGTGTCTGGGAATAACAATCCTTTTCCTGAATCGTGTGTGTGTGTGTGTGTGTGTGTGTGTGTGTGTGTGCACGCACACGCGAGTGAGCGAGCAAGAGAGAGAGAGAGAGAGAGAGAGAGAGACAGACAGACAGACAGACAGACAGAGACAGAGAGGCAGAGAGAGAATGCATTCATGCTGGGACTTGATCTCAGGATCTGGATGCTGCCCCATAACCTTTTTGCTCAAGGTTAGCATTCTACTACTTGAGCAACAGTTTCACTTCTGGCCTTTTGATGTTTAATTGGAGATAAGAATCTCCATTTCCAGGCCAAATCTCCTACTTGGGCTGGCTTTGAACTGTGAGCCTGAGATCTCAGTCTCCTAAGTAACCAGGACTACAAATGTAAGCCATCAGAACAAAGCTTCTCAAATCTTTTTTTTTGGGGGGGGGGGGGGAATTAAGGGGCTTGAACTCTGGGCCTGAGCGCTGTCCCTGAGCTCTACAGCTCAAGGCTTCCACTCTGCCCTTGGGCCTGGGCATTGTCCCTGAGCTCTTCAGCTCATGGCTACTGCCCTACCCTTGAGCCACAGCCCCACTTCCTGTATTTTCAGTGATTAATTGGAGATAAGAGTCTCAAGTTATTTAGTGTTCCAGCTGGCTTTGAACCTTGATCCTCAGCTTCCTGATTAGCTAGTATTACCAGCATGAGCCTCCATGCCAGGAGCTTCTTGGATCATGAAAAAAGTATTAAGGTCAGTAGTCATGGTATAGGGCTTAGATTTTATTTATTGTAGCCGGGAGCTGTGCAAGCTATACACAGAGAAGTATTATTGTCTAAATCAACCTCTGTATGTGAGAAAAGGCTTAAAAAATTAAGGTAGCATGCTGCCATAAAGATGGTATCACAAAACATCTGTCCCTGTAGAAGTGGTAGTGGTCTATTTGCAGTATATATTATCTCTTCTATTTTTTTTTTTTTTTTGCCAGTCCTGGGCTTGAGCTCAGGGCCTGAGCACTGTCCTTGGACTTTCTCAAGGCTAGAGCTCTACCACTTGAGCCTCAGCACCACTTCCAGCTTTTTTCTATATATGTGGTACCAAGGAATCAAACCTGGGTCTTTGTGCATGCTGGGCAAGCACTTTAGCCACTGGGCCGAACTCCCGGCCCCTCCTTTTTTTCACTCAGGTGGAATTTACATACAGCAAATTGCATAGCTCTGATGTGTAGAGCTTAATAGACAAATTCCTGCATCTTTGAAACTTGCCCTTTATCGAGACAGAAAAAAAGATTTTCAGCAACTATCTCAGGAAACTATATGCTGCCACTTTCTAGTCAGCCCTTAGTCCTCTGCTGTCCCTCCCCTTGTCTGCCCCCAGTTTGGCATATAATTTTTGAGGTAGCACTGAAAGGATTTATTCCCACTGGATTGGATGTGAGAGTGCACAACAAAGATTAAGGGTACCAGAGTGTTTGCTTCAAGCGTCCGGGTGTGTGTGGGTACCGTTGACTGACATGATGAATGCACGGAGAGAGGAACAAATCTAGCTATGCTTTCACACATGAGGCTGGAGAAGCTGACCACCTGGTGAAGATGCTGACCACCTACTATTCTACCACAGGCCTTCTGTATTTCTACATGCCACAGCCACCTAGGTACCTAACCAGCCACCTAACCAGTTTTTGTCAGGTAGCCAACAAAAACCATTGTCACCACATGTGTAGCTTTGTTTCCCTGGCATTCTCTAAAGAACCAAGAAGGATGACTACCTGACCTGGCATTGACATTGCATTGGTTATGACAGGTCATTGAGAGATGACTTCATACAAGGGAACATGCAATTTATGCAAGGGGCCTGAGCATCCCTGGGTCTGATTATCTGAGGGAGGGAGGAGAGAGGTCCTAGACGGACCTCTGAAGATACCAAGGGCTCCGGATACAGATGCAGACCGAAGCTGAACATTTGCTATATATTACAAAGCCATGGAGGAAGTAACATCATCAGAAGGCAAGGGATGAGCCAGGAGGAGCACAGGAGGCCACACCAATGTGTGATGAAGCAGGAGAGGAGAAAGAACAGATAGGCGGAACAAGGTCAGAGGGAGACAAAGCAACTGTACCACAACTGAGGTATGAAAGCAAGATGTAGGGAGCCATCCTACAGGAGAAACACCATGTCTATACCTCTCTTCCCTTCACCCGCCCTCTGTTGGGAAAGTATCACACCATAAGCTCTGTGCTGTACAAAGGATGTGACTTGTCACAAGACTAAGAAGACTGGTGGCTTCCTGGGACATGTGTCCTACAGCACTTGAGAGGTGTGATTGAAAACGAGTTTCAGGGCCTCAACATCATGAAATATGAAAAAAACAAAACAAAACAAAATCCAGGTTACACAGATTTTTGTCCTCCCAGAATTCTCTGACCTTGCATATATTCATCTGAATTGCAGCTCCTCAAGAGACAGGAGTAGAGGGCCATGCACATTCTAAGCACCTAGGAGGGCTGTCTGTTTTCTAGGTAGAAGAGTGTTTTACCAACAGGGTGGGACAGGCAATCACACCACAGTTTGAGGAACAGGGTGACATGGTAGTCTGAGCCCAGCTTCAAAAAATGTGTTTAGACAAAGTTCAAAACTCTTTCACAGAGGTTCTATTATTTATAACCGTAGGAGCAAGGACTGAATAAGGTATTCCATTTCACAAACACAGGTAAAATTCAGGAGATTAAGAAGTTGGTTCTGTCTCACAACCCTGTAGTAAACCAGGCCACAAAAACTAGTACTGGCCCCCATGGTTGGGAGAAAGCAGGTCTAGCCAAGGGAGAATCAGTTCAGAGGCTGAGTGAAGTCCTTCCTCATTTTTGCTCCTCTGCTTTACCACTTCCCTTTGCATATGTTTCTGCAGGATTCTTCCCAGAGTAGGGATGAAGAAAGAGAAAGGGGCCTGAAGAAGGGTTCTGGGCACCAGTTATAGGAGAGCCTTCCATATTCTTGGGTTTGTGGGAGATTCTGTGGGAGGTGTTATGGGCTGGAGGAGAGGAAGTGGCATTTGTGGAAAGGCCTCTGAAAGTGAAGAGAATTGAGTAAAGGATTTTAAAAGCTGGCGGCGGACTTCAAGGAGCCTCACAAGAATAAATGTGGTAGCATACATCTGTAATCCCAAACTACACAGGAGGCAGAGGAAGGAAAACTACACTTTTAAGTCAACTCAGACAACAGCCAATGAGACCTTATTTCAAAACCAATCTCGTCATGGAGATGCTGTGCCTGTCATCTTAGCTATGAAGCAGCCATACACAAAAAGATCAAAGTCCAAGGCTGGGGGGCAGGAGACACAGACACACAGCTACACACACACACACACACACACACACACACACACACACACACACACACACACACACACACACACACACACACACACACACGACCTTATATGAAAAAAAAATAAAAGAGGTCTGAGAGTGTGGCTCAAGTGGTAGAAAATCTAGCCAGCAAAAGGCTCTGTGTTCAAACCCCAGCAGCAATTAATTCATTAATTAGTTAATTAATAAAAATAACAGCCAAGCACCTCAGAAATCTATCTCTCTTAGGCAGTCATTTTATCTCAGATCCCCAGGCACTCCAGTGTCAGCACGAGGGCCAGTACCCCCTTGGAGGTGTTCCTTAATTCTGCAATACAGGATTGCCACCTCTTCTGTGTCAGCTCTTAGAGAAGGGCCCTTCAGTGGGGAGATTTTAGTGATGAGACAAAGGCTCCAGGAGCCCCCCCACACCCGGGGCATATGCCCTGGAGTTAGATGCTCAGGTCTAGGTACCCTACAGGATCACTTAGTGGCCTGGTAACAAACTCTTCCTCACCTTCAAAGTGAATGGATCTCATAGGGACCAGAAGCAATAGCACAGAGCATCTCAACGTAGAACCTGGAGTTTCTACTTGGGATATCTTAAAAGGCAGATTTCTAGGCCATACCTATTGAGACACTTAGGAAAATCTGCTGTTGGTGTGCTTTGGTAGTACTGGGGATTGAACCCAGGGCCTCCTGCTTCCTAGGCAAATGCTCTACCACTTGAACTATACCCTCAGTCCTTTGTGGTGTGTGTTTCCATATTGTTGTTTGTTTTCAGATAGGATCTCCAGTAACCTCTGACTTGCATTGTTTCTCCACCTCCTCAGCAGCTGAGGTTACAGAGCCATGCACTAATGTATTTTGTTTGTCTGTATTATTTTGTTTGGGTTTTGATTATTTATGGTGGCACTGGGGTTTGAACTCAGGCCCTTGAGCTTACACAGTTTGCTTGCTTAGCTGGCACTCTTATCACTTGAGCCACATTTCTAGTCCTGCTTTTTTTTGTTCATTATTTTGGAATGGAGTCTCCTAGACTTTTTCTGCTTTGGCTGGCTTCAAACCGTGAACCTCCAGGTCCTCAGACTCTCGAGTGGCTAAGATTATAGGAATGGGTCACTGGTGCCTAGCTACCTGGCTGTTTTGGGGAGACAAATTCTTGCTAACTTTAGCCCTGCCTGGCCTGAAACTGTGATAGTTCTAGCTTCCCCTTTACAGAAGCTGGGCCTGCAAGTGTGAGCCACTTCTTTTTGCCGAAGAGTATGTATGCATAGAGAAGTTAGAGAAAGTATGTGCTTGGTAAAAGCACCAGGTATCACTGGGTATGGCTATTATACCTTATAATATGCCTTTAGTCAGGTTAGATGACTAGTGCTGAAGATGAGACTTTATCTGAAATTCAACACAAGTGATATTCCCTCATTCCCAAAACAGCCTCAATCATAAAAAAAAAACTAAAATAAAATAAAGTACTCAGTAAGCTTTAGGAAGAATTAAAACAAACACTTGGAAGAACTACAATAATGCACTTAGGAATTGGAAACAGGAGGAGCATGGGTATCTTTCAAGATCATGAGTTTGAGAGCAGCCTGGGTGCCACACTGAAACACTGACTTAGGATAAATAAAATAGAATAAAATAATAAAATCAGTGGGAAGAAACAGCAGGCTTAGCGAACACAAAATGACCTTCCTCAAATGTTCTTCAGGGACCAAGCACTTGTTTTTGTTGTTTTGATTTTAAAGGAAAACAGTAAGAAAGCAAATTTCAAAGATGTGACATATGACAAAGATCAAAGTCACGTTGGGCTAGATGCTTCGTAGGGAGAGACCTTAGTGACAGGTACAGTGATTTCTGTATTCAGCCTGGCTGCTAAAAGTCAAATGTGAAGCTGCTCTCAAAGGCCTCTGGGAAATCATTTCTAAGTTTTTCCCAGGCACTGTATCCCACAGTAATGGAGTCTATCTCAGCCACCACCCCATACTGTCTCCATTCTTATGGAAGCCTCCCAGAAGTCTCTGCTTGTCAAGAGAGATATGACTAAAGCAAGCTCTCTCTCTCTCTCTCTCTCTCTCTCTCTCTCTCTCTCTCTCTCTCTCTCTCTCTCTCTCTCTCTCTCACACACACACACACACACACACACACACACACACACAGAGCTAGCTTCCTCCTAGAGACATCAGATAGTCATATTCTCCCAGAGCGCTCCAATTTTATTACACAGCAAGGAAGTGCTTAATGCTTTCTTATCTTTTGGGGAAGATTAAGAAAGATATCGCAGGGAAGAGCAGTTCAGAGATTAGGTTTTCCAAATTAAAACTACAGTTCTCTCCACATAGCACCCACAAAGCCCTGCCTGGAGCCCCTCCATTGTGTCCTACAGTCATTTAATGGCCTCCTCCTTGCCTGGCTGCTGTGCTTCAGAGTAAACCCACCCCAGAACTGCTTTGCCTGCTCTACAAACAACTCAACAAAGACCATAAATGTCACCACCAAACTGGCAAATGCTAGTCAAACCTTCCCCTCGCTCATTCCTCCAGACATCTGTGTCCCTGCAGACTGCAATCCCGGCTTCAAGGAAATCTTAGGGGAAAGGAGCCAAGAGTTGTTCTTGCTGACGCTAATGGGAAGAGGCTAGGAAGGGAAGTGGGTTTGATTTAAAACAAATTTTTCACAAGTAAGTCCTGTCTTAAGCTCTGGAAGATGTGGGTTTGGGAGACTGAGGCAGGAGGTCGAGACTTGGAGACAAGCCTGGGCTACCAGGGAAGGGCTGTCCAAACACTAAATAACATAAAACTTGGAAAGGTAAGGAGAGAGAGGCATTTCAGTTTCTCAAACGCAGGCATAATCTTAAAAATAGAAAAAGCAAAGTTTGTGGATGGAGAAGCTGGGAAGATGAGTAAGGCTGAAGGTATGGCAGAAGAACACCTGTCTAGTAACAGAGTTTTCCTGTATTATACCCAAAGCTGAGTCCCATCTGAGGCTGCACCAGAAAGTGCTCGAATCTCCTGGTGATTTCCTGCAGACAGGATGTTTAACCATCTCCAAGCCTCTACCACAAAAAAAGAAAGAAGAGGGGAGGGGGAGAATAAGACAGAAAAAACCTAAACCAAATGATTCCTTGCCTCTGGAGCAAGGACCTTTTTTATAATTATTTATTATTATTATTATTGTTGTTGTTGAAAAGTAGCCATGATTTGATATTCTAACCAAGTGTTCCTTTCCTTCAAACAGAAGGTGAAGAGTCCCTCAAGCAGGGCTTGTCCTGATTTTGGCTCTGCATTTCTTAAAACTTCCATCCAGTCAACAGTTTCTTCTGGAAGGTTCTCAGAAATCTAGAGAGAGCTGCATAGTCAGCGACTGAGAACACAGGATCTTTATTTATTTAAATTTTTTTTAAACTAAGCCTTCTCCCACCTTGGTTTTTGGCCCCATGGGAAGATGTTTTATTGTGGGACTAACAGAATTAGCTGCACATATAAATTCTTTACTGCTCAGCTCATTTGACACCTTTATCTGGATTGCCCAATGGCTGGGAAGATTTGGCAATTGATGCTTTGGAAAGCAAAGGCCCAAATTCTCCCCCCCCAACCCCGCCCCAGGCTCCAACCCCATGGTATTTGTTCTGTCTGTGCAGACAGGGTCAGGGCTATCTCTCTCATTGCTCAACTAGCTGCAGGGATTTAAACAAAACAAAATACATCGGTGTGCAAAAAAGCAGGGAACCCAAAGTATACAAATGATTCATACCACCTCAAGAATCACAAAGAAAAGCTAGCTGGGCAAAAAGAGGGCTGCTAAAAGCCAAAAATCATTTTAATATGGGCGGAAATGGCATTTGGCAACAGAGGCATCAGACATTGCTCCAATTATGAAAGGCTGTCTTCCAGCTGTCTCATCCTGAAGATTAATAATAACAATAATAGTAATAATAAACCATCTCTGACCTGCTTTACCTCTCAACTTCTTGCTTAGGCACAGACAAATGAAAAGATTGCTGCTAAAGCTGCAGTGTGTGGATTATATCCATCCCTCACTCAAGGCACAGATACACTAGCACCCCAAATTTGCAATGATTCTAGGCTTTAGGAAGTGACTCTGGACTAGTGGCTGGGAACATATGTGATTCCAGAAAGAGCAGGCCTAGGATCCTTCTTCCTCTGTGTGCAAACTACACTGCCTTCCATAGACAGAGGGCGGAAGACCAGGAGAGGAAAGACCATCTCTCCTTCCCTCCTCCCTTTACCTCTCCCCCCATACACAGCCAAATCAGGGAGACCAAATTAACAAATCCAGAATTGCTTATTTATAGACGTCCTCATCAACCACCAGAGAAATGAATTTTTTAAGTCCTTGCAAAACAAGCAACATTCCAGTTTTAGGCAATATAGCTCAAAACATAACAGCATGTGTGTGTATGGGGTGGGGAGAAGGAATTCATATCTTAAAGTTGACCTTCCTGGAAACATTAAGCATTTGTGAAGCCAAGGTCCAGTGGCTTGTGCCTATAATCCTAGCTGCTCAGGAGGCTGAGCTCTGAGGTTCCAGGCTCTAAGTGGAGAATTGGCTGTTTCAAATTGGAAGAGTGCCTGCCTTGAGCAAACAAGGTAAGGGACAACGCCTGGGCCCTGAGTTCAAACCCCATATGGACATAACCACACACACACACACACAATGTTTTTGATAGCTTAATGGACACAAATAGGTCACTAGCTGTCAATACATTCTAAATACCTGAGGGAAATGGATTAAAAGGAAATACCGTCTGACAAGCAAATTCTGAGAAGTTGATGTTTCCCCCCTTAAGAAGTTCTAATGTAATAACATCTTCCCTTCTTTGGGATAGTGGTCCCTCCACCCCCTTTCATTCCCATTGCAGGTTTATAACATGATTACACCAAAGCTGGCAGGCAGACCAAAAATGACACAGCCCCCCCCCCTGCCCCCTGCCCCCAGCAGAGCTCACCTCCCAGCATCTCACAAGTCAGTGTCCCCAAGCAAGCGCCCCTTTTCCCAGGGGAAGGTGGAGAGCCTTCCCCCCTCTCCTGGGGGCCACTTACCCAGTTCAGCCTTGCATTACTCCGGAGTCCTTGGCTTTTCGGGGGTAGTGGGGTGGGGGGGGGAAGTCGTGCAGAGAGGCAGGAACCACGGGTTGGGGCAGGGGCTGGAGACAGAGAGGCTGGGGGACAAGGCTAAGGAGCCCCGCGGGACACCAGCCTCCCGGAGCGCAGAGCCGGAGGGGGCCCTGCGGCGCTCGAAGGGGGTGACATTCCCTCTGGGCGGCAGCAGCTCCAGATTCCCAATAAATAAATTAATATATATATATAAATATATAATAATATAAAATAAAACTAGGTCCAGAGGAAAGACGCTAGCTCCAAGCTCCGCAGGCAGGCTGCCTCCAGGCGGCTTAAAGGGACGCTGCCCCACCTCCCCTCTGCTTATTGGTGAAAGTTGCCAGCCGCCGGCCAATCGCAGGCCCTTTCCCAAATTGAGATTTCAATCAAGGGAGCCAGGGCTTTAAAATTAGAAAGGGCTGATGAGGGGCTCAGCCAGCCTTTCTCTCTAGAAGCAGGACAGGGCTTCCAGCTCGGCGGGTGCTGAGCTCTAGCCACGGCTGGAACCAGGGATTTAGGCAGAGCACCCAGGTTAGAAAAACATAAAAGGGTGTGGGGGCGGGCACCCTGGATCCTCCACCCATCCTGACCACCTCCTCAAGAAATCTCTGGCTTCATACTCAGCCTTCCCTGTACCTTTACTCTTAGGATACTTGTTCTTCCAGCTCCCACTTCTTTAACCTGTCAATGGCTTTACACCATCCATCATTTAAAAAAAAAAATGTATATGCCTGGAACATTGGGGGCTCCTGGGCACTATCTGTGGATGGACTGAATGAATAAACAGAGAATGGACCATGAGGTGTGTCTGTAATTGGCTGTGTCAATCATGGTTCATTCCGGGTAAATCAAGGGGCCTCAGTGTTGACTTCAGGCAAAACTGTATACAAGCCTGAGTCTGCTTCTTCTGGTGATGGAACCTTGAGCCTCCATTTCCCATGTGCAAAGCAAGATCACAAAACCTACCATCTCACAGGGCTGTTGTGAAAACCACATCAGCTCATGTCTAGACCAGAGGAGATGTCTAGTGGGAGGTCCTCGGAAGAGTAAAGAGCTTCCCTCAGTACTAGGATTAAAACACAGGGGCTGGAGGTTGGGACTGAGTCTGACTACTGGTTTGTACTTCTTGCTGAATAGTCACTCATGAAACAAAGATGAAGTGGATTCCCCTTCTGTGCCAGATTACATATCACACACCAGGACACCAGTGGAAGATTTCTGACTGCCAGGAACTCCCTGTTGGATGGGTGAGGTCAGACTTCAAGCAGCAGAATTAGACAAATAATTTACTTCTAATGATATACAGGCAAATACCTGCACAAGAATGCTTCTGTACTATCAAAACAACCAAATAAGTTATATTTTCATAGAGGAATTGGTTAAATTACGATATGTAATGGAATACTATACAGTCTTGAGAATAAGAGAGTGCTAGTATGCAATGAAATATAAGATAAATTGTTCACTACAGTGCAGAAGTTAAATGCATTTCTGCTATATAAACAAATCTTCACATTTTAGGTATACACGTGTATGTTGTAGATACACTATCCTAGAAATAAGCCTCCGAAAATGGTAAACGTTATTATCTGACAAGGCTAGAGAATAAGATTTCAGATGGGAAGGAGATAATGTTTTAACACATATCCTTAAGTATTGTTTGAATATTTGTCCTAGAAGCTTGCAACAAGTTCTAGGTTCTAGCAAAATGGAAAAGGATGAAATTTGGAAAATGATGACAGCTTAAAAATGCCAACTTTTCAAATAAAGAGGCTAGATAGTAAACTCTTAGCTGATTAATAATAAAGAAAATACCCAAGTGTTAGGATATAACCAGCTGAGAATAAGAAAAACAAGCAGGCAGATTCATGCTGAGGCCGGAGGGAGGTGGTAGGGAAAGGCTCTGTCTAGTTTCTTGAGGAGCAGGGGTAAGGGGAAAGAGGGGACAAGGCCTTGGGACTAGGAAAAGGAGAAGTTATTATAAGACCCTTGTGTAAGTCATGAATATTCACCAAGGGTTGTACTCACAGAAAAGATATAGATTCGAAAAGAGAAATGTCTACTGGCCCTGTGACATTACCCTGATGTTTGTCGTGGGAGATTAAGTTTATCTGAGGCCTGTGACTGTTGGGATTTGGGGGCATGAAAGCGAAAGTTAGAATCGGAAGTTCTGAAGGAATAATGAGCAGGGGAGACTGTCTCATCTATAGACTGCCAAGGAATGCTTCACAGGAGTAAATTAAAAATTTCCCTGGAGAACCCATTGCCCAACTCACACTACAGTCAGCAATGCAGAAGTTCCCATAATAGGTTACTGAACAGCCAAAGATCTGAGCAGCGAGAAGTGAACATGTAAGAGAACTAGAGACTTAAGAATTAAGGACCTTAAATCAACAACATGACCTGAGGAAGTTTAACATGATTTTAAACCCGGAAGCTGCCATCAGAACCCTTGCAAAGAGTTGAATAGGATGACAATCACCAGAATCACGAAAAGAAAGAATTCAACAGATAGCTTCAGTAGATTAGACTGCTGAAGAGACAATGTCATATGCAAAATAAAGCAAAGGAAAAAAGAAGTGAAAAACAGAGGGGGGGGGAAGAGGAAGAGAGAGAGACCATTAAGAGACATGAAATACAAAAGGAAAAGACCCAATATATGTATAGTAAGACTTCCATTGGGAAACACAGTTAAGGAAATTGGGGAAAAGCAATAGCTAAAGATATAACCACACCGAATCTTCTGGCATTCATAAAACTGTGAAATTGTCACACTTAAGAAGCACAGAGCATATGAAGCAGGACAAATATGAGAACATTCGCATGCGTTAATTATTCATAAGAGCACAGTCAATAAAAAATTGAAGTGTGGCAAAATGAAACAGTTTAATAATGGAATGGCAGAAGTGAGTTAGCGTAAAACACTCAATTGTCCAGGAGAAAAATGACTTCTGCTATTCCTTGTAGGAAACTGAAATGCATTTCCCTTCATCTTTCATCTGCATTTATAATGAATGCAAAATGACAGATGTTTGAAGACATAGCTGTGCATTATCTGTGGCACTCAGGTACAGGGCAAAGTGACAGAGATCTCCCAGGAAATCCACCAAATAAAAATAGCAAAAGAGAAGAAAAAAAAAAAAAAGAAGCCAAAGGAAGGATAGCCTCTGCCCTTGAAAACCTTACTCTGGTTAGCACCAGTGTATCAGACAATGAAGAAGCTGGTAAATGAATGCAAGCCACAATGGCTTCCTGGAGGAAGTGGCATCCTCACTGAAATATGCTAGTATTTTCTCAGGAAAAGACTTTAGAGTTAGGTATACCTTTGCACTAGGATTGTCCCTGTCTTTTGACCATCTATACGGTACAACTTCTTGAAATTTTGCTTACCTCAGATGTAAGATAGAATTCATACCACTCCTTCTAGGGTTGTTAGGAAAATATTCAACCAATAATTCATTGTAGTCTTTGGGTATTTGATATCAATAGATAAAATTCAGTGCCTGGTTAAAAGAGAAAATCTCTTTTTGTGTTCAAAGAGAATTTCCTTCTAACAGTTAAAGAAGATTGGCTGTAGCCTATTTTCATAAAACTACTCTAAGAACTCAGCTGGGTGCTAGTGGCTCATGCCTGTAATCCAAGCTACCAGGGGAGGCTGAGATCTAAGGGTCACAATCTGAGGCCAGCTGAGGCAGGAAAGTATGAGGCTCTTATCTCCAGTTAACCACTAAAAGCCAGAAGTGCAGCTAGAAGGCAATGGTGGAGTGCTAGCTTTGAGTGAAAAAGCTGAAGGACTATGCTTAGGTCCTGAGTTTAAGTTCCAGTACCAGCACAAACAGCAAAAGCAACCACAAAGACTCACAGTTAATCAAAGGAAAAAGGCCAAGGAACCCTTCTCAGCAATACATGGTCAGTTTGTGAGCAACTAAGGAGATGAAATGGAAATGAAGTCCAACCGATGATGCCAAGCTGCTTGGGCTTTTGTTTGGCAAATAAGAATATGAGGTGATCTAGCCAATCTGTAGGAATGGCCTGAATTATAGTGGATGAAATTCAGTAAGGGCAAGCCTTGTGCCTGCCCTTTGGAAGAAGCAATGAACTGTAAAGTCTGAGGTGGAGGCAAGGAGGGGAATCAGCCATAGGCATGTTCTTCCATTTATTCCTTCATGCCCTGTTTAGTTTTCCTACAGTGTTTAACACGAGAAGGACTTTCCTGATAGGCTAGGTGAAGATGGGAAAACCTGAATCACACACGACTCCTGCCTTCAGGGAGCATGAATGGCAGTAATCCAAGATCTTCTTCACTACTGATGACCTCTGACCCTTGACCTTTTTGTAGACCATCCCAGCCATACTCCTGGGATTTAATACCATTTGTTTTAGAATGGCAAACAAGTTCCACCCCCTTAAGCTAACACAGATGGGTGGTGACTTCCTAGAAGGCTGACCTGATAAAAAGTCTGAGGTTATATCTGGCAGGGAAGCATGCAGCAATGGATTCGTGATGTCTGTCATGTTGCACCAGTGACATTTTATAGCCAGTCCATTCCACGGATGAGAAAAGAATAGAATTTTCTTTCTTACTGCAGCATTTTAAATTCAGCCACCCTAGCAGAGGCAACCAAGAAGAACTTCTATATCTGAAATGTTGCTGAGAGAGAGAGAGAAAAAATATCTGTGGCTTGGAATTTTTCTGATGAGCTTTAAGATACGAAGTCCAATCCTTTAGCAGCCCTTTGTGTTCTGCCTGCAGCAAGCTGAATAAATTGGGAAAGCTACCAACTTTGATCTCTCCAGGAGCTACAAAGTACATCCCCACCTCCTCCACACATGCAAGAGTACATAATATATATATATATATATATACACATATATACACACATACACATAATACATATGTATATGTATATAATTTGAGCTCCTTGAGAATAAGTCTAATAAATTCAGTTATATAAATGCTAATGGAATATTTGGGGGAAGAGGATGGGTGGAAGAGAGAACAAGAAAGTGATAGAGCCTAAGAATGAAAATAAAGGAGATGAGAAAGACAAAGAAAAGAAGGTGATAAATAAATCGGAGAATATAAAAGGATACTCTAGAAACCATTGGCTTTACCTCCAAAAGCAATGCTTTGAGTTGAAATTCATGAGTCATATTTTATATTTTGATCAAACCCGTTGTTGATGACGTGGCTATGAAACTTGAAGATGATCTATGTTAAACAATTCTGCAGGGCGTGCACGAGTTAACGTTAGTTTCTCCTCCAAACGCAGTCATTTGCATAGCATGTCAGGATTTCTACAGAACCTGCTTTCACCAAACCCCGGAGTCATGTGGCATCATATGGAATCTGCCTTAATTTCTAATAGGCAAAGCATGATTTGTCCACATAGTAGAAGGCTACTCAGATACAAGAAAAATAATGAATTTCAAATACATCACGCTAAGTGACAGACCAAAAACAGCCTTGAAGAGGCAAATTATAGGAACAGTAAGTGGCTCAGCAGCTGATGGGGCTGAGGATGGGAGTTGATGGATGGTAGTGAGAGAGGGCTGGGGAAGGGAGGTGATAGAACTGACTCACCTTATCAAGAGCCTGGCTACATGACTATGCATTTTGCCCAAACTCATTTAACTCTAAGCTTGTGAATAAATTTTATATATTGTGAAAAACATAAACAATGAGCAAGCAGGTAATACTCCCCAAAGTTAAAACCTTCTAGAGTTATCACTTTAATGATGATTATTCCATACTAAATATTTTCCTTATCACACTCTATTTTTTTTCTCCTAGGACTATCCTGAGACTTGAATTCTTGAACTCATGGCCTAGGAGTTGTCCCTGAACATTTTTGCTCGAGGCTAGTGCTGTGCCACTTGATTTACAGTTCCATTTCTAGCTTTTTTGGTGTTTAATTGGAGATGAGCGTCTTATTTGCTCAGGCTGGCTTTCATTCCTGATCCTCAGATGTTAGCTCCTAGCCTCCTGAGTAGCTAGGATTACAGGTGTGAGCCACCAACACCTGGCTCATGCTCATTTTTATCCAGATATGGAACATATGACTCAAAAATAGTTAATTAGGAACCGGAGCCTGCCACGGGCTGTGAACCCAGAGGTGCTCCTTTCTCATTTCAAGAGGGAGATGATGAAATTTTGGAAAAAGGGGCAACTGAATCCTCCAATGAGGCTCCCTCTTTGAGCGATTTATGAGGTTTCAAGGACTAAAATAAACTAAACTAATATGTGCATCATTTCTCTATGACATTGTCAAGCAAGTTGGAAAGCTGACAATAACATCTGAAGACTGAATGGAATCATTAGCTACATTTAGGAACAGAAGGCTTGGGAAATAATCTTGGTATTATCTCATATTGATTACACATAACTGCAAAAAATGAACTGTCTAGTGACCACATCTCTTGTCCACATGAAATGTTTCTCCAAGGTGGAGAGGCACCAATCTATGCCATATCCCAAACATTATGAATTTGAATTTCCGGGGGGGGGGGCTGAAAAATGCAAAAGCACTTCCTCTAGATGGGTGAATGGATGGACTGGTGGGTGGGTAGGAGGACAGGCAAGCAGATAGATACTGCGCGCGTGCGTGTGTGTGTGTGTATGTGTGTGTGCACACGTGCGCGCGCAGTACCTTTTGTGCCTAGAATCCTGCAGTAAATGTATATCTATATATCTTGGCCATGGAAATATTATCTAAGAGGAAGTGCATCTCGACTCCAAAAGCAGGAAGTGAGACCTTCCACCCTAGTACTCGCAAGCTATGTCTCTTTAGACACCCACAAGAGAACCAGATGGGGTTGCAGATTGGCCTGTGCCTTGTTTCCAGCTTTACAAGACCTAAGCAGAGATGCTAGTCACATCAGGCATGAGTTTCTGGATGACAGAACTATGAGATAAGACACAGATGATTGTTGTAAGCTGCTGAATTCATGGTAACTTGTTATAAAGCAACAGAAAGGGAATATCACAAGCCCTCAATCCTCCGAAGTCCAGTTTAAATCCTTCTTGCGCCACAAAGCCTCCTTTTGTGCATTCTCTCACTGATTAACCATCTCTCCTATGGATCACTAAACACTGTGATTCCTGTGTCTGCATGGTCTTCTATCTGGGGAAGGTTTCGGTCTGTAGTTTAGGTTTACAGCTCTCCTCCTAATTCGCCCTTCCCTGAAAAGTTCTTGGAAGAATTTCATCATCTTCAGGAATCTCTAGAATTTCTCACAATCTCCATAATCATGCTAAGCTCATTGTAGGCCCCTAGTAAATCATTACTGATCTGTGGCCCTAAATCTTTTACTTCCCTCCTCTGAATGAGGAGATACAGCAGCAGCAAAACACATTCACAAGTTACAGCTTCAGTATGTAAAAACACCATTTAGACCTCCATCCGTAATCTTTTCTTGGAGATTCTCTCATGGCCAAGTGACTGGTTCTGGTCTGTTAAAATTCTCACGGTCTCTTTCAGTGTAGGCTTTCTTCTGATTTTAGACATAGAGTTGAGGTTCCCAGATGCTGGATTTATAGCTTAGTTTCCTACTGAGGAAACCCAATTTGAGAGATGTTTTTCAAATTGGAACCTTCTACTAGTCTAGACTGTTGAATATTCTGCTTTTGTGCATTTAAGTCATCATTTTTGTCACTATGACAAATTACCTAGAGCAACAACTCAACTCAAGCAAGGAATAGTGGCTCACGGTTTCAGTGGTTTCAGTCTATTATTAGAACAGAGCAAAGTGGCTCATCTCATGGTAGGCATAAAGGAGACAGTGACAGACTGAGAATGTGTGGGCTAGCTTTCTTCTTCATTCCCTTTTATTCTATCATGATACCCAGCTTACAGGATAGTGGTCTTGCCCCTTAGGCCATCTGGAAAGCTCTCACAGAACACCTGGATGTGTTTACTAATGTCCTTTGTACTTCTCAATCCAGTCTTCCTTGAAATAAATCTGAAGACATTCCTAATGATCCAATCACTCTTGACTGAGCAATGAAAATTCATCATAATGGAAACCTTTACACACACACACACACACACACACACACACCCTATTTATACATGATGCTTTTACCTTTAGATTTCTTTCCAGGGTAGAATCTGGAATTAACATTCCTGGGATATAAGTTAACAGCCAGCCTCTACGTTATTTCCTTTCACTTCTGTAATTATCAGCAGGTCAATTAATATGACTGATAATTATAATGCTGGGGGCTGTTTATACCTCAAAATTATTTGTGCTATAAGAAAAACAAAAAGCCTGAACTTATAAGCTATGGAATCAGTGCATTCCTGGTAGCATAAAATTACTAGGCTATAAAAGTCAGCTTGATTCACACTGTGGCCTGGTTTAACTCCTTCATGAATTATGTCAAAAAGACCAAATAGGGGACCACAAATGACTGAACTAAAGCCATGGACTTGGGAAGGGAGAATCTCAGTGAACACACATCATGAGAAATAGAATGTATTTCTGGAAAGAGATACTCCATATTAGTGGCTTCTCTGGAGGAGAGTGGGACATGTCTATCAGCTGGGACATTATCCAGGCCAAGGCCCATAGCATACCCCATTAATGACCATAGTTCTGGCCAGCAGGCCTACAGCTGGCCTCAGAATTTTTCTCCTGTGAAAAGAAGCCATGGATGACTGAATCAATGCACTAAAAAACAATGAATAAAATCAAATGTGTTTCCATCATTCAGTGGAATTATGGTTATTCTCCTTCACCCCTGTGCATCGGGAGAAGCCCCAGAGGAAGGAGGAGAAGAAGAAAGAGAAAGGGAGAGAGGAACAAGAAAGAGGATGGGCTTTCTCTATATACTGTCTGTTCTTTTCAGAAGTTATCAGGTTTCCTGGGCAATTCAGTCAAGAGTTCTTGAAAGTTCTAAACGTTCTGACTCACTCCAAAGATCCTTGTGGAGCCAAGAGTGAGGGCATTGTTTTATTTTCTTCAAAGCCCCCTCATCCCCACTCTGTTGTTCCTTTTAGTGGAGCCCCTCAAATCTGTCTAGGACTCCTGACCTCTTGGCATCTGCACTCTTCAAGGTCAAATGCATTCTTCCCCTCCTCTCTAAGGGTGCATGGTGGGAGGGGACAATAGGCAGGTAAGTACAAAGAGCAAAATAGAGTAGAGAATTCTGGGAGGGTGCTAAAGTCATCAATCTCACTGTCAGCTTGAAGAACTCATCTAAGGTTCAGACTTGTGATGGTACAGCATCCTCTTTCCTTTAAGTTCCAGTGCTCAGGGCACTCTTTTCCTGAGTCAGATACAGGATGTCATTCTTGACTCTCCACAGCCACCACCTGAACATGTCCCTTAGTATACTTCACTTCCTTATCCCTGTCCTGGTCCTCACCCTAGCCTGCTTCACTAGTTTTGCTAATTGGACTCCAATGCTAGAGGTCTCATCTCTCCCATTCCCCATCTCAATCTCACTTTTCACACTTGGTCAAGAGTGCAAATGCTAAGTAATCTATCTGAGTATATTATAACCTGTTCAAAAATCTTCCTGGGGCTCCCCAGAGCCCTCAAAGAAACTAGGCCCAAAAAACCCTTCTAGATCTAATGTTTGCTTATGATGCTTTCTTTACCAGAACTGCTTTTTCAGTGCCTGCTCTCCACACTTGAGCTCAAGTGAGCCATGTGTAAGTTCTTCTCTTAGTACTAGTACTGCATGAAATCTGCATGGATCCCCTGAGTTATGCTCTCTCATCCTCCAAGTTTCATCTGGACATCTGAGAAGTCTTTCCTGACTTCAAGAAACCCTCTCAGGGCCCTGTCTGTGGATTTACATAGCAATTAGCATGTTGTTTGGCACACAAGAGGCAGACAATAAATATCTCTTAAATAGGTGAATAAGTCAATTTACAAAAGCAATGAAAATGTCCAAAGAATGGAGTCTCCTGGAAATCAAATCAACTTGTGTGAACTTTGGCCAATTTCTTGTAGTTCTCAGAGTCCCAATTTATATGTCCTCAATGATCCAGGCCTAAATGTGGGGCAGGTTGATTCCTATCTGAGCCTGATTCCTCATAGATAAGAGGAGATTATTAATTCCCGCTTCAAGGAGATATTATGAAAAAGAACCAGGAAAGTACATTGAAAAATACAGCAGAACCTTGAACAAAGTGCCACTGCACCTTTGCAAATAGTAGTTCTTATTGGAAATTAAAAGAAAAAAAAGATAACTAAAAGCTGAGTATAGGTAGAAACCAAAATCAAAACCAAAACCAAAACCAAAAGACCAGGCCAGAAAATGTCTCTGAGACATCTCTAATTAACCACCAAAAAGCCAGAAGTAGAGCTGTGGTTCAAGTAGTAGAATGTTAGCTTTGAGCACAAACGCTCAGGGACAGTGTCCAAAAGCTGAATTCAAGCTCCAGTACTGGGGACATGTGTGCATCCACACATTCACATGAGCACACGCACATACATGCACATGCACACACACAGGTACACGCACACACGCACATGCACACACACACACACAGTGAGCTACAGGTGATGACAAAGAGCAAAAAGCAGACATGTAAGAAAACCTTCATGCCTCTTCCCTAGTTAGTGTCCGCCGTTTTGTAAAGATGTCTCTCACACTGTAGGCCTGCTATTCTGTTTTTATTCCAAGTGCATTTAGCTTTAAGATCACAGCCTTTATTTTAATACACACTGCATTTTAACAAGTAGGTCAAAGCCATTTTATACTTGCAATATGATTACCATAGTAATCGCTGTATTTTATAACCTACAAAATTCTCCCAGGGAGACCAGTAGAGACAGCTACAGTTTGTAACAAAAATAATAATTTCAGCTCTGCAGAATAAGCTCCTCTTAAAAACTCTCTTGTTGCAAGTATTAATTTTTGAGGCTCCCACAATATTTGGAAACAGCAAATGCTAATGACTGACTATAGTCATACTCAAGAGCAGTTAATTTCAGCAGCTTTATGTTTGGAGAGATGATAATAATGATGACAATAATAATAGCAGTGAATACTCACATAGTATTTGAAGTAGAGTGCAAGCCTGGTCTGTCTGCCTAAGCCCTCCAACTGAGTACACTCTTGAGTACCTCTGTCTCATAGCAACTTTAGACCCAACTGTGTGATTTGCTTTGACCAGCAAGGTATTAGCATATGTGACAGAAGCAGAGGCTTGCAAAGAAACTGTGCATTCCAGTTTGGCTCTCTTGCTGGTGTCAGTACTATGCGTCCAAGCCATATGCACAAGCACAATTGGTCTTGTTCAACCTTCCATTATACAACACAAGCAAAGCCCCTCTGATCTTTCCACTCCAGCCAAGATAGCCCAGAAGAACTGTCTAAATAAAGACTGAAATCCTAAGAAATTATCAATGGTATATTGATAAGCTGCTTACCCTCTAGGTACTTTGTTACACAGCAGAAACTAATTGATAAAATGCTTATATTATGCTAGACATTTCTCAAAGGGCTTTCCATAAATTAACCCATTTGTTTTCTACAACAGTTCTCTAGAAACAGTGTATTGACTTAGTTCCTACATGAGGGAATTAAAGTCCCAAAGCTAGAATGTAACAGGGCTAGAACTTGAGCACAGGCAGTCTAGCTCCACAACACTGACTTGTCTCCTACCAAAACTGACTCTCAATTCTATTCATTTCTGATGGCTAAAAATGAGCAATTATGTCAACAATGTACTCTTCTGCAAAGGAAATGCCATAGGAATGCATTTTGTGTCCTCCATAGCAGTGTGTCAAAAGTATCCCCAACCAGCTCATAGGAAATGCTATTTAAAATTTCTGACAGATATATTTACTGTCAGAATGTAGTTTGAAAACATACGTAGATCAAGGGGCCTAAGATCTGAGGACCATGGTTGTAAGCTGGCCCAGGAAATTTCTAGGTTATTTCCAATTAACTAGCAAAAATCCTGAAATGGAGTTGTTGTAATTCAAGTGGAAGGGCACCCATATTGAGCAAAAAAAGCCAAGGCACAGTGCTTAAGCCCTGAATTCAAGCACTAGAGCCAGTATAAAAAAAGAAAAGAAAAGAAAGAAAGAAATAACGAAAGAAAGATCCTCCAATACATATAAATATATAATAAGCTTCAACTGGGTTTGTTAATTTTAGGTTATACAATTCCTGTATACATCACATATTTTATTACACAAAATAATATAAGCTTATAAAATTTAATGAATATATTATATAAAGTAACAGTAAGGCTCTTCCTATTTTGTGACTGTAGATAATAATTTAATATACAATATATCAAATATATAAATACAGTATATTTAATATAAAATAAAGCTGTCTAGGTTTTTACTTCAATTATGGAAGTATAGCTATTAAACATCTATCAAATGAGTATTCTATACAATTAATTTAAAAAAATTACTGGTGTAAAATCTCAAGAGTGTATTTTAACAGCCTTATATTCAAAAAAGTTGTTCTATTTTAACTCAAAAGTGACAAATATTCCTCCACTTTGCAAAATCAGTAGAAAGGTTTAGCTTTCTCAATACATTTAAGGATGCCTATTTTGGAAGCAATAGTGTGGCTTACATGGTAGAATACTAGCCTTAAGAAAACGCACATACACACAAAGCCAAGTGAGAGCACAAGACCCTCCCTGAGTTGAAGAAAAAAAAGAATTTCAAGTCTAAAATAGAATTGCTAACTGTTGTTATTTTCTATCTAATTCTCATCTGTGTTAAAGCTATTACTATATCTTCAAAAGTGAATTCAAGATACTCAGAATAACCAAGCTACATGCCAGCCAGGAGGTATAAAATATATTTTAAAAATCATAAGCAAACAAAATAACATCAACAGAAACCCAACATGTGTACAGTTTTAAAATGAGAAGTCATTCAGGTGTTGATACCTCACACCTATCATTTTAACTACTCAAGAGGCTAAGATTTGAAGATTACAGTTCAAAGCCAGCCCAGCTAGGAAAGTTCCTGACATTCTTATTTCCAGTTAACCACCAAAAAGCCAGAAGTGGTTGAGGCATCAGATTAGAGTGACAGCCTTCAGTGAGTTCTCAGGCCCTGATTTCAAGTCCTAGAACTGGAACCCCCCACCCCCAAAAAAGAAAGAAGCATAAAGCTTCTTAGAAAGCAAGTTCTCCAACAGATTTACTGCATGGAGGTGGTAAGCATGAGGTTAATTTCTAATCCTATGATAGAATGAAGCCCAGACAGCTTACCTCTATACAAACAGAAGGGCCAGTTGTAATTTTTTTAATTCAACTTATGTTATTCTCTTTGAATCAAAAGCTTTTGGCTCTCTGACAACTGACCTTTGTGGGGAATGCATAAGGTAAGCAGTAACCCAGAAAACATCATCTCTCCATCTCGTTGGCTCCATTTTTTCTCTCCTTATCTGTACACTATTTGACAGAGGTTCTGATGAAGCAGGTAATTGGTGAGGACACTTGTGGTGAGACTCAGGTTTATTTCATAAGGGCCTTGTGCTGATGTTAAGAAAGCTATTCTGACCATTCTTTATGAATTAAAACAGGTGTGAAGGTAGTGTGCCCCTATTTTCCCATAATGGAAGATACTATACATACTTAAAAGGTATTAGGGAAAAATAAAACAACCCAAGATAGCGCTGGGTGCTAGTGGCTCCTATCTGTAATCCTAGCTACTCAAGAGGCTGTGATCCTCAGATCATGGTTCAAAGCCAGGGCAGGCAAGAAAGTCCATGAAACTCTTATCTCCAATTAAGCACACGTGTGCAAGCACACACACACACACATACACATGCACACGCACATGCACACACAGCTGAAAGTAGAGCTGTGGTTCAAATGGAATGCTCAGGGACAGAACCCAAGTACTGAGTTCAATCCCCAGGACAAGCACTGAAGAAAGAAAGAAAAAAGGTGGGGGGAGGAAGAAAGAAAGGAAGGAAGGAAAGAAGGAAAGAGAGAGAGAGAGGCAGGCCAGTCTCTAATCTGGGTAATTCAAAGAGATGACCAGAGAAACATTAACGCTGGGGACACACCTGAGCTCTTTGCTTTTTTTCCCTCGACCATTTAACACAGTCTTACTGAGAAACTACTATAGGCTACATCATGGGACAGACCCTAAGACTGCTAGAGTGAGGGAGAAATGTTAGTAAAATGGAAACAGACCTCAAAGGAGTGGCCATGAAGTGAAAAACAACTGCCAAATTGCTGTGCTTTCCTCCTGACAAGTCTCATTAGACACTATGCAATGCTTAATAAAAAGACTGAGATTGCCCTAACTTGGCTCATTCATTGAATATTCATCTATCCCAGGCATTGGAGGCCTCAATCATGGCCAAATGGCAATGACAACAGGAGAGAGAAACCCCTAACCTGGTTTTTTGTAAAGTAGTCGTTCCAGAGATGTTCACATACAAGCTAATATTTCAAGGATGAGGTTGGCTTTGAACTATAAGAATTTCTTTACAAATACTTCTATCAATGATTCTAATGCTTCTTCTTGCATAGTTAATGGTGACCTGCCCAAGTTTTCTCAACCTGGCAATTCTCAGCTTTAATGTGCACAGGAATGACCTGGAATCTTATGAAAATGTGGGTTGTGAGGGGGAGGGGAAAGAGGGAGGGGAAGAGGCCTGGGAATCTTCATTCCTGTCCAACTCTGCTTGTGGCTGAGGTTGTCAGTGTGAGGATACGGGGGCCTGCCTGGTCTCACAGCACAAAAGTGCCCTTTGACCAACAGTTGTGCTGTGCTGGCTCATCTTGTATTTTCTCCCAAAGTTTCCCCTCAGTGGCTAACATTTTAGGCATCAGGAGATGTCATGTGCATGCAATAAGCACAAATTTAAGATTACACTGGGCTCTACAATTTCAGAAGGTGCAGTCAGCCAGAGGCAGGTAGAGGCCTGTGATCTGTCATTTGTGTCACCTCAGCTCCCTTATCTTCCCAAGAGCTCTTATCTCTACTGACTTCACCCTCCTCCACACCTCCCTCCCACTGAGTTATCTGCCTTCTTAACTCTAGTTCAAGCTGCTGGAAAGGCACAAAGACTCACCACACCCTAACATTCTTCCAGGGGTAGCCAGCTCACCTAGCAGAAACTGACACCATGCATAAAACTAAGGAAAGACTAACAGCTCTGCTGTTAGCCCTGAGAAACAGCTCAGATTTCTGTTTCCAAATTCACCTGACTTGGCAAACACCTGAACGGCTCACTACAAGATGGCATTGCAGTCTGGCCCATTAAGAAGCCAGTAGGGCACTTCTGGAAGGATAAGCATGGATGGTGTGTTTGCATGCCTGCAGGGCATTCAGTGCCAGTCTGGGTTGCAGCCCAGTAAACTCTCAGCTGGCTGAGGCTCCAAAGAGCCCACTCTCCTCCATGCAGATGTCAGCACCTGAAAAGCATCTGGAATCACTTCCCTCCCCCCGTGTGTCTTGGCCAGCAGTGGGGGAGGGCTGCCACCTGGACAGAATGTGTGCATTGGCAAATGTGCGAGTGGGCGTAAGCAGACAGACTGCACATCTTTTCATTGTGGAATATTAATCTGTGAGCTGGCACATGGCTATTTTTACATTTGAATGATGTCTCTTCATTTAGAGGAGACAGAAACATTTGACTTCGACTTTGTGGTTCAGGCATATCCAATTGCCTAAAGCCCTCAAGAGAGAGATATTCTTGCCACCAACAGAGCTACAATGGACTGATAAAGTTTCTAATGTCAATTGATTTAAAGTCTTCCAGGAATCACTTATTCTCTGTGCTTCTGATAACTGATTTGTCCATCTACTCCTCTAATGGCAAAGATCCGTTATTGCTCTTATAGAACTAGAATTACAGCTCGTAGAAAAGAAAATGGGCTAAGTTGAGGGCTGGCATGCATGCCTGTCATCTGAGGTTTACTCCAGAGGCTGAGATTCAGAGGGCTGGGTTTCAAAGCCAGCCTAAGCAGAAAAGTTTATAAGACTCCATTTCCACAATTACTAGGACAAAAGCAGGGCTGGGGGCCCTGAGTGCTAACTGAGAGGTACTGAGTGGTACTAGCTGGAGGGTCTGAATGTGGATGTAGAACCTTGGATTTTGAACTCAAGTCAAAATGAAAAGATGTTATCTTTTCAAGATTCATTAACTTAGGTCTTTTCTTCTTCCAAATGCAGTTCAATAATTTTTCAAAGCTCCCAGAAATATTTTGAGCAGTAATAACCATATCTTAAACTTAAAGCAAACTTTAAAGGATGACTTTATTCTCAAATGCATCACTAACAACAGTACAACAAAAATGGGACCCAGGTGAGAACACAGGAAGAGAAGTATGAATTTCAGATGCAATTCCAATACAAGATGAATGGACTCTTGAGAGGAAGAGAGTCCATTTTCTTAAGGAGATACCAAAAATTACCATCAGTGCAAAAAAGGAATGACTGAGGAGGGGCGTTGGTGGCTCACACCTGTAATGCTAGCTACGCAAGGGATTGCAATCTGAGGACCATGGTTAAAAACCAGCCTGGGAAAGAAAGTCCATGAGACTTTTACATCCAATTAACCAGCAAAAAGCAAGAAATGGGGTTGTGGTTCAAGGACAGAATGCTAGCCTTAAGCACCAAAGCTCAAGTACAGTGCTCAGGCCCTGAGTGCTAGCCACAAGATAGGCACACACATAAAATAATGACGATAAATCCTACATTCACTTATCACTGAAAAGAATCTTTCATTGTTCAAAATTGGAAAATGTAGATAAATGTATTTCAAGAGGCTTAGCTAAATCCTAGCGTTTTTAATCCTATCCAAGAACAGAGGTAATAGTTTAATCTCTTAATATTAAGGAAGTAGGATTGTTATTTAATATCTCTAACATCCATACAGATTTAACTGCTGAGACCCCCCTCCAAGCAAAAAGAGTTTTTAAAACTTTCATTAACCTGTTACTACAAAAGAAATGCATGACCAATGAAAAAGGCCCTGTTGGGCAAAAGATACCTGAGTGTGAATTTCACATAAAATCCAGCTCCCTTTTAGGTGATAGATATTAGCTTTCCGCAGGGGACTAGTTCGGAGAAACATAATCAGATATTTTCTTCCTAGAAAAATATAGCTCATAAAATTATACATCAACTGAGTAAATCTTTATAGCAGAAACACACTACAAGGTTTTTTGATATATTCCTGAAGTTCAGTCTAATACCAGAAAAGCATATTTTTTTCCAGTGCTAACATCAATCAGATATCCATTAATCAAAACTGGCCCAAACTGGAGAAATTCTATTGTTTATACAAGAGCCTTTCAAATCAACCACAGCAAAATAACCCAGGACCTGCTCCCATTTCCAAGTAATAAAAGGCAAGCAACAATCAAAATAAGGATCTGGTGTAGCTTCTCTTTTAGCATTTATAAGAAGGCTTTGCTATGGCAAAAAAAAAATGGTAGCAGTGATTTTACTGGCAAGAATCACCACAGCTAGTATGGTTGAGGCTTTCATTGATTGAAACTGAATGACACTGTGGACATGAATCTTTTCTCTTCTTCAGAGTAAAGGAGTTAGATTTCATAAGCTGGACAGTCATGACCAGTTGTATCTGCAATATTTTCCCTTATGATTAGGTTGACCAAAGATACCACAAAGAGATACTTAACTGACATAATGGCTTTTGGCACCATTGCAGTTTATTGACTTGTGCAAATCACAGAGTCAGAAAGATCTTACAAGTGAGGCCTATACAACGTTGCATTCAAGATATCCAAAAGTAATCTGGTTCTCCTTTTATTTTTACTTTTTATTTACTATTTATTTATTTTTTTTTTGCCAATCCTGGAGCTTGAACTCAGGGCCTGAGCACTGTCCTTGAGCTTTCTCAAGACTAATGTTCTACCATTTGAGCCACAGCACCACTTCCAGCTTTTTCTGTATATGTGGTAAGAATCAAATGCAGGGCTTCCTGTATCCTAGGCAAGCACTCGACCACTAGGCCAGCCCTGGTTTTCCTGGTTTTCCTTTTTGTCTAGAAAAGTTATAGCCCTCAAAGATAGGGAGTTGCTTTTTTTTTTTTTTAATGCTATTTCCCAACAAACTCAAAAGAACAAATTAAAAACCAAGCTATTCTAATTTTAATTATGTTCTAAAATCTAAGTTCCAGTGATTGTATATAGAGATTCCCTTCTTGAATACTTGTTTGTTAAATACGTCATTTGAAATATGTTGTAAAAATCAATGTTAATAAATTCTTTAATAAAAAAAAAAAAACCCAAGCTATTTAGCCTGGTAGCTGCTCAGGAGGCTGTGATCTGAAAATAGCAGTTGGAAGCCAGCTCAAGCAGGAAAGTACATGAGACCATTATGTCTACCCAATAACCAAAAAACTCTGGAAGTAGAGCTGTGGCTCAAGGCTCAATTCTAGAACACTAGCCTTGAGCAAAAAAAAAAAGAAAAAAGGTAAAGGACAGCATTCAGACTCTGAGTTCAAGCCACACACAAAAAAGATATCAAGGCACTCAACAGACAAATGAAAACTCCATGCAATAAGGATGAAGCAGCCTGGAGGATTATTCTAGACTTGTGCACCTCTAACGTCAGTCTGTTTTATTGGTTATCTGACCATTCTATTTTTTTATTATTAAAAGATTTTATTAACACTTTTTTACATCATATTTCAAATGTCAAGTTTAACAAACAAGTATTCAAGAATGGAATTTCTATATGTAATCACAGGCACATGAATTTAAGAACAAAATTAAAATTAAGTTATAGATACATATTGATCTATATATCAATATGTCTATAGAATATATATCCCTTCATAGATTTATATGTCTATGTAGTTATATTTATATCTCCAAGTTCACATCAATGACCTTGAGTACCCAAGTACTAAGTCGTTGCTCTTGTACTGTTTGGATCTAATATCCACATATCAAGGGGACCATGTGCCTTTTGTTTCTTTTGACCATTCACTTTTAATTTATGGAGCCAATGTCATGGTAACTATAAATAGGGATAGTATTCCAGTGTCATCAAAGACAATAACCTGGTTCATATTCCACCTGGAGCTTCTGATGTCATCCAAAAATCATTAATATAGTGAGTGTATCCTAGTGAGGAGACATCATTTAACCCTAGAAAGATTTTTAATAAGGAACAGAAACATTTTGAAGAAATAAACATTTGAGGATATGTGTGTGTGTGTTTGTTTTATATATATATATATATATATATATAACAAGTTTATTTTCAGGAACATGTAAATATTTGATACTTTAATCATTTTAATGTTTAAGAGAATTTGGTCAATCTAAATAACAGATTGCTCTTTCATTTCCAATTTAAAGCATTCAGTTGAGTAATTGGTACAGACTTATTTGAAAATGAGGTCTTAGCAAAATTTAAATACATTTTTAGGATATTTAAGTCAACCAATTTTTACTGTAATTATAAATTTGATTTATGAACACTATGCAAATTATTAAAAAGTATGGGGCAATATATTTTTCTTGGAAAAGAAGAGAGAAGTCATATTGCTTAAAAAACTGTTATAATCTTGAATACATCTTAAAATATACAGTTTAATAATTAAAGTTTGTAAACAGGGACCAGAGGTTTATAAACATGATAGAAGATTAAGGCGAATGAATATTGAACTTAAAGAATTAAGTTAATTGAATATTAAATTTTAAAACCAAAGCAGTATCAAAATAAATATTCTTTCTTTTAAATTAAAAACGTCTCTCTAAGGCTTCAAAAAAATAAAAATAAAAATGATCCTAAGATATCCTCTCAGAGCCATTTTGAAGGTCACACATGAGTTTGAGACTCCTTCCTCCACGGTGATTTAACATGTCTCAGGGTGCATAGAGTAAGGGTGGCCAGTAAGTTCTGAATCCACACTGAGGGACCAGGGCCTGTGCCAGGCAATTCGTAGATAGTACATCTCTGTTAGACAATGGCAACCTGAAGTTTAGGAACATTAGGTATCATCTCAGGATGGAATGTAATAAATTCAAGGAATAAAAGCTAAACCTTGTGCTCTTAACCAGTAAACATTTTGGCTCCTGTAGAAACAATATCCTACCCGGCCAATCCATACCTAGAATCCTGTTCATCAAAAATGTGGTCTTAGCACCATGAAAACTGGTATTGTCTAGGACCCTAATGGGTCCCCTCAAAACATACTATATGCACGCACGGAAACATGATAATGAAAACCATTAATATGTATAAGAACAGCACTATCAATACAACAAAAGAAAGGTTCTTGCTTATGTCCATTGTCTTTGAGAATCACTCTTTTTAGTGTTAGGACCAGTGAAATTTCTGCAAAAGGCCAAACAGAAAGAATTTTGAACTTCGTGGGCTATGCGATCTTGTTGGGTTTTTGTTTTTTTTTTTTTAACTGTATTTTTTTTTTTTTTTTTGGCACTGGGGATCGAACCCAGGACGTTGCACTTCCTAGGCAAGCGCTTTGCCACTGAGCTACATCCCAGCCCAAACTTTTCCTTTTTTTTTTGGCCAGTCCTGGGCTTGAGCTCCAAGCCTGAGCACTGTCCCTGGATTTTCTCAAGGCTGGAGCTCTACCACTTGAGCCACAGTACCACTTCTGGCTTTTTCTAAGTATGTGGTACCAAGGAATCGAACCCGGGTCTTCGTGCATGCTAGGCAAGCACTCTACCACTAGGCCAAACTCCTGGCGGCTATGCAATCTTGATTACACCCACTTAACTTTGCTAGGGGAACATATGTCAGTGTTCCAAACATAAGCTGTATTGGCCTCTAGGCCCCAGTTTGCCACTGTACGAACTATAACACTGAGAAACACCCATTCTCTGATTTTCTGGAAGACCTCTCACACACTGGAAGGCATCTTTAGCCCTACCCCTCTCTCACTGGCAGAAATTTCCAATAATGCTATTTGTCAGCCTTGCCAAACCTTACATTTATCTTTAGGTGGGAAAGAAACTTAAACTCAGGTTTAAGCAATCTTCACTGTGGAACCAGTGTTCAAGAGTCCAGGGTGAATTTTCCCCAAATGCCTTCCATTCAGGTATACAGAAATCTCATGGAAGGATTTAAGCATATTAAGTTCTTTAGGAAATAAAAAAAATTGGATTTTAGTTTTTTGGGTTAACATAATTGTATAAATACAACTGGCTTGAGCACATTTACCTACTAGGATGCCTCACATTCTGAAGCATTTCTGGGCCAAGGACTACAGGATGATTAAATATGTTGTAGAGCCATTCTTTCACTGGAAGATGTTGTTCCACACACAAGCCCAGTCTTGTGTTGGAGAGGATCTCATGTGTTGCCCAACAGTGAGGAAAAGCTGGACCTACCGTTTCAAAATCTCAACGTTCCCATCAGGTGTTCCCACACAAATCTGAATACTACAGTTAAAACAAAACAGTTAGTATGGCATTTTTTTCCTTTTTTTTTTTTGCCAGTCCTGGGGCTTGAACCCAGGGCCTGAGAATTGTCCTTGGGCTTTCTCAAGGCTAGGCCTCTACCCTTGAGTCACAGCTTCTGGCTTTTTCTGTGGGTAGTAAGGGATCAAAAGCAGGGCTTTCTGCATGCTAGCCTAGCACTCTACCACTTGGCCACACTCCTGGCCCTATTTCTTCTTCTTTCAAATATAGCGACTCAGAGTTGCTAAATTGGGAAATACAAGTTTGAGAAGGGGCTAGAGCAAAGGAGTTCGGGCAAATGTGGAGGAAATAACCATGAAGAAAAATATGCAAGGAAAAAAATGAAGGAAGGAAGGAAGGAAGGAGGGAAGGAAGGAAGGAAGGAAGGAAGGAAGGAAGGAAGGAAGGAAGGAAGGAAGGAAGGAAGGAAGGTAGGTATTTCTGGGAGCCACTTTCTAATCAATCACCATACGTACAATGCTATGTGCTCCAGCTCTCACAAGGGCTACAAAATAAGAACTAACAGTGGGAGAAATGGGGTGCGTTGAGGTCAAAGGTCACACAGACTAGACAGAAGCTGGATGTGAACCTTTGAACACCAATACTTACAGACTTCCTATTTAGTTCAATTGACTTAAACAGAAACTAAGTACTGCTCTAATGAACTTCCAGGGCCCTCCCTCTCCAACCTAAGCTGAGAGGTGATGCCTCCTCCACTTCTCCGCCTATAAAGGTGGAGTGAAAGTACCAGACTTCCTGTGATGCCCTGCACTTGGCCTCATCACCTGCATTAAAATCTATATTGCTTGCTCCCCTGCCTCCCCAGCCCAGGTATAAACCAGGCCTTCTTAACCCCAGCATTATGAACCCATTGTTGGGGCACTCCTGAGCAGTGCAGGATGCTGAGCAAACTCCCTGACCACTGCCTCTTAGATGTTAGTGGATTTCCAACACCATCACCATGACATTCAAAAATGTCTTCAGGCCACTTGGTGACTATTCCTAAGGGCAGAAAGTGGAAATAAATTTCTCTTCTTGGGATTCCCCCAAAAAACCCTATAGGAAAGGATTTCTGTCTATATACCATGTTAATACAGAGCCTGCTACATAGTCTTCCCACATATTTTATCTGAGATGAAATACAGGTTTTATCCACAACTCTCTCGAATCTGTTTATCTACTTTTGCCATTGCCCTTCATACACCCCTCCTTCTTTCATCTAGTTCATGGCAGGAGCCCTCAGACTGTTTTTCCAATATCTTTTCTGTGGAGCCCCCTGTCTTGCCCATAGAGAGATCTTTCCAAAATCCAAATATTCTCCTATGACTGTGGCTACTCCAGAGGGGGAAGGAGGAAGACTATAGTCAGAGGTGGGTCTGGGTAAAGACGGTGTTAGGACTTTTCTGGAAAAAACTAAAAGCAAAAAGGACAGTCAGGACTCGAGTGGAAGATCACCTGCCTAGCAACTGTGAGGTCCTGAGTTCTCTTGCTTTGGGTGCTTCAACAATTTTCTGTTGCTTGTAAATTAGGTCTTGGTCCTCAGCAACCTGCTCAGGCCAGTCTGAAGACCCCATTCCTCTCACCATCAAGGCTACAGTTCCTTGGAAAGGTCAAGGTCTCCCCTGCATGAGCAACACTGCCCTTCCCCTTGCCAATCCTCTCTGATGACTCAGATTGTATGTCACTTCTTCCTTGCCGGAAGCAGATGTCTTCAAGAAAGGTCACCATGGGACCAGGTTTTATTCTTTGCTAATCTGCACTAGCATGAACACAAGGCGGGGGGGTGGGGGAGGACACATTGCCTCCTTTTGTCCACTGCTGTCATCCACAGTCTGGCCCATGGTAGTAGTTTCAGGAACATTTGCTACACACTTTGCACAATCAGCCTCTTGCCAGAGAGCTGCTCTGTCAAAATATACATGTATTCTGCAGATGTAAGGAACAGAGGAAAGTGGTATCACATATGATTTATGGTGTGAGGGTACCTGGGTTCAAATTCTAGCTCTGACATTTAGTAACTGTGAAATCAGGCCCCTTAATAACTCACTTTCCTCATTTGCAAATTAGAAAAAGAATATCTTCTCTCCAGAAGTGGTGGCTCACGCCTATAATCCTAGCTACTCAGGAGGCTGAGAACTGAGGATTGAGGTTCAAAGGCAGCCCAGGCATTAAAGAACATGAGACCCTTATCTCTAACTAATCACTAAAAAATGGGACGTGGTGCTGTGGCTCCAGGGTTAGGGCCATAGCTTTGAGTTAAAGAGCTCAGGGACAGTGCCCAGGCCCTTAGTTCAAGTGTCATGATCCACAAAAAAAAATCATTTTCCCAAGGTATCCTTGCTGATAAAGAATATGAAAAGAAGCCAGGTGCCAGTGGCTCATACCTCAAATCCTGGTTATACAAGAGGCTGAGATCTGAAGATCATAGTTAAAGCCAACCCGAGAAGGAACGTCCATGAGATTCTTATCTCCAGTTAACTACCAGAAAACCAGAAGTGGAACTCACTAGCACTGAGCAAAAGAACTCAGGGACAGGGCCCAGGCTCTGAGTTCAAGCCCCATGACCAACAAAAAAATGAAAAAGAATATAAGATATAAACCCTTTGTTCAGTACTTGGAATATAAAAGGCACCATTTAATTATTACAGATAAGGGAAACCATTGAGCCTATGTTCCTTTGGGTTTGGCTTACTTCACTTAATATGATTTTTTTCCAAGTCTTTCTATTTCCTTACAATGGATGTCATTCTTTCCTAGCAGTGGATTACAATAGTGCAAATCCTAGATCTCTAAGGTCATATAGGATGAGGCTAAATGAAAGGATCTCCAGGCTATGGAAACAAGAGCTTTATCTTGTATGATTGTTGTTCTTAATGTATTCCGTTATTTCTCTTCTCTTTTGTTGCCCTTTGGTTAATTTTATATTGTTACCATATTTGACTTTGTTATCTGGCATATTGTATATACGTTTACTTGTTTGTTTGAAATAGGAAAGGGAAGGGGGGGAAACAAGATGATTGGGAGGGGGTGGAGGGAGGGAAATGGGACAAAAACATGAGAAGGGGTATCAATGTGTGAGAAGTAATGAACTTACTATCTGGAGAATATAACTGTAACCCCTCTATACATTACAATAAATTTTTAAAAAGGCACGATTTAAGAATTCACCATTATTATTATTACTATTATTATTCAAGTTCATACTACTAGAGTCTATGGTTGTTGAAGTTACAGCTATCTTTGTTCCTATACCTAATCCTCCCCTGGTCTTCTACCATACACTCCAATCTCAGCTCAGGGAACAACAGCAGACACAGACAAGAAGAGATGTTTTTTCATTCTGAAGACTCCCATGTCATCCCAGTTCCTCTTCAGAAAGCGGTCTTGCGGGCCCAGGTGTGTTAGTACACACCTGCCATCCCAGCTTGAGATTGAGAAGCAGAAGGAATGTAGTCAGAGATTGAGCTGGGTAAAATCAGTGTGGGACCTTACTTGAAAATCTAAAAGGTAAAGGACTAAAGGTCATTGTTCAGGTGGTAGGACACTTGCTCAGCAAGTGTGAGGTCCTGAGTTCAAGAAAGAGAGAGAAGAGCAAAAAGAGCAAGAACAAAGAAAAAAGAGCAAGAGGATAAAGAGAAGATTGGGAGAAACAAAACTAAGCAGATTTGCACATGGTCCCTTGGTCATGTTCCATAGAACCAACTCAAATTCATGATAGCCTTCCTTCCTTCCAAGGGCACACCCAGGAAGTAAGGGGCAGGAACTCGGGGCTACCAGCACCTGACCCAGTGGACTCATAAAAGACTGGACTTGTCTGCAATGCTAATTAAAAATCAGCTCCTGGGAAGGCCGGAGTTACCCTGCGGACTTTTTCCATTCACAGACTATGGAAACCGCAAGGCAAAGTTGCGTTTAGTCTCTTCTTCGTCAACAGATATTTCCCTAGGGCAACGTGGGTGCCAGGGGCTGAGACTGGCAATCACCACTTGTTCTAGGAGCCTGAGCTGTTGACCACATTTCATTGAACTGCTTTTACTAATCTCCTGGCTACTGCAAGGATTCATCACGGTATTAAAGGACTGTTCTGGTTCGCTGAGAGCATGTTTCAGAGAAACACAAATGAATCTTTTCCTTCCTGGCACTCAGGCACAGAATCCCCATTCTGAAAGCACCGTTCAGGTGCTTAAACATGACTGCAGGACAGATCCCATTATAAAAGCCTCCCAAAGCACATAGAGGCCCAGGGTCATGTTGCCTGCAAATGAGCAGGGCATTGTATAGCTGTAATTTGGAAACCTTCGTGTCTTTCTTGCACAGGTTCTATTGTGCAATGAGAACTGGCCTATAAGTTAAATGAGCATTAGCAAAGGGAGACGTTTTTTATTTCCTGAATCCTTGTGCCAGAGGGTGTTGGCACACGAGCCCTCTTTTTCCTACCTAATGAGGCAATTAATAACTCAACATAGTCTGCCTAAAATCTACTTTATTGCTTTGCTTGTCAGAAGGTAGAATGAGTAATAAAATATCAAAAGACAGCCAGATAAACATTAAGGTACAGGACAGAAAAGACAGTTTGGATTTTCTCTTTATGCAATGTAAGCACAGACAGCACAACTTGAATCATGCCTTGTACAAACTAAACCTGAAATCAACAATGGAGCTACATCTCCAGTCCTTGAAACTAAGGCTTTAAAGGTCCTCTTTGTACTGTGTGGCATTAATCAGACCCTTACCCAGTGTAGCAAATAGAACAGTGGACTGGAATTCAGGAGACTAGGTCCTGTAGGTAACAAACTGATAGGGAAGGGAAAGGTACCCGCTATAGCTCAATGGAAGGGGAAAACAAATCCCCAGCTAGAAATGAAAAGTAAGCTTTTCAAATCCAAGAAAAGTTTTAGCCATTCAGATTGGTATACCTTGTATGAATATGCTAAATCTGAATAAAATAAAGTATCTACTTGTTAAACTACAGGAAATCTAAAAAGTTTGGACAATTAGAGAAAGACACTGTATTATTCACTGTCTTCTTTTCAGATGGGCCTCATTGCTTTAAATGTAAGGATATTCCATCTAAAAGGATGCCAAGAAGGAAAAGAATAATCTACTGGAAAAATATAATGAATATATACTTCAAGCTAGTTTATCTTGTTTCAGGACCTTTCATAATAAAGGTCAAAGAATGAGTCATGAAAGAAAAAATATCCCCAACACAAGAATGAGAAAAAATATTAGTTCTCAGAAATGAAAATAAAAATGTCACATGATTTCTATTGCCTTTAGCTAACAGTCCACTTCAGTGGATTTATGAGACTTAGAGACGCAAAGATATGTCTAATAGCATGTTCTGAAAAAAGATTAGTGACAGGGAAAGACTGAGAGAAAAGAGTATGTTCACCCTCAGTAAATCACAATATGCCTCTACCAAAGGAACACTCCTCATGAAAATTTAACCCACAGAAAAACTCATCTTGTATGCACGATCTGCACATTATTAGATACAAATATCCTTCATAATCTTTAACTAATAGAAAAATATTAAATCCCTCCAGGAATTCTCCTGTACAAACGACTAACAATCCTTTAACTGTCTGATCACTTTCTTAACTAGGTCTTCAGAGTACTTATTATGAACTTACTAAAATACATACTCTAAAACTGACCCTGCTTAAAGAAGCAATTCTAGAAATACCTCTGAATGTCTATCAGTCTATAAAATCAACAGGGACACTGGTAAATATAGTGAAATTTACTTCTTTAGAATTCAATTAGTTAAAAACTTAAAACCAGCATGGGACTTCTTGTGAACTTGGAGAAAAACAGCAGACTCTTAGCAAGCACAGCAAGTTTTGTAGCGTTTTTACTTCCTTCTGTTCTCATTTCTGTTCTCAGCTCTTACAACAGCCTCCAAAAGCATCAGTCTTGCAAGAAGGATATCTGAGGGAAGCCAGAAATTCCCAGAAAGGGACAGAATGGGCTTGGAACCTTGGGAATCTTATCCCCAGAAACTTGCTTAATCAGTCTGGAAGTTCCCTCGAAAAGTCTCATCAACAGGGCTTTGTTGTCAGTAGCCCTGAATCAGAGCTGCTTAGGAAAAAAAAAGGACTTGTTCCCAAGTATTTGTTGAAAACAAACAAACACACACACACACACACACACACACACACACACACACACACATTTTAACACTACAGGTACTGGAAGCAATAATCATGTGGACAAAAAAAGAGGTTGGCAAAACAAGTAAGCAAATAGAAACAAAAATAGCTCTTCTTCAAAGAAAATCTTTGAAAAAGGAAAAATCTAAAGAGTAAAATAGCCTAGTCCAGTGGCTCACACCTGTAATCTCAGCCTCAGGAGGCTGAGATCTGAGGATCACCCTTCAAAGCCAGCTAAGACTAAAGAAGGAGAGACTCTTATCTCCTATTAATCACTAGAAAATGGGAAGTGGGCCTGTGGTTCAGGGATAAGGTGGTAGACTTGAGCTGAAGAACTCAGGGGCAACACCCAGGTCCAGAGTTCACCCCCCACCAGAAAAAGAGTAAAATAAATTATAGATGGGAGCTCTGTAACTCAGAAAAATTCCAACATATTCTAAAAATTCCAACATAATCTAAAAAATTCACACACAAGAAAAGCTACAAATCTGCCTGCAAAAAGACCTAAAAGAGGGTCAAGGGTCTCATCTGTGGCTGACCTAGAAGCTTTGCAGGAAGAGCAAATGAAAGCTAATGAAGAGAAGCAGGTTTTCCCTAAAGCCCATCAGCAAAGGGAAGACTACTTTGTCCCTTGTTCTCTGGTGGCCTTTGCCTATGATTCTAGTTACTCAGAAGGCTGAGATCTGAGGATCACAGTTCAAAACCAGCCCAGATGGTAAAGTCTGTGAAATTCTTTCCTCCATTTCACCAGCAAAAAGCTGGAAGTGAAGCTGTGGTTCAAGTAACAGAGCCCAAGTCTTGAATGAAAAAGCTGAAAGACAGTGTCAAAGCCCTGAGTTCAAGCCCTAATACCAGCACCAAACCAAACCAAACCAAAACAACTTGTCTGTTCAATTATTAGCTTAAGTAACTGAACAGATATATCCGTGATCATATCAGATGAAGAAATCAAACAGAATAGCACACAACCATGAAAATCACTAGACATACAATAGCATAAAAAGAAACATTGGGTGGGAGTGGATATGATGTTCAGAGTTGTAATATTGTATTATTGAAAATTTCCAGATTACAGCAGGGATAGTTAAGGCCAGTCTAGGCAACATGGTGAGAATATGTTTCAAAATCAAACAGACTAACTGACAAAATCCCCTAAAACCACGTATCACCTTTCATATTATACACTATGAAAAGGAACAGGAAAGTGAGGCCAGTGTATAAGGAAAGGCATTTGGTCAAAACTATATGGAAGTAAGTTTAAATGTTGGATTTATGACACAAAGTCCTCAAATCAACAATCTAAGTATGTTCAAAGAAGTAAAGAAAAAGAGGACAGTAGGAGGATAAGGTTTAATAGACAGAAATAGAAAACTAAGTAGAAAAACAGTAAAAACAAGCCAGGGAGAGAACAAATGGAAATTTCCGAGCTGAAAAAGCAGACAATTCACATATAAGAAAATATTTACGAATCATATGTAGATATGGAGAACCTTTACATTTTTTCTCATTTGATTTCTTTTTTATTGTATTTTATTGTTTGGGTAACATATAGAGGGGTTACAGTTACATTCGTCAGGTAATGGGTACATTACTTCTTGAACATTAATATCCTTTCTTGTGTTTTTGTCCCAATTTCCCTCCCTCTGCCCCCCTCCCAATCTTATTTTCCCCTTCCTTCCCTGTTTCAAATAAACAAATATACACCATTTACATACCAGTTAACAAAGTCAGATACAGTTTACAATTTTTTTTAAATTCAACTTAAAAATGGCCAAAGATTTACATGGCTATTTCTCCAAAGCAGACATAGAAATGGTTAATAAACAAGCAGAGGATGTAGAGCATTGATAATCATTAGGGAAATAACCACAATAACACCACCTTCACGTTCAAAGGTGACTACAATCCATAAAGCAAGTGCTGAGAATGTGGAGAAATTTGGACTCACATGCAAGTGTGGTTCAACTACAAAAGGACTTCTTTGAAAAAAAAAATTTCCTAGAATTAGTAAACCTAAACTTTCTATGTGGTCCAATAATGATGCTCTTAAGCATACACCCAAGAGAAACAAACACCCATGCACACGTGAGTATATATGAATACTGAAAGCATTATATTCTAATAGCCACACACAGAAGCAATACAAAATTTCCATCAGCTAACAAGTGGATAAATGAAATGTGGTATATCTATTCAAGGAGATATTATTCAGCAAAGACCAGACAAAACCAAACAACAAACAAGATGTGAGTTAGATTCTCCCACAGCTAAAAATGTGAAGTTTGAAAACATTATCTTAAGTGAAAGATTCCATTCACTATTCCCTCCTCACCTCCCCCAGGACTGGACTTTTTAAAAAATCTTTTTTATTTTATTTCTTTTGCCAGTCCTGGAGCTTGAACTCAGGGCCTAGGCACTGTCCTTGAGCTTTCTCAAGGCTAGTACTCTACCACTTGAGCCACAGCACCATGTTTGGCTTTTTCTGTGTATGTGGAACCAAAGAATCAAACCTAGGGCTTTGTGCTTGCTAGGAAAGGGCCCTACCACTAGGTCATACTCTGGGCCCCAAGGAACATTTTGTATGATTCCATTTATATGAAATACCCAGCAATGGCAAAGCTACAGTCATGAAGTTGATGAGTGGAAAAAAGAACTAGGGGTGGGCAATGGCTGAAAGACAGGCACAAAGTTTGTTTGTAGATGATGAAAATATTTTGAAATTAGATTCTGATGTTGGTTACAACTGTGACTATACTAGAAACCACTAAATTGTACAATTTAGAGCAGGGAATTTAATGATATGTGAATCATAGCTTGGTATGAAACTGTTATTATTTTCTTTAAGAAAGTTGAAGGAAATGATGGAGGGAAAAAGATTTATCTGAATTCTGGAACTCAACTTCAGGATGGGATCCCACTTAAGATTAACCATGATACCATTAGAGGAGTGTGTTAGTCAGTCAGCCTGGCTGTGACAAAATTCCCTAGAGGAATTTCAAAGAGGAAAGGTTTATTTTGGCCTGTGGTTTCAGAGGTTCCAATTTATGGTCAGGTAGACTCATTGCTTTGAACTGGAAGTGAAGCTAAAATATCATGGTGTGAGGAGATGGCAGAGGAAGGCTGTTCACTCTCTGCATCTATTCCTCCAATCACGTGGTACTTTCCCCAGTCCTACGCAAGAGTCAAGATGGATTCATCCCCTGATTCACCATTTGATTGAGGACCTTAAGCATTTGATTGAGGACCAAACCTTCACCACAGGAGCCTTTGATAGGGAACATTTCATATCCAAACACAAAACTGTGGGATGCTTACAAATTGCTTCACCATATCCTCGAAGTGGATATCATGGTACAGCTCCAAAAGCTGTTTGGGTTAAATGATGCAGGCCACTTTCATTACTGGGTAAGGTTCAAGGCAATCTCTGACTGACGAGAAAGAAGGGCAGGAAAGCCACTCTATCTAGAAGCAGAAGAGAATAAAGCAGTGGAAATCATTCGTGAGTTTCTTTCCTATGCGTCCTGTGGGAAAAGGTGGAGTGGGAAAGAAAAAGCCCTTTGAAGAGGAATCATGGGAAATGTGACAAACACAGAGAGACCCAGCCAGATTAGGAAACCATTTCTGTGTAAACATGTCACTCTCGTGGTGATGAATCTTTCCCTAGGAAACATGACAACCCAGGATCCACAACATATAAACAATGGCAGGACTTTTCCAAGATGTTGATGTATTAGGGCTGCAGAGAAAAGGAGAGGAGAGATAGAGGGGAAGGAAGAGGAAGAGAAAGAAGGAGTGGGTAGGAGAGAGGAATGGAAGGGAGGAAAGGGGAGAGGTAAGGGAAGGGGGGGAAGGAAGGTAAAGGAGGGGAGAGAAAGGGAGCACAGGGGAGGAAAGAGGGAGAAAGTAGAACCACACAGAGGGACTGGAAATGGTGTTTGAGCTAAGAAAAAAGTAAGCATGCTCTGCTAATGGAACCAAGAAGGAAGCTATTTCACTACATTTCTCAAAGGAGATGGCTACAATGAAATAAACCTTAGCTATCCCCAAGGAAGAAAAGAATTCTAATTCTTTTGGTGGGGCTGGTAAAGAGACTCTGTTTGGGTGCTGTTCTCTCAAGGCTGGTTCTCTACCACTTGAGTCATGCTTCTACTTCTGGCTTTTTGCTGGTTAATTGGAGATAAGTGTCTCACAGACTTTCCTTTCTAGGCTGGCTTCAAACTGTGACTTTTGCAGATCTCAGCCTCCTGAGCAGCTAGGATTACAGGTGTGAGTGACTAGAGTCTGACTTAGAATTCTGGTTCTTTTGCCAGCAGAGAGAAGTATCAATGATATATGTGCACTATTCCATCAATTTCACTTTTTTGTCTCCCTAAGCTCTTTTTTTTGTCACTCCGCCCCCTCCCTGCCCCCCTGCCTGACAGCTCCCCAAGACATTACCATGGTCAGAGGGTCAGGCTCACGAGGTAAAGCAGATTTTAGTGGAAGTGCTCTGCAAAGAGCACATTAACGAGCTTGTTAATTAAAAAGGAAACAATATACTATCTGTATTTATCTAACATTTTACTCCAAAAAGTAATTCATCCTATAAACTCTTTTGGGCAACATTTTGTATATCATTTGCCTGCAGATCTAATATTCTTCCAAGACAAAGCTTTTTTTGTAGATAAAATGAGTTCTTTAAAATAGTACAAGCTATTCTACTTCAAGGTTCTGAAAAAAACCTGCAAAGAGGGAAACTACGATATTTGTTTCCCCAAATACCTTTGAACATAGAACCTTCCCAGAGAACCAGGAATTACAGGATTCAAAACTGGGCACCAGTGAGAATTACCAAAGGCAGCCTCGGATGCACAGATCGGCAACTAGAATCGCCAAGAGGGGAAGCAACTTCTTACAGTAGAGTGAAGGGAAAATCTCCATAGAGACCATCTGTTCCGTTCTTTTCCATTCTGCCAAGCTAAGTGAATTTCCCTAGCACAGCTCATTTGAAATGTACTCCTTTCCAGCCAACCACCAGACAAAGGGCTCCACAATGGCATGCCCCAGCATAACACCAAAGTGAGCATATGTAACAGATTACCAAGGAGTCTCGGGACCTGGAGGTATAAACATGAAATGGCATGGATTTTTTTTTTTTAACAAGTCTCAGTATTTGACTGGTCCATGTCAAATTTCCCCTTCTCTGCTGCTGAGTGGACCGCTCCCTCAATACAAATCTCAATCCAACTCTCCAGTCTGTAACTTCACATTCTAGCAGTCTCATTCCAGTATTCCAAGGCCAGGCCTTAGAAGTAAACTTCAGTTTTGTGGATAAACCAATTTATTTTCCCCATCCCATCCCGCCATGATAGGTAGCTCTAAAGTGTAAGGAAGTCACATTTTCTGGTTGACTCAGAGCTTGTGGTCTTGGGACACATTTCTCACCATACTGGTACCTCTTCTCCTCTGCCATGTTCCCCAACAAATCTACAATCTCCCTCTACACTTTTTGCTCTGTCATCCAGCTCCAGAGCCTACAAGCAAAGGTGAACACACCATCCATAGCTCCAAGTAAGCCAGGCTATGTGCTAGTCCCTCGCTCCTGATTTGTTACTGAGTTTATGTCAAGTAATAAACCAATGCAGTCTCTCCACAATCAGCAACCCCAAAGGAGATCCTCAGACCCTACCTTGGCTGACCAATAAGGTGAATGATTGATTGGCAGCTGGGAAATATCCCAACCTTATAACCCATTGCCTTTACAAATGATACCTCCTCTTTGGCTTTGGGAAGATGCCATGCTATTATAACTGCCATTGAGTTTAAAATATATCGGCATAATTATTATGATATCATATATGTGCCAGTGAGGTTAGCCTTAATTGTAGGGGTTGTCAGCTAACATGATACCAAGAATACACAGACTCGGCAAGGTCAGCCAGCTCAAGTTGGAGAGGGCTACAATCCAGGGCTACAATCCACACATATAGCTGATGTATGATTTGCTCCCAGTCTAGCATAGTCTATAGCTAGCAGTTCTTGACTAGAATCAGGAGGCTATCTTAGTCCAATTTCTGATGTTTTACATCTCACAGGCTGAGTAATTTATAATGGTTTATGTACCTCATGGTTCTGACAACTGGGAAGTTCAAGGCTGGGGTCAGGGCATATGTGATGAAGTCTTACTTGCTGGGGAGACTATTCTGCAGAGCTGCAAGTCAGAGACATTGGCTGGTAAGACATACTGCTGGCTAAAGTCCTCTTACTATGACATTGCGTGTCATTGGTTTCTACCCTTATAGTCTTAATGAGATTATCTCCCAAAAGCCCTGCCTCTAAACCCCATTCTAGAATTAAGTTTCCACCTTCTCAATAACTCACTTGATTTTTGATAGGGACATTCAAATCCAAGGAGGTTCCAAAGCCATGGTCTTAATGATGATACCAATGATTGGTTCATTGACACCATGGATGCTAGAAACAGGGTCTCACTGGTGAGGTGCAAGGCATTTGAAGTGTGTGAAGTAGCTTAATGAGTCTGGACACCCTTCTAACTCCTGTATAAGGAGTATAAGGATTCCTCAGGACTGGCTCCCTGTAATACTCGCAGTGATACCCACAACACAACTTAACACTCCAGCCATTGACTGAGGAGATTTTTCTGACATGTGGTTCTTGTGGGCTGGCTTTGAGTGTATACTTTGTATACTCAAGGCCAGCATATACAATATAGACTCTGATAGGAATGTCTCAAGGGTTTGTTCTCAACTTTACCTGATCACGAGCATGCCATGCAGAGCTTTTAAACAGAGCAGCGGTGGCGGCGGCTCATGTCTGTAGTAGTCCTTAGCTACTCAGGAGGACAAGATCTGAGGATCATGAACAGGAATGACTATGAGCCACCAAAAAGCTAGAAGTAGAGGGGTGTCTCAAGTGGCAGACGGCTAGCTATGATGAAAAAGCTAAGCCCTGAGTTCAAGCTCTAATACTGTTAGAGTGAGAAGGATTGGGGGGAGAGAAATGGTGATGTCTGGAGGTAGGAATGGCATTAGAGTCTTCAATTGCCCTATGATTGAGCTCCTGGCTGGGGATGAACATCTCTCCACTATGGGCAGCAAGACAGGACTGCATCGGGCATGCAAAGGGGTTTTTGAGCTGTTCTGAGCTGCTCTGCTAATCCATATTCATCCAATAAATATCTGTATGTGTGGGAGAATTGAATCTGAGGCCTGCTTTCATTTAAAATCAGAGCAATGTTACAGCAGAACAGCAAACACTCCCCAAGTCTAACTTCCTTAGCAGCTTCCAAAGGAAGCTAAAGACAAATCAAAGTGGCTTCAATGAGTTCAACACGAGGCACAGCCTTCTCTGCTCTCTGACAGGACAAAAAGAGATATAACAACTCACAGGAAGCATTTATCTTCCTAAAAAGATGATGTTTTCCTGTAGTTTGTCTCTTACATCAACTCAGGTTGAGGGTGATGTTGGCAAGGCCTGTTGTCTGGAAAGAAAAGGTCCTTAGAAAATCCTCAAGTGGGTCCAACATCTTCTGCACTTATGCTCACTGTTCCCATCTTGTCTTGCCCCTGATTCTGGGAACCATATAGGATAATTGTTACTAGGTCCCTATCATTATTCCATTACAGATATATAAACACCTGGACATATAACAGGTATAGAATCAGAGGCTAAGACAATTATGAAGTAAAGTACCTTGACACATTAAGACACAGTGGTAAGATTATGATGGCAGAAAGCTAAGAAGCACTATCCCTGGATCTACTCCCCCAGTCTCTGGGTAAAGGTGAGAATGCCAAGCACAAAGTTCATCTCCGCACTAAGCAAAACAACTTCTGCACCCTGGGAAATCGTCTCGGTTATTATCATTCCAGGGGTAGATTCACTTTAATAACAAACATTTATCACAGAGAAGGCTGGGTGGTAAAGAGGCAGTTACAAATAGGAAGTCAACATTCCGGAAGAGAGGAGAGATGACAATTCTCTAAGCTTGCCTTCACATATGTCATTCTCACCGACTGGCTGAAATAGCTGAGTCTGTCCTTTTCCTACCCACAGTGAGCTTGCTGCAGAGATGGTGGTAGACAAAAATGCCACATGACTGGAGAGCACAGGAAAGGCTTCCATCTTTACCTTCTTAAATATGTGTGTGTGTGTGTGTGTGTGTGTGTGTGTGTGTGTGTGTGTGTGTGTGAGAGAGAGAGAGAGAGAGAGAGAGAGAGAGAGAGAGAGAGAGAGAGAGAGAGAGAGAGAGAGAGAGAGAGAGAGAGAGAGAGAGAGAATGATACTTAGGGACTAAACTGCATCCCTTCTAATTTGTATGCTAAAGCCCTATCCTGAAATGAGACTACAATTAGAGATAAAGTCAGCAAGAAGGTAACTAAGGTTTATTTGAGGCCCATAGGATAAAGCCTTAATCTAATAGAATAGTAGGAATGGAGCCACCAGGGACTGTCCCTATGTTCATACTCAGAGAAAAGGCCATGTGAAGATCCAGAGAAGAGATGTCTGTCCATGAGCCAGGACCACAGGCCAGGACAAGAAACTAACTCTATTGGCACCTAGAACTTGAATTTTTGGGCCTACCGAACTTGGGAGAAAATAACTTTCTGTTGTGAAAGTTACCAAGACTGTGCTATTTTGTTACAGTAGCACAAGCTGACCAATATCAACAACACTGATATTGTACAGTAAAGCAGGTCTCTATTTGTTTTTGTTTTATCAAATGGAGTGAGAATGGTGGAGAATCTATCCAGATTGGGGTGAGAAGGAGAATGGAGCCGAGTGGAAGGAGGGGAAAGGCCCTACTATGTGCCACCAAGAAGGAAGGTGTGAACAGAAAGTCCAGACTGGATAGTTGGTTGCTGCTGATCAGCCAGGACACTGAGTGAAAGCAGAACTCAGGCCAATGCATGTAGAACAGCTTTAAGCATCAAACACAAAAACCTGGAGATAAAAGCTTCCAACTGGTTGTAGCAATGCCCATTTCCTCTGCTTTTTTTTGCTCACTAGAGTGACAGAGCATTACAATATCTGAGCACGGAATCGTGATCTGTGAATGTCTGGGTTGGAAAAGGGAGCCACACAGAAAACAATGGGGGAAAATTTCAAAGCAAAATCTTCCAGGGGAGGCTAATGCAGAGTGAGTTGTTTTTGACTCTGAAATAAGTGTAATAGTCTCTGAATTTCTGAGGCAGAGTTAACAGCTAAGCAGACCTTGCTCAGTTCCAACTATATGGTTTTTGCCCCCTTCTGTCTTTAAACAAATGGTTCACAGTGGTTAATAATCATGCTGGGCTCACAATATATGAAGTGCTTGAAAGATTTTTTTAAATACCCCTTAAACAGAAATCCTATGTTAATATTAGCATCTTGGTTAAATACGAGAGTTTCTTTTTAAACAGTTGCTTTTCTTGCAATTCATCGGCATTCAGTCACAAATTTGATCTGGTAGCAGTTCATCGGTATATTGCTGAGTTTTTAGTTTTTGACAAACATGCACCATAAGTTTCTCAGAACCACCCACTCCTTCATCCTTCCAGTGAAATTAGCCACCACCAGAAGTAGTGTTCCTGCTGCTCCTTGTTAAGGGCACAGCATCGGATAGGTACTGGACATGAAAACAGCAACAGCTGTTCCTCAGGTTCTATTTAGATACAAAAACGTTCACCACAGCAACCCTGGGGGAGGTGGAAAGAAGGAAGGGATGGAACTTTTGTGGGAGTCTCTGATACAACTCCTACTCTCAGCCCAATAGCTCACCTCCCAGCACAAATGACAAAGACTTTTTGAGAACATTGTTTTTGCAGTCCAAAAGCGTGTCTGTTACCCTGCAATTTATACATCCAAGATGCTTCTCTGTCCTTAATTTTTGTCTGTCGTGACTCTTTACACAATCCCTTGGTGAAGGCTCACAGACTTTCAACCCATTCTATGATCTCATTTCCCATATGCAAATCCATTGCTTGGTAACCATTCCCCCCGCCCCCCCAGAGCCTTTTGTATGTCTCTGATTTGTCTCCAAGACAACACTGTAAATTTCTTATGAGCAAAGGACCAGAGAATATTTTGATGTGTCCATGGAATCTTATATAACAACCAGGTTGAATAAGAACTTGGAAGAAAGGAAAATCAAGAGAACTTGCATTTATGGTATGGGCTGAATCGCATAGCTAAAGAACATGAATAATAAAATAATAGCATATCATAAAAAACATAGCAATCATATAGATATCCTGTTCAGATTCTTTTGCCCTAGGGTTTTTTCTTTTGTTCAAAGCATCTTAGTTTTCATTTGGAAGTTGCTTTTTCTCTGCCCTCACATGAGATGATCAAGGTCTAGACAGGCCTACCTACCTTCTACTCATTTGGCTGTCAGTAGTCATACATTACACGCTTCTAAACTCTGCTGATAGCAGCCTTCTATCTCCTTCACCCAGAAACTGATTCCAAGACAGACTTTTGTCCTAGAAGGCCCAAAGAAAAAGATTATAAGCCTAGACTCTGGACCCAGACTAGATAGGTTTAAATCTCCTACAAATTCTTAGAGTCAACAATTAAACTTAGCCATCACAATGTCTATCAATAAACTCCTTTACTTATTAAGGGAAGTTACTGAAACTTCTCTTTAATTGCCCTTGTTTCCTCATCTGGAAGATGAGAATAAGTATAGAACACATGTCCTAAGGCAGTTGTAAGGAAAGGATTAATGGAATCAACATAGGCAAATGCTCTATAAATCTCAATTGTTGCAGTTATTGTGATAAACTGAATATATAGTATTACAAAATGACACAGAATTAACACTGTGGTATGGCAATTCTTGTTAGTAAACTATTTCTGAATAATGGTTGTCTGTACTAGCTACCTTTCTTATCACCATGACAAAATATCTGGCTTAAGTAACCTAAGGGAGGTAGTATGTATTCTGGCTTCATGGTTTCAAAGATGTTAGTCCACCACACAAGAAGGGTGTGGTAGAGTACACAGCTCACTTCATTGTAGTCAGGAAGTAGAGAAAGGGAGAGGGGAAGGGGCCAGTCCAAGGGATAGTCACCAAAGGACATACCCAAAGTGACCCACTTCCTCCAACCTGGCCCTGCCACCTGTCTTTTAGCACCTCCTAATAATGGGATCATATTATGAATCCATCAAGGGATTAATCTGTTCATTAGGTCAGAGTTCCTATGATCTAAGTGCCTCAGGAAACATGCTCAGACACACCCAGAGGTGTGCTTTACTAACTAGACATTTCTCAATCCAATTGAGTTGATAATTAAACTTAACCATCATGAGGTCTATCAATAAGCTCTGTACTTCCAAAGATGAAAAGAATTCAGTTGTGCCCTGAGGAAAGGTAAGAAGAACATACAATTTGTACCTTAGACTTCCTACCAGCCAGTGTTCCTTTAGAACTGTACAATTCACTGAGGTAGGTACTTCTAAATTTTACATTCTGTCTTTGTAGGAACAAGGACAGACCAAGATTGAATGTTTCCTAAAATAATATGGCTAGTTAGCAGGCAATGACCAACATGAACCAACATTTGCCAGATGGCAAAACCCTTGCCATCTGACACTCTGATATTGATACTCTGAAGAATCTGAAGAATTACTATGTCTGAATCCTGAAAAGTTTGGGGTCAAATATAATCTTCAAAAGGAAATAGGCATATTCTTCATCCCCAAAAGGCCTAGAGACATTCACTTTTATGTTGTAGGATCCTTCCCAATACTAATAGTTATAGGGAAGAATATAATTGTTCCAGTTATGATATGAGTGGGGTACAGAACAGTATTGTATATGTGAAAGGTGAGGACATTAATCTCATTCTTCAACAAAATAGCTGAGCTATATTTATCTTTTTAAATAAGGGGGGACACTTGTTTGCGGGAAAGCACTACTTGCATCCAAATAATGCCTACGATGGCCAAAACTCTTTCTCAGACAATAATAGAGATAACCACTAAATAAGATACAGAAATGTCACACACGATTTGTAGCTCAAATTATAAGCTGTTCCCCTTACTGTACAATCTTTCAGGGAAAACGAAATGTGCCCCAGGGGAATGAATAATAGCTAAAGCCAGCCAAAAATATGGCCTTTAGGAAGAGAAACAATAAAGCTTCTATTATTTTTAGCCATTTCTCTTTGTTTGTCTAGGGAGGGTGCTTGTCTCCCCCCCTACCCCCCCAGCTTCTTTTTCTCAAAAGGTTCATTTTGAGATTAGTCAGAGAAGGCTGGCAAAATGCTGGAAAGTTGAAGGTATCTCAAAAGTCACCTTTCAGGGCAATGTTCCAAAGCTTTTCAGGGAAAATGATGCCATGTGAGCCTCAACATTTGTGGGAATGGCAGCTTGTAAGCAAGGCAGAGGGCAGAGACCTTGGGCACTGACCGACCTTAGCCTTTAGCTGAACTTGGAAAGGACTTTCTCTGGACATTAGGGAGGAGTTGGCCTAGGAATGAGAGAAACCCTGACACTGTTAAGTTTTCCATGACCTTAAATGCAAATGAAAAAATTTAAAGAATTTTTAAAAGAAAGTAAAGGAAAAAGTATGCCCTCAAATGTATTTCAACAGAAATGAAAAGCAGAGCAACAGTGGTTCACACCTGTAATCCTAGCTACTCAGGAAGCTGAGATCTGAGGATCTTGATTCAAAGCGAGCCCTGGCTGGAAAGTCTATGAGATGCTTTTCTCCAATTAACCACCAAAAGCTAGAAGCAGAGCTGTGGCTCAAGTTGTAGAGCATTAGCCTTGAGCAAACAAAAGTTTAGGGGCAGCACTCAGGCTCTGAGTTCAAGCCTCACGACTGGAGCACATGTGTGAACATACACACACACACACACACACACACACACACACACACACTACACAAATGTGGTTGATACTGTCTATGTTGGGATCTTATAGATGGTTATAAAGGGCCTCCTCTCTTTAAAATGGTGAAGCCATTCTTAAGATGTGAAATATACAAATGCCTTACAATTTAGTAGTTCCACTTCTGAGGCCATCCCAGAATTGAAAACAAGGATATGAAAAAACATACACAATGTTTATACAGGTAGCCAAAGGGTAGAGGTAACCACTGTACAGTGGCAGATGAATCTAGTTTTAGAAATTAGCTACAAAGATGAATACATCCTTTAAAAGGAAAGATAGTTATATATATATGTGTGTGTGTGTGTGTGTGTGTGTGTGTGTGTGTGTGTGTGTGTGTGATGAATAAACATTGAAAGTATTATACTAAATAAAATAATCCAACGAAAGAAAAACATTGTTTTATGCCACATGCATGAAGCATCTAGCTAGGTTATTGCTGCACAGTCAAATTCACAGATAGATGAAGCAGAACAATGGTTCTCCATATAAAAATATATGGTTATCCCTTAGCATTTGTGGATTCCAGGGCCCTGTATAGATCCCCAGATCTGAAGATGTTCAGGCCCTTTATCAACTATAACACAGTATTTTCACATCTCCCCATATTGTTTAAATGATCTTGATTACTTCTAATATCCACAACTGGCTTAACTTCCCCATGTCAAAAATGTTTGGGATCAGGAATACTTTAGCTTTCAATATTTTGGAATATTTGCATATATAAAATGAGCCATCGGGAATGGGACCTGATACTAAACACAAATTCAATTTATGCATCACAGGCACCTACCTATACATGTAACCTGAGGCAGTTTCATGCAGTATTTTTAGTGTGTCTGAGTTTTGACTGTGACTTACCATGTGAGGTCAGGTGTGGCATCTTTTACTTACAGCACCAAGTTTGGGATTTTTCAAGCCCTTTAAAGTTTCATCTAATGATGTTAATACCTGTACAAGTTAAACACTATGCAAATAGCTGTCAGGCTACATTATTTGAGGAACAATGACAGAAAGCTAAAGTCTACCTGCTCCCTACAGAGTTAGTTTGCTTTTCTCTGTGGTTGATAAAATCCATGGATTTTAGTCCTGTAAATTGCATACTTGAAAATTGTTATAATGTATAATTTAGCACAAGAATATAGTAAACTGGAAAAAGAAAACACTAACACAAACAGTTCCCTCTTCTGTATCAGAATCATGTGATATTGGAATCATGTGTTAGTGGAATTGTGTGTTGAAATGGGATATTCCTGATCTTTTCACCAAGAGCCAGGTCAATCTCCCTTGTGTCTGAGTTGACCCCGAGACCAGCTCTGACCCACAGAAAGCACTGGAAGTGACATGCTGGGATCTGGAGGCTGAGGTATTGGCAGCTCTTAGAGCATCTACTTTCACTCTGGGAAGCCAGCCACCATAGAAAGAAGTGCAGACTATCTGTCTGGAGAAAAAGGCCACAGGAGAGAGATGCTCTGGTAGAATGGGTGGCCTTGTGGAGACAGAGGCCACATGGAAGAAAAACAAGATACTCAAGCCAACAGCCTGCACCAAGAATCCCACTATCAAACTTGCCAGAACCCAATGAGCTAATACCTGAAGCAGAGACAAGTTATCGGAACCAAGCCTGACCCTAATTCCTGACACAATGAATGAGAACAAGAACCAGCTTGTTTCACAGCAGTAGATGACTTAAATTATCATGCATATTCCATAGGCTTAGAGGATTTCCTCCATCCCATCCTTCAATAACTATTGACGTCTATCATCTACTGCTTCACACATTTTTTTTTGTACTGAGTACCTATTATACAATACAGCTCTACTTAGTATTTGAGATCTGGAACAGAATGAAATTAGTGTCAGCTCTCAAGGAGCTCACATTTTGTTTTTTTTTGTTTGTGTTTTTGGTGCTGATACTGGGTCTAGGTTCTATCCCTTAGTTTTTAGTTTTGTTTTTTTGCTTAAGGATGGCATTCTACCACATGAGCTATACCTCTACTGCTGGCCTTTTGTTGGTTAACTGAAGGTAAGAGTCTCTTGGACTTTGTTTACCTGGGTTGGCTTTTAGCTTTGATTCTCCTATCTAAGCCTTCAGAGTAGCTAGGATTACAAGCATGAGCCACTAGTGCCTGGTAAGGAGTTCACATTTTTAAAAAGCCAGATGACAGAAAATGAGCATAATTAATAATAAATAAGTATAAAAATATCACAAAGTGAAACATAAGAAAAAGAGGGAAAGTAGTACTCAGTATTGAGGATTAGCATCCAGGTAGAAGGACATAGGCATTTTTTCTCAGTGGGCCCAGACAAACTCTCCTCTGTGAAAAGATAATTCATCTATTCCATAGTATGTTTTTTTGTTATCTGACCTTTTCTGATGATGCCTTAGTCTTAATTACATGTAATCACTGTGCTAATGGAAATAAATATAGGCAACAATGTTCATTATCTTGATTACAGAAAAAAAGATTATATGTTTTCTCATACTGCGACTGTATTTTAAAGGAGCTTTATCTGCATTCAAAACCTTGAGGGAAAGACCTGGAATTCAAAAAAAAAAAATTCCAGAATTTACACCCAAAATCTAAAAGGGGCATCAGTTGATTTTCTATTGGCTCTATGCTGAATTTACACAGAACAACGACCTTTGGTGATGCTCCATTGTGAAGAATAAAGACCATTCCTCAAAATATTTCAAAGTACTTACTCTCTTCCAGCATTGCATAAACACATGCCTGATCGCGAGCCTGAGTCTCAGACATATCCTGGAGTGCAGCCAAATTCTGCCACCTGCCATATGGCTGACCTGATCCCCATGCCTCAGTTTTCTCATTTATTAAGTGGAGGGGAGTATTTATGCCATGCCTGACTGAGTTAAAACTTAAATAAACTGTATAATAATACACAGCTTTGAGCCAGAGACCCCAAAATGATTCACACTAGGAAACTGCAACCTCATCATACAATGGTTTACAAGAAGGGACACTAAGATTAAAGGGAAAAAAAGAAAAAGAATAAAAGTCAATACTTGAATGTATAACCATGGAACTGTTAGTTACTAGACAGTTCATAAATATCTATACATCTTGCTATAGAAATGAAGACCAAAGTGCTCTGAAACCAGATTCAAACCCAGGCTGCTAAGGTACCTCCCTGAGCTTGCTGTGTTCTGTAGCTAGAAGCAAGGCACCATGGCAGTGGAGAAAGATTAGGTTGAAATTCAGGGTTGGGCAGAAAACAAGACACTCACCCAAGATTCCTGTGAATCTTCCCTTTTACTTGAATTGTCTTGAAACTCAACCTTGGAGCTATTGCGTCCTTCTGAAATCATTGTTTTGATCCTTGATTAGTGACCTAATGATGACTGAAGGTGAATCTGTGATTTATTTTTTAGGGGGGAGCGGGGCATGCTGTCTTCCATCAAAACTGTTTCCTTTGTATATAGAATTTTTCTCTTGTAAAGGGAAGGGGCAATTGTAAAGCAGAGAAGGTAGCAAGGCAACCCCTAACTTGATGGGGGTTCCCTGCTGGGTAGCACATGGGCATGAACCATGACGTGAATGTGTCCAGAGACTCCAATATGGATCCAATAACACTAGAGAGTGCAAGAAAGAGCATAGTGTTGACCATCTTTCAATGGACCAAGGTCAACAGCACAGAGGGGGTGCACTAGATTGGGTATAGAATGTATACATATGGGCTGGAGCCCTCACCAATGTGTAAGTGTTTCGTGTCTATGCAGGCTTGTTCTTAGGTATGATGCTGGTTGTTTGACTCCAGAGAGCACTTTCTTTTCCTGCGTTTCTGCTCAGAGCCTGATCCTCCATCTTTGTAGGAGTTTCTGTAAACTTCGTGCTATTCTTTGACTAATTACTTCTCATTTTCCATCAGCCCAAGTTCATGACTGTCCCTCATTGAAGAACGTGGACTGAGAAAGAAATCTAAACTGAGCTCCCACTGGGTAAATGCTGACTGCAGCTTTAGGCATTGAGTGCAGCACTCACTGCACAGTGCCCTTGCACGATGTCACAACCAATTCTCCCAGTGTTATTTGGGGTAAGAAAAGTACTTAGAAATTTTCAAAACACAAGCAAAAAGTCATGTCTTAGAGAGTGCATATGCTTGGTACTAAATTCTGGGTTTATGCTTTTTTTTCTCTCGATTGACTGCTTTCTTTAGTGGTCTGTCTATGACCTTGGCCTACCAAGGTCATATGCAGAACAATTCTAGGTCAGAAGAAAGATCCTCAACAGGCAATAGCATTCATCATATAACGACACACAGTCACACCCAGACACCACTTCCCCATCCACAGCTCATGTGCAGGCTCAGAATCTTTCTCACTATGGCTGTAAGGGAAAGCACTGTTAAAGGATCCAACAGGCCATGAGATAATGATTCTGGTCGCAAACTGTCACAAACTCAGCAGCTATTCCACAATGTTATTCATTCACTGTTTCAAGGTTGGGTGAATGAGAAGTCTACAAGGCTTTGCCTGGGCTTTACATTTAGGTTCTCATAAAACTGAAGTCAAGGATTCAGTGAGAGGATCTGGGGAAGAAATAGATTCCCACTGTGAGGGCCTTGGAAGAATGTCCTTCGTGGCAGTTGAAGACCCAAGCTTATGTTCTCTTGAGAGATAGGAGTCATTCTCAGCATCTAAAGGCCACTCAAGGTCACTGATGATCATCTCTCTACCTGTGTAGCCAGCAATGGTGCAGTTACTTCTCTTGTGCTTCAGACCACTGCTAGCTCTGTGCTCATGAGATGGGCACAGGCCAATCTCAATATTCACTTTGTGCATGCATAATCACAGAACCAACAGTAGAGGTCAAAGTCATGAAAGCCAGCTTGTTATTCTGTCTATTACATATGCCACATTTAGTCCTACTGTAAAGTCATAATTTTAACAGTTTAGATAGACCAGTTTCACAGTGTTGGGTTTTGTAAGTCCCCATTTCCACCCCCATTGCAACCAATAAACTAGGTGCATTGGTATACACCTGACTAGAGTTGAATATACTTTAAAGAAGGAACTCACAGGATAAGTAAAAGATATGACTCTTTTGAGTGACATGAAAGAAATGACCAGAAGGATGTGAGAAAACAAGTACTGTGATTGTGTTGAGGAAGAATGTTCTAGGCAAGATGACATCCTGAGGGAAGACTGCAGCCAAAGTGTTCAGTGACAGCAAACAGGCCAGCCGTCTGGGAAAGGAAGGGAGGCCAAGGAAGGACTTTGGCTTCACCTCTGGGGAAGATGGACCATTTGAAAGCACCACTCTGGCTCTCATGTGGATCAGAGGTTGAAAACAGGCAAGAACAACTAAGGTCAGCTATGGGGCTGTTGCAATCATCCGATGGGAGAGGGCAGTGGCTCGGAAAGAGGCAGTGACTACAAGTCATCAGATTCTCAATATATATTGAAGGAGTAGCCCTTAAGAGGAGAAAAGAAGACCAGACAAAAATGAACAGGACCTTAGAGTCAGTAAGACCTGGTTTTAATTCTACAGTTCACTGTGGCAGGCTGACTTAGTATAAACTTATTGGGCTTTGTTTATTAAATAGCAAAATAAAATGGAGCAGTCACATGAACTTCCTGGGGTTCTGTTAGGAGTGAAAATGCAATGTGATCTGGATTATGTTACATTCAAAAATGGCTGGGTTTCCATTGTAAGTTGTTTCACTGAACATACTTTCTATCAAATGCCAGATTCCTCCACTTCCTACTGTAATCTCCTTTCCCTTTTCCAAGTCCTACTTCTAAATTAGTCTGTAAAACCAACTCAGCATTAGAAGTGATACTAAGGTCAGACTTAGTGGCTTATACCTATAATCCCAACTACTTAGGAGGAAGAAATCTAGAGGATGGCATTTCAAAAACAGCTTGGAAAAATCTTAGGGAGGAGCCCCACATATCAACCAATAAGATGGGTATGCTGGTACACAGTTGATTCCTACTATCCAGAATGCATGGGTGAGAAGACTCAGATACAAAGTTGGCTTTAGGCAAAATCTTGAGACCCTACTTGAAAAATAACTAAAGCAAAAACTGCCAGAGGGTGTGGCTTCAAGTGAAAGAGCACCTGCCTAGTAAACCCTGAGTTCCTGAGGGCAAACTCCAGTCCAATCTGCCAATAAACAAACCAACAAGAGGATGGAGACTGATATAACTGTATTCTACAATTTAATCAAGGAGTTAAATGAGGATAAGAATCTCAGTGAAACAATTTTCTAATAGGAGGATCACATTTGTAGCCTGTGGCCAGTGGGTGTAATAATGGAAATTTAGAATCTGGTTTGTTTTGCAACACCTATTTAGTTATATACCTACCAGGGAGAGACAACTCAGTAAACATTTATGAAATGATTTTTATAAGGTGGTAAGAACTGGACAAAGACCTCATACCTGCCAGGCAAATAATCTATCAATGAATTTACCACAGCTCACGAAATGAACATTATAGGAAAAAAAACACAAAAAGCTCAGATGTGACACTTCAGTATCACAGGCTCCTTAGGTTCTGACAGAGTAACTCTCACTAAGGCCACGGGAACAGTAGGACATCAAGCACTTGATACTTACATGGCAGAAATGTTACCATCAACATGCTGGCCTTTCTTCACCTCTTTACCATGTGTGGTACCTGGGATTACCAACCTGGCCATGGATTTCTCCTGAGCATTTCCTCATGTAGCAATCGTGCATGCCAATGGCCAGATGCCAACTGCTGAATTCTGGTGCCAATATCCAGTATGTGGTTGACAAATGGTTCACTCTTATGATCATCAACATTTCTATGACTAAACCTGGCTTCTGGATGAGGGAACCAGAGCTTTCCCTTTCACTCTGAGCCTGACTCAGATGGTCAGTGCTCCCCTTATCTGACCTAGGTAGCATCAAATTTACCTCAAAGACCCAAGAAAGAACTGCAAATGATCTTGCAGAGGGCACCTAAAAACCCTGCTGCTAGCTAGCCTGACTTTTCTCCCCAGGACAGTTTGTTTCTCTCCCAGCCCCAAACCACCCAACCACCTTCTCCACTGACCTATCTGAGTGACTCAGAACTTTTCAGATGATGCACTCTCCCAACCAATGCAAATTCCACCAGCCTGCCTGGGAGAAAGGTGACATTTACATACATGCCTACACTCCAGGCAGCAGGGACCAGGCCAGAGACTTTCTGATGAGAAAGGTGATAGTCTTCAAAAGTAAATATTTGACAGACGGAAACTTCCTGAAGGGATTTAACAATTTGAACCCAATTCCCATCATTTCTCTCTTTCAGTTCTCTTTTATTTTTTTTTCCTGCAATTAATAACCTGTTTTTTGTTGTGGTATTTTGGGGGTTTTGTTTTTGTTTGTTTTGAAAGAAGAACAGAAAGCCAGAAAATGACTAAGGAAGGAGAAAGAGAAAAGTATTATCATTAGACAAGGTATAAGATTAGTGATGCAGAGGGAAAATGGCAGATTGTACAAAACCAGGCATCCTAGGCACTAACTGACAAACATGGAAGGTGGTATTGGATGAAGAACAACGCTCTTTGCATCTGTCTAACTTCCTTTGTCATTTCTAGAAAGAGCAGGGCAAGTTTCCGAGAGTTGTGATAGAAAAGTCAGTCATGTCCCATCTCCACGATCCCAACTGACACACTGAATTCTTGCTTGTGTGATTGAGGAACTTAAGCAGGGACCAATGTCTTCAAAGTTAGACAAACAGACATCCTTCCTTCTCCCTCCATCCTTAGGCCCTGCTCTGAGTTCTGCTTCTTCTGCATTGCCCTGGAATGTATGAAGCAGTGTACACGGCCTTCCTTTTCACTGAAGTAGCGGAATCAGTTTTGGTTGCTTGTAACCAAACAATTCTAAATGGTGTGAACTCTGAGTCTAGCCTTTGAGAACAGAGCATTGGTTTAGAAAAGTCATAAAAGAAACAGGACTCGACCTATAGGTGTGAACTGTCAGGTAGACTGTCTCAGGGTACCTAACTACCCTTTCTCCTGCCAAGTGCTAGGGAGAAATGGAAGTGGGTAGCAGTGGAGCAGGATTAAAGAAGAATCATTGGTTGTTGTCATTTGATCAGCCTCTAAGGCAGAAAAGAGGTCCATGTCACAACTGTGCAGATAATAATCTGCAAGAGTAGGAAACTAGAAACCTCTCAGTAAAGGGTTAGGTCATGAAATCAGTATACCAGGAAACAATAATGTAGAAGACAAAAATATGTAAGGTCTCATGAAGCTCTAATAGACGATGTAAGAGTGAATGAATAGCTGAAAAGATAAAGTGTGTGAACAGAGGATGACACATTATTTTTAGTCATGTAAGAAGGATGGAGCCTGAAATATATGGAATTATGAGTGTGAAGTTCTCACCTCTTGTCTCACTCATCTCTGTGTATAAACCTTGTGAATAAAATGGGTAGAGTCACATGTACTCTTTCACATATTGGATGTATTATGGGAAGCAGAATGGTGGCTGAGCACTTAGTTCATACAATCTAAGGGTAAGTCTAACACATTGCCTGTGACCTAAGGACACAGGAGAGTTTGGTGGCCATGAGGTAACATGTCACCGATTTGGACAGCACTAGAAGTGTCATGATGTCTTTAGTCACTCTTTTCCTAGGCCTTGAACACTGACACACAGAATATTGAAAGTTTTGTTTCTCTTGATTTCATTCTTTTGACTAAATTTTTGTTCTTTTGATAAAAACAGAAACCAACAAGTACAATGTTACCAAAACATTTGGCTAGAAAGTTAGGAAAAAATTCTCAAAATAAATGAAATTAGATGCACTATTTACAGGAAGGGACACAGTGCAAAAAAATGCTGATACTGCTTGGTGATAAAATCACAAAATAAGCATCATCTAAAAGGACTTTAAGGACAAGAAATTGAAATTTTAAATTAAAATGCTCACTACATATGAGGTTCTCAAAAATACTTTGTGGAATAAATATTTTTAAACTACAAAACACCAGTAATTAAAGTAAATCTTGAATCCATAGAGATGATCAAAAAGAAAAAAGGGGGGTGGGGGGAGAAAAAGGAAGTAAAATTGGATACAAGAAAATAAAATAAATAAGACTCTTATAATTAGCATATTTGCTAAATAATGTGGAATGGATATTAGAAAATCACTGTTTTGCAACTCTCACTGTATCACCGACTTAAGCAAGAATTAGTAACAGATGCTATGTGATTGGAAAGTTCTGGACAACAAGATATTTAGTCACATATTTTCTTTCCTTCTTTCTTTCTTTTTTTTTCTTTTTTCCTTGCTTTGGGACAGTGCCTTGTTGTCAGGGTCTGGGTACTGTCCCTTAGTACTTTTTTGCACAGACCAGCACTCTACCACTTGAGCCACAGCTCTACTTCCAGTCTTTCAGAAGAGTCTCATGGACTTTCCTGCCCGGCTGGCTTTGAACTTCCACTTAAGATCTCAGCCTCCTGAGTAGTTAGGATAACAGGTATGAACCACAGGCACCTGGCCACAGATTACTTCTGAAGTAATATGGGAGGAAAGTAGCCTCGGCAGTGGAGAGATGGGGCAGACATTCCCCTGGCCAAGGGATCAATCTAAGCATCATCCTTCAGAGGACCAGCAGACATCATACACCTCACAGATGATGAAAGGGTCGCACCCACATTCATGTACAATTGCATCCCCTCCTAAGTGTCCAGAAACTTCCCTCTAATCTTTGCTCTAACATGAGATTTCTTCCTGGGTGCTACCACTCAGAGGTCAAGTCCTGACTTTCTCTTTGAAAGCCCTTACTACTGAGCAGACCTGGAGATTCGAAGACAGACAAAAGAGAGACAGAAGTAGCATCAACCCACCCTCCTCCAGTATCAGCTATGCTAAGTCACTGTGAGTTCCTTTCTCCCACACAGGAACAGAAGGGTGGCAACGATCCGGATGGGCTGGAAACTGATCTCCGAAGCGGCTGGCTTTGGGAGCATCTGCTTTCTTTCATGAACTGGGAATTTAAAAAAAAAAATGAAGAAAGAAGGAACTGGGTTTTTAAACGGATAGAAAATGTTTCAACACTGCTGATGAGAAAGAAGAAAAAAGAGGGAAAGGGGTGAGAGGAACTGGACCCACAAAGAGGAGAAAAGACATGTATGTGAGGGTGGAAGAGTCACTTAATGTCTTCTCCTGTCCAGCATCCTGTTTTATTCCTAGAAAGAGTTCTTTGGTTTTTCCAAGGTTTCCTTCCACTAAGTTTGAGTGCCCAGAGGAGATCCCAGGATCCTGATCTATTTCAATCAATTCATTTATTCCCTGTGATTCGTCCAGGAATACACAAATTGGTCCAGTCAAATTTTAGGCCAGAAATTTGTCAGAAGTTCCAAGAACAAAAAGAATTTGTGGGGATTTTAAACCAATGGCAGTGAGAGCAATTTAACTACAAGGGGAGGATTTGCTTGAGAATGTAGACAAGATAAGGGGGAGAGGTCCTCATTAAACAATTTGGGCATCTAATAGCTAGGACCTCTGATGACCTGAGCTAGAGTTATTAGTTCCTCCTGTGACTGCTCCTTAAACAACCCCGCATTAAGTAGCATGCTGCCCATTGTGACATAGAGTTCTACTTACACTCCCTTGACCAACCAACAAAACAACAAAATCTGTCACAGTTACTTTGAATGGATTAATTTGACTAGGCCAAAGGACCAGACATGATCAAGCATTAGTTCACATGTTTCAGTAAAAGTGTTTCTTTGATAGGATTAATACTTAGCAGGCTTTAAGTATTAACTTAATTAATTAATCTTGTTAGAAAAAGTTTCAACATCCCACAAGGAAGAGAGAATTGTATCAATGGATCTACCAATGGTCTTGTGAGATTACATAGCTGCATGATCTTTCTTAGATTCAGGTGGGGCCACCTGTTGCTTCTGCTGCTTCTTCAAGAGCCCTAACTAATGCAACCAAATGCTAATCCCAGACATGATGCTGGCTTTCAGAGTTTCAAAGAAAGGACACGACATTTGCAGTCCTTCATCCAGTGTTACCTTCTTCTTCAATAAACACCCTACACCCTACACAGTAGGCTCTGTGTAAATTTATTTGGTTCCATCAGCTTAATCCATATTGGATACACCTTTTCCATACTGTAGTTAACACAATCTACTTCAAGATGCTGGTCAGTGGTAAATCCAGGATTCCATACAGATTTCCCTGGATCCACCACAAAGGGTGGATTTGGAGGCCCATTTGGAGGGAAGAAATCCCTATAGATGCTGTATTCTTTACAGGTTGAAAGCTACAAGGAGTGAGTTTAACCACAACTCTATTCCCCTCCAGGCTCAGGATCCAGCTCAAATTGAAGCACCTGTTTGTGGGTCTTGTGAGAGTTACACATCTAACATGAGTCACTAAGTAACAGGGACATGGTTTCTGTTTCTGAAGGATTGGATCTGAGCTCCAATGCCCTGAATGCTGATCTGGCTGACTCTGTCTTTCTTCTGTCATCACTTGACCTTCTACCAGGCCTCTCCCATCAAACTTAGCTTTAAGAAGGTGTGGAACCCACCAGAGCACCCCTCTGAGGGATCTCTGGGCAGCAAACACTGAGGGCAGGCATCAATGTCCTTCTTCCTTATGACAGCAGGAGTAGTTATTCCTAAACACCTGTCATTTAAATCCCACCTTTGTGACATATGCTGTGAGGGCTCAGAAAATGAACAGAAAAGCCCAGGGTTTGGTACACTGACTATACTAAATTGGAAGCAGCATTTGGGAATATCTCTCATCTGCTTAAAGATCAGATTGTTCCCAAGTTATTTAATACAGCAGAATCTCTTCTCCAGACAGTTCACTGAGCTACACAGACTCCTAGCACAGGAAAAAGAGACTGAAAGTCAGGATCCGGCCTAGAAAGTCTATCACCTACTTTTCTGAGGGCAAGACAAAATTTATTCTTACATTTATATTTTATGATTAGATTCATTTTATACTTTTAAATTGACTCAAAATAACAGTACCTATTTGTGGGGTGCAGTATGACATTTCAATACAAGTTCACAACACATAAGAAATCAAATGAAGGTATTTAGTAGAACCACCACCTGAAACATTGTTTCTTTGTATTTGTATTCAAAACAGATACTGTGAAATATATAATTAATTGTTTTCAGCCATGGTTATTCTGCTGTGTCAGAGAACACTTACTGTGTAGCAAAAGAATTCTGTTCACCACACACTTTCTTCCCTTTCTTCAATATCACCTGCACCTCCACCAAGAGCCTCAAGCCATTTCTCTCTGAAGCTCAATCATATAGCCCTTCTCTGAGCCTTATATATTGTGAGGCTTTCATGAATATGCATGAAATAAATTTGCATGCCTCTTCTCCTGTTAATCTGTCAACTGTCAGTTGATTCTGTAGATTTCAAACTGTCAAACCGGAGAAGAGACGGGAAAGTTCTAACCTCCCTGCAACAGATCAACAGATCACCTTTAATCTATGCTGTGCATAGATTTAACTGGCTCCTTGGTTTATTAAACCCTGCTACTGAAATGCAAGGTTCATTGAATTACTATGGATGGAAAACCTTTCTGCTCCAAGTGAGCAGAAATTAGGTAAATTTGAACCCATATTCATTGGGACTAGACATGCTTGTCTGTTAGAGGATTGCAGATAAGCTTATGCATTTGGTTTCAGACAAAAGAGAAGATTGCAAGCTGGTAGAGACCCACACCTGGGTTTTCAGAAGCACTGTGATCAGACAGACAGACAGACAGACAGGTCCCTGAAAAGGCCCAAAGCACAGGAAGCACATGAGTGCCACAAACCTCTGAGTCCTGTGCTGTTCAAACCTGACAAACATTCCACCAGTAATGGCCACATAAAGAGAATAATTCTTTAATTCAATTATGAATCAAGAAAAATGTATTTCTAGAGGGTAGTATTTTGAGTGTCAGTATAAGGATGGAAATACCTATCTCAGTTTGTATGCCAATCTTCAAAAAATACCTTCCATTAACAGAATCAAAACACACTATTATTATTACACTAGGATCCCCTCAGGGTTATGAGAAAGCTGAAAGGTTTTACTTCTTTGCTGTATAGTTTAGACCAGTGCAGAATTTTATACCAACTATTATCCTTCTGTGCTACCTTAAAACATCATGGTACCATAAATTAACATTCAGCTATGATGAGGGGTATGTTTCCTGTTCTGCCTCTTACCAGATGTGTGGATTGAGGTAAGTAACTTAACTTCTCTGAATCTCTAGTTTTACATCTATAAAGGGGAGCATAACAACATTAACCTTTTCAAAATTGTTTATGGTTTGAGTATGAAATATATCCCCAAACTCTTGTGGTGATAGTATTCTTTCCAATAAAATGCTCAAAAGTGGGTTTTGGGAAACTGATAGAATCATGGGGCTCTAATGTAATTAATATGAAGATCCACTGACAGGCCATAATTGGATGGTGTGATTAAGAAGTGAAAAGATAGGTGGAGGAAGTAGTTGTAGGAGACATGCCTTTGATTGAAATGTACATTTTATCTATCCTTCCTTCCTTCTTTCCTTCCTTCCTTCCTTCCTTCCTTCCTTCCTTCCTTCCTTCCCTCCCTTTCCTTTCCTTTCCTTTCCTTTCCTTTCTTTTTTCTTTCCTCCCTCCCTCCCTCCCACCCTTCTTCCCTATCTTCCTCTCTCCTTCCTTCCTACCCCTCAGCTTTCTGGCTGCCATGTGGAAAGGAGCACTACTCCCCAGCTTGTATTTTCAAGTTCTTTCTGCCTTGCCCTAGGCAAGCAGAAAGCTGGCTAAGATGGATTGAAGCCTCTGAAATTTTGAGACAAAATGAATCTCCTCTCCTTTAAGCTGCCTTTTCCTCATGGATAGTCAGTGATGAAAAACACCAACACAGGAATGTGGGGGAATGGATGAGGAAAAATGTGGTGAGGGTCTAGCTTCCTGCCTACTCTACAGCAGACACATAATACATGTGACTTCTCTTCATTGTGTGTGTGGAGGAGTCATAGCTGACACACGCTATACTGCTTCAGGCTGGTGATGACCAACTGTATACCAAGGAAGCCAGCTAGGCCCCCTGAAAAAAGGAGCATGTTGGGTGATGGCCTACAAACACTGAGCTTAGCTACAATGCCAGTCAATATAAGAAGGTCACCTGCTTGCCCATGTATTTACAAGTATGGCACCAGCAGGGAGGATTTGTTAGGCTATTTATATCAGGGTCTAAGGGATATCTACATATTCACTTATGTAACCCTTGTTACCCAGTGAGGAAAGTTCTATTATCATTCTCAGCTTGCAAATATGCACATAGCATGGCTGTGAAATTAAGCAGATTGTCTAAATAATACACTATTAGGAAATGACAAAAGGAATTGTGACCCAGGTATTCTGCTTTCAAAGCTAGACAGGCCTTTTCACTCATTGAGGACAGCGAATGGCTTAGGGAACTTCAATTTGCTTAAAGTGCTTCTTGAATAAAATTGCTAGAGCCAGTTCAGGAGGTTAGGAGATTAGGTGAGACAAGAACGTGTATTCTTCCTGTTATATAATTTTTTTAGTCTATTTCTCCTAAGGGTAGTCCAGCATTTGGATTTTTTTTTAGTGAAATATGAGAGAAGGCAGATGTGTAGTAATTGGCATTAGGGCTCGTGGTGTCTTAAATGCTAGCCACAAAGTCACTATCTTTATATTAAATATTATATTTCATTATTTTGTGTATAATTCAGAAAAAGAATGAGAGAGAAAGAAAGAAAGAAAGGAAGGAAGGAAGGATTTTGCGAACCATATTTAGCCCCTGTGCTGTCAGCTTGTAATTTCTGCTGTTATATAGCCAAGACATTTTTAAATACATGTATTTAGTAAAGTTTATTGAGCATGTGCAGCATACCAAGATGCATTCTGGGAGCTGTGTGTACAATGTAAATATAAAACAGATGAGAACGTTACTCTTCATGGAGGTTATATTTGGGGGCAGAGCTATATTTGGGGGAGGATGGAGAAAAGGAATCATACTAATTCACTAGGATCTCTCTGGTTTTGATGAACTCTCTAAAAGGAGAATCACCAAGGTAGGGTGGGAGAGGTCCTTGGATTTCTCCTCCTCTTGAAGGAGGAGGGGCAAGCATAATAGGTCTCTCTTAGAGATGAGAAACAGACTGAAAAAAAACCCACAAAAAAAAGCAGCTCAATTATGTCAACTGCATACTGTATCCAAAGCCCCCTGGGCCATGGAGGTCAGAATGGCTCCATTGACTTTCTTGCCAACCCCAACTTCATGACATCACCTACCTCCCACGATTATTTACCTCATCCCCATGTCTAGAAGGTCAAACCACCAGGATTTTACAGTCTGCCTCTGTGGGTGAAATTTAGCTGTAATTGTCTAATTGCTACTCTGGCAACGACTGCCACAGATTCATTTTAGAACTCGGCACAGGTGTGCGCTGTGCTTGATGTTCTATTTTCAAGGACGAAAGGAAGGAATTAGGGAGGCCGATGTCTTCAAGAGTTAAAATGAAGTTAAGGTTGCTTTTCAGTTTTTTTTTTAAGCTCCAATCAACTCCTGTTATCTCATTTCAATTTTCCAGGGTGTCTCATCATAAATTAAACTGGGTTGCCAAATCCCAGAGCAACAAAAATGGAAAGGTAGTTGGGAGGAGGAGGTAGAAAAAGTTTTAGGAGGAGAAAAGTATGAAAGGAATAATGTTTCCATGTCTTTGAAGTACAGCAATTACATAAAAGAGCTGTCTGTATGGAAAGGAACGGATGATGGTAGCTGGACACCAGTGTCCATGCCTATAATCCTAACTACTCAGAAGACTAAGCTCTGAGGGACCCAGTTCAAACTCAGCTGGGACAGAAAAGTCCATGAAACTTTTTATCTCCAATTAGCCTCCAAAAAGGCAGACGTAGAGTTGGGCGTCAATGCCAACCTTGAGAGGAACGAGCTGCTAGGGGACAGGGCCCAGACCCACCTGAGTTCAAGTCCCACTATAGGCAAACAAAAAAGAAAGAATGAATGAATGGAAAGGAGGAAGAGAAGGAAGAGAAAGACTTAAAAAAACCCAACACCATAATGGTATGGATGGTGATGGTGCCTGGTACCTACACAGACTCACTAATTAAAGCCAAAAGATTCCACTGTGAGGTAGGTAAGCAGTGTTAGGTCTATTTTACATTTAGCAAAAACAGATTTCAAAAAGATATGTACATTTCCTTAAATAGATCTACATTCTTGAATCCAGCAGTTAATTTAATTTCTGCAAGATACTTTTTTCCCCCCTTCAAATATTTGGAAGACAGTTACTCTGACTTCACATGTACTTCAATTATTTTCAAGTAAGCAGGAAGGAGACCAGGCATGGCCAGTGATGTGTGCTTTTGGTTTTGTTTTGCTTTGTTAGAAACTTGACATCAACAGAATGAAAATGCAAAAGCAGAGAGCATCCACAAGGAGAATGCCAGTAAATGCATTCCAGAGCCTTCTGCTACATCCTGGTTCATTCACAGATCAAATAGCATGCAAAGGTGATGTTTACCAAAGAAGGTGAGCACCTGGCCATTGGAGGCTAGGCTTTGTGTTCCCTGATGGTTTCATGGTAGAGGTGGTACACAGGAAAAATTCAGGACTTGAGCAGTAATTGCAATGGTCAAATACAAAGGCCTTGAAGTCTTAGTTTCCTTATTTGTTGAATATTATAGCTGTCCAATCTACCTTCCAACTGAAGTTGACACATTGTATCCTTTTCCCAGCTGAATTTGTTGGCCATTTGCATAAAGAGAAGGCATTACTGTGTGTTCCTTTGATTTTATTATTTTGCCAGTTCTGGGGCTTGAACTCAGGACCTTGCTGTACCACTTAAGCTGTGCCCCAGGGCCTTTGCTGCTTTATTTTCAGATAGGGTTTCATGCTTTTGCTTAGTGGGAGATGACAATTCAGACTTCAATCATCCTACCTCTACTCTGTTCTCTTTTTTTCTTTTCCATATATTTTTATTGTAATTAATAGAAGGGTTACATTATATTCACCAGATAGAAGGTGCATTACTTCACGTACATTGATACCCTTTCTCATGTCTTGGTCCCCATTTCCCTCCCCTGACTCTGCTCTGTTTTCTAGGTTGCTGGAACCAGAGGCACACACACTACCATACCTAAACTTTTTTTTTTTAAGGAGAGTCTTAAACTTTTGGATAGCCTCAAATCATAATCCTCCTATCTGGGCCCCCCAGGAAGCTTGGATTATAGATACTCACTAGCCATAACTGACTATTGCATATTTTCTTGTTTTTCTTTTTCTTTCTTTTTTCTTGTTGGTCATTGGGCTTGAACTCTGGGCCTGGGTGCAGTCCCTGAGCCTCTCTATGCTCAAGGCTAGTGCTCTACCACTTGATCCACTTCTGGCTTTTCCTGAGTAGTTTATTGGAGATACATATCTCACAGACTTTCCTGCCCAGGCTGGCTTCGAATGGTGATCTTCAGATCTCAGTCTCCTGAGTAGCTAGGATTACAGACATGAGCTACTAGTTCCTCCTTGGCTGACTGCCTGTTTCTTGTCATCTCTTTTCACATTATTACCACCGCCCAAGCATATAAACAGATAAGGGCCTTGTGAGCCTTGTTGATGTACAAACAAAACCTTTTGTTACAAAAAGTTTCATCTCCAGTTCACTCAATACCCTGAAAGCATGATTCAACTGCTTAAGAAAGAGAAAAAACAGGACTTCTCTTCTAGAAAGGAAAAGCATACCTTTGCTTGAAATGTTAAGAATTGCTCACTGGACATTTGTAAGTCAATTTATTCCCAGACAGCATAGTATATAGTTGTGTTGCTTCTTGATCTCCCAGTGATAGGTTTGTGTGACCTTTTCCAAACTGGAGTGAACTGTCCACTAAAATGGAAAAGGATGCCAGGAAACACAAAACGATAAGCATGGAGGTGAAATTCAAATAGATCCCAGAAGGTCATGCAGAGCACAGAATGAAAGGCCTCTAGTTAGGAAGCCAGAAGAATTTCATAAAAGAAGAAAGAGCTTGTGTACCACAGGAAAGGACATAGGCAAAAACCTCCATGTAAAATAAACTCTCAGAGATGCTTCATGACATCAAAGCTGGGGAGCAGAATGTATTGGAAATAGAGCTCAACTTTGGGGTATGGTAGTTCACCATTTCACAGAAAACTGCTCATTCTTCATGCCAGCAATGAGAGCTGACACAGGCAGACTCTACCTGAACTATTCTTCATTAAGATCTTAACTAAAAAACAAAACATTTTAATTTTTCAGTGGCAATTTCAAATTTTTAAGTAGCAATGGATTAAACTAGCACTATGTTAGTTTTACTATGTTCCTTATTTCCTTACACATGAATAACCAATAATAAGAAAAATCTTAATGTTTGAGGGAAAAATTAAAGACCACAGTACAAGTATTAAGATTGCTTTGTGAATTTCTGGCTTTCACGGTTATTTTTGTGGTCCCACACTACTGCCCCCCCCCAAAATACTGCTTGTTTTAGCTTATAGTACTATGTATCATTTATTGATAAGTAAATGTACAAGGATCATCAGCAATTTATTTCCAAACATTTCCTACTAAGAGAGTCTGGAGAGGAGCAGGCTGGAAGAGATGGGGAAGAATGATGAAAGGAGTGACACTGATTAAGATGAAACGATTGGTTAAATCTTTTATTCAACTAAAGATAATTCAAAATAAATATGTTACTGGAGGAAAAAAGAAACTGTAAACTATCCACAATTCAAAAGTTATTTTTCACTAATACAATGATCAATTCTTTGGTATTCTTTGCCTTACAACATAGTTACAAAAACAAAAATGGTGTTCCTAGCAGCATTTGGCCTAATAGTTACAATTAGAGTACCTGCACTTTAGTAGGAATTCTAAGTTCTACTCCCATTATTTCAATTAGTTTTCCTTATTAAAAAAAATAAGAAATAAAACAACTAGCAAAGAATAAAACATAAAACTTGGACTCAGGCAATGAAGAAAACAGGATAATAGAAAAGGAAATGAACTCAGTCATTGAGAACTATACAATCCAAGTAAAATGGTATCCTTTGTGGTCTTCTATGTGATACTTGATGAAAGTCTTTTATCTATCAGAGGTCATCTTGAATGTCTCTTCTCTCTATGTCCTGTAAGTTCTGTACCTTATTATTTCTTAAAACATGGCCCTGGAAGAACAATACAGTTCCTCTTTGGGACTACTAAGTGAGAATTTACATTTTAGTAAGCTACCCAAGCAGCTCTATTCTGAAATTTGAGAAGCACTACTCTAGACATTTTTTTTTTGTCCAGTTCCAGGTCTTGAACCCAAGGTCTGGGCATTGTCCTTGGACACTTTTTGTTCAAGGCTAGCACTCTGCCAATTGAGCCACAGCACCACTTCCAGCAATTTTTGTGTGTGTATGTGGTTCAGGGAATTGAACCCAGGGCTTTGTGCATGCTAGGCAAGCATGCTATCACTAGGCCATGCTCCTGGTCCTACTCTAGACTTCTTATTGTATGGGATTTAAAGGGAACTCAAGAACCAGGTTAAGTAGCTGGGTTTTTCATGTCATACAACCAAAACCTATCTACTCAAGTCCACATTTTCTACACAGGACTTTATCAGAATTACTAAGTCTTCTACACTTCAAAGGAAGCACAACTCACAAAGTGGAGAAAATAATCAGAAAATGTCTACCTGATAAAGGACTATATCTAAAATACTCCCCAAATAATTTTAGGACAAGTACATCAATAATTGGCAATGAAGAAGACTGAATGGCCAAAAAAAAAAAAAAAAACCTGAGAAAAGAGGGCCAACAAAATTAGCCATTAGGACTACACAAATCAACACCACAGTGAGTTATCAAATAACTCTCACCAGGATGCTTACAAACCAAAGACAGAAAATAGTGAGTATTGCTAAGAATGTGGAGATATAATGATCTTCACACATAATTGTGGGAATTCAAAATGGAGTGTTGACTTTGGAACGGTTGGACAAAATTTCTTAAAATACCAGAAACAGACTTACTATATGACCCAGTATCCTATACCCAAGAGAAACATGTACACATGCAAAATCCTATATGCAAATAATTATAGCTGCATTATCAATAATGATTAAACTAGTGCTGAGACTCTATTTTTAAAAGAAAGCCCCTAAACTAAAGCAAAATGAATGGGGCTGTGGCTTCAGTAGTAGAGCATCTGCCTCACACAAAAAAACCAATAATTGAAAAATGGAAAGATCTTAACTGTTCATCACCATCTGGGCAAACATAAATGTGATGTAATTGGAAGATTATTCAGTAATTAAAAAAAGAAGGAACCACCAGAAAATATATACTATATGGCTTAACCCTGAAAGCTATGCTACCTTTTGAAAGAAGCTGGTCAAAATGAACCTGATACTATATGATTCCATTTATAATAAATGTCTAGAATAAGCAAGTCCATGGACAAACATTAATTGAGGTGAATGTACTGGAAGGAAATGGGGTGGTAACTGTTAATGGGTCAGGGCTTTGTCCTTAAGGTAGTGAAACGTTCTAGACTTACTAATGATGATTGCTTGACTCTATCAACATGAAAGAAAGCACTGTAGTATACACTTACGGAGGCAGGATGAACAGCATGTAAATGACATGGCAGTAGTGGTATTGAAGACCATAGATATTAGACCACTTTTGGCTTTGTCTGAGTAGTTTGTTGTGTTATTCTCACAGCTTTCTTACAATCTAGAACATCGTGCTGATTCAGGTCAGGAACTAAAGCTCAGTCCACCCTGGTTCCATTTCCCCATGTTTCTGCTATGACCAAGACAAATTTTTATTTCTGAGGAATAAAAGAAACTTGATGATGAGAGTTAGGCAGTGAGGTCCCTCCAGAGCCAGGGGTATGATTACAGCCAAAAGTGCAGAACTCAGTTTTCCAAGTATTTCTATAATCTTATTTGTTTGTTTTTCTGTGCCAATCCTGGGGTTTGAGCACAGGGTTTGTGCATTGTCCTTGAGCCTTTTTTGCTTAAGGCTAGTACTCTACCATTTAAACCATAACTCCACTTCCAGTTGTGTTTTTGTTGTTGTTGCTGCTGCTACTGCTACTGCTGTTTCTGTTTTGGTGTTTAACTGGAGATAATATTCTCATGGACTTTCTTCCCAGGCTGGCTTTGAACCACGATCCTCAGATTTCAGCCTTCTGATTAGTTAGGATTACAGGCATGTGCCACAGTGTGTGTGTGTGTGTGTGTGTGTGTGTGTGTGTGTGTGTGTGTGTGTGTGTGTGTATGATGGGACTTGTTTATTGGAGATAAGAGTCTCAATGGGACTTTCCTGCCTGGGTTGGCTTCAAACCTTGATCCTCAGATCTCAGCCTTCTCGATAACTAGGATTCCAGGCATGAGCTATCAGCATGGAGTTCCTTTCTATATTCTTCATGGTGCCATCAAGTTTCTGGTTTGAGACCTCTCTTGGAGAGGACATGGAAAGGCAACAAAAGATGGAGATTATGTCTTAGATTTTAAATAAGAATAACGCAGCCCCCAGAGGATGGCTGGGGGAGGATGGTTAATGCAGTACAAGTGCGACACTGACTTTCTCTTTTTCTGCAACTAATTAAGACTTTCATTTTAATTAGGCTAACTCCATCTGCCATCCCTTCTTAAATCCATATACTAACAGAACACGAGACCACATGTGAATCCAAACTTTCTATCCAATGGGCTTGAGCAGCAAAGTATTTCCAGGGGTTAGAATGTGTGAGAGGTTTGTCTAATTAATAATTCAATTAGCTGATTTATTCTGGGCAATTTACATTTCATTTGTGCTCTCCCACTCCCCCTAAAGGAGTTCATGCAGGAGGGGAACACTTCAGCCAAATGCTAGACATGACGTTTCATGCACCCTGGAGATTCCTAGGACGTCAGCTCAGCAGGAAAACCAGACAGAAATGGATGTATGGAACAGAAAGCGTTCAGTTCCCACTGGTAGTTTCTCATGCTGCTGTGGAGCAAAAGAAGACTCTCAAATATCAAGTTTAGCATAAATACATTTGCTCCCTGTACACTTTCCAAACTTTAAATGCTGCAAGTTCTTTCTAAACTTCTAGTGAAGAAGAAAAGCAAGACTAACTATTCTAGTTCCCCTCCAAAGGACTGGTGCAGAAAATCAAATGCACACACACACCCCTCCCTCCCTCTTTCTCCATGTCGATTTCTCTTCAACTGTCTGGCAAGCTCACTTGTTGTGTCCTGCAGCCACTTTCAGGGCCCCAGCTAGCCTCTCTCATACTTTCAGTCTGTATGTAATTTAGACCTGGGTGGATTTAAACTATAGCAGATAATTTGTAAATAGCTCAGGGTTCTAGAGATCATTTGCTTGAATCCTGACCATAAATTCTGAAACAAAAGACCATAGTCTGTTATCATGTTCCTTCCTTCCTTCCTTCCTTCCTTCCTTCCTTCTCTTTCTTTCTCTCTTTCTTTCTCTTTCTTTCTCTCTTTCTTTCTCTTTCTTTCTTTCTTTCTTTCTCTCTCTCTTTTCTTTCTTTCTTTCTTTCTTTCTTTCTTTCTTTCTTTCTTTCTTTCTTTCTTTCTTTCTTTCTTTCTTTCTTTCCAGCTCTAAACTTCTGTGGCTCTTGTGCATTATGTGAAAAACAGTAAAGAGCTTAAAATATGGCCTAAGTGTGGTGGTAAAAGGCCATTCTCTCTTCTCCAGAACTCCAGTCAGAGTTCGGAATGACTTCCTAATCCTGCCACTCCCACCTCCTCTATTCCCTTCCTAAGAACCAACTGTATCTCAGCCTGTTGTCAGGGCTGTGCCAAAAGGGAGAGCTCCTGGGAGCCTGGGACCACCCACAGACGGCTGGCTGTGTTTGGACAGGAGGACTCAACTGCATGGAAGGAACATGTTGCTTGCTTCCAAAGGGTGGGGGTGAGTCACTTGGGTTCAAGCAGTCAGCCCTTAGCAGCCAGAACCCACCTTCATCCTGACCTTCTTCCAGGGCCAGATTTAGGGGGCCTCTGCAAGAGGGGTTTCCATGCTTGGTTGGTCAGAGCACAGATACCAGTAGATGCAGATAACAGACAGATTTCTGGGCCTAACCTCCAAGGTTTGGTATAATAGAGCCACGTAGGGCAACGGAGTGTGTATTGTGATATTTCTGCATCTCCAGAGATGGAAAGGAATGAGGATATGATGGAGCCAGGAATTGGCCCAAATCACTAAGAGGGAGGTCTCATAAGGAGTGAGGTATAAGAAGTAGAAGCGTGGAGAAAGGCACGCTGATTAACATCATACATTTTTTGTGTGCCTTTTGAGAGACCACCCATATTGCTAGGCTCTGGTGGCTCACACCTAATCCTACACAGGAGGCTGAGATCTGAGAATTCTGGTTCAAAGTCAGCCTGAGCAAGAAAAACCAATTTTAATTTCCACAAAGCTGGAAGCAGAGCTGCAGCTCAAATGGTAGAGTGCTAACCTTGAGCATAAAAATGCAAAGACAGTGCCTTGAATTTAAGGCCTAGGACCAGCACCAAAAAAAAAAAAAAAAAAAAAAATAGAAAAGATAACCCATATCTGAAGTACAGACTTAATTAGAAAAGGGTTTGCTGTTGTTGTATAAGTGAAATCCTATGAAATGAACAGACTCAGTTTCCAGTTTCTCTGCAAATGACAGACTCAATTTCTGGTTCTTCCTTTGCTGACTGGGAGCTAGAAATCCTCATGGGGACAGCACATGCAAGCTGCACAGAGACGTCTATTCACTGAGATGCTATGAGAACAAAGTCAGATATTTCATGCAAAATGCTGAATATTCTCCACTACATGTTGTTAAGGAGATGCTATTGTTATGATCCTCCTACCCCTACTTCCTGTGCAGCTAGTCTTATAGGTATGAGTCACCATGCAGACAGAAAGCAAGATCCCCATCTCAACAAATAAGCTGGGCATGGTGGCATGCACCTGCGATCTCAGCTACTCTGGAAGCCATGAGAGGAGGACCTCAGAAGGAAGGAGGGAGGGAGGGGGAGAGAGAGACAGACAGAGAGAGAAGGCTAGGAAGACAAGAGCCAGTGGCTCACACCTGAAACTGTAGCTACTCAGGAGGCTGAGATCTGAGGATTACGATTCAAAGCCAGCCCAGGCAGGAAAGTCCAGAAAAGATTCTTATCTCCAATAAACTACTCAGAAAAAGCTGATTGTGGTACTGTGGCTCAAGTGGTAGAGCACTACCTTTGAGCATAAAGAGGCTTAGGAACAGTGGCTACCTAGTCTTTGCGTTCAAGCCCCAGGACTATGAAAAAGAAATGAGCTGGGAATATAGCTCAACTGATAGAGCAACTGCCTATGAAGTTCAAGGCTCTGAGTCCAAGCCTCAGTACTGAAAAAAAAAGTCTTTCCTTTAGATCAAGAGGGTGCCACAGTCTCTGAAGGATCATATAGTAAAATTTTTGCCTTTGCAGATCAATATAATTTGTCAGAATTACTCATTCAATACTGCCACTATCACAGAAAACCAGAAGTAAATAATGGCCAAACAAATCCTATGTGTTCCAATAAAACTTTATTCATAAAGACCAGCAATGGGCTAGATTTTTGGCCCAATGACCCTTTTGCCAACCTTGCCTTAGACAGGGAGCATTCCCAGTGAGTCACTATCCAGTTGGGGTCAGCACTTTTAACTTTGATCCACTCTCTTCACAATTCACTATTCTGGATTTCTAGAATTAAGGAGTTTCAGGAAGGTCTGCCTGACCTCTCATCCAACTCTGGATTCTAGATTCTTAAAGAAAGGCTCCTCCTAAGTTGGTTGTATTAAATCCTCTTACATGTAAACAAGCCTACCTGACAAAACAATAAGGTTTTCACCCCTGGAAAACACATCTCCACAGGATTAACCTGGGGGTGTTAGTTCATTCCATGTAGGTCTTTGGGGGTGCTAAACAAAGACAATAACACTGCTTGAAACCCCAGAGCAGGCCTGAGTTGTCCGTCTAATTACATCAATTCCCTAAGTGAAGCTGCCATAGCTTAGGAAATTGCCTTATTAGTTTTGACAAATTTCATCAGAAAAGGCTGAATCCTTATATGTGGCATGATTAAAACATAATCCACAGACAGCAGGAATGGAGCAGCCACTCCAGTTCCCCCTCGAGGTCATGATTTTTTAAAGAAGCTTTTAAATAATACACAGGGCTGTAATCAGATGCTACCCTAAGACAGATAAGACACTATTAACCAGAGGGAAGAGTTGTTTCTCATTCCCTGTCGGCTAGAATTGCCCAGTCCAGCACTCAGGATATACATCTGGACTGATAAGGAACCTTGTTTAAGGCTTTCTATTAACTATGTAGCCCTAGGCTGCTTTCTAATCCTCAGCTTGGACTTCCTCTCAGATATAAGGTCCAGTGGGTTGTGGATGAGGTCACTTTAACTTGACTTACAGACTCTTGGGAGTTTTTCAGCCTGATTCCCAATTCTTTTTCTTCCTTTCCCCAAGAATTCCCGCCCTGCTCCCCCCCCCCACACCTTTTGTATCAATACTAGGGTTTCACACCCCTACCTCTAGCTTTTTGGTAGTTAACTGGAGTGAAGAGTCTCAAGAACTTGCTGGCTTTGAACTCTAATCCTCAGATCTCAACCTTCTAAGTAGCTAGGAAGACAGGCATGAGTGAGCCACCCATACCTGGCTAGAAATCTTTATTTAGTGTGTGTGTGGGGGGGGGGGTTACTTGTGGGGCTTGAATTTGGGGCTTAGGCACTGTTCCCCTGAGTTCTTCTGCTCAAGGCTAGCATTCTATCTCTTTGAGCCACAGTGCTACTTCCAGTTTTCTAGTGGTTAATTAAAAATAAAAGTCTCATGGCCTTTCTTGCTTGAGCTGGCTTTGAATGGCAATCCTCAGATTTTAGCCCCCCCAGTAGTTAGGATTACAGGGGTGAGCCACCCACACCTAGTTAAGACTCTTCTTTCTCCTCCTCCTCCTCTTCTTCTCCTCCTCTTCTGGGCATGGGCACTGTCCCTGAGCTCTTCAGGTCAATGCAAGTGCTCTACCACTTCAGCCATACCACCACTAGGGCTCTCTTCTCCATGGAAAATATCTTCCCGTTGATTTGAGTAGGGGAGGGAGGAAGGCGGCAGTTCTCTATCCACAGAATGAGGAGCGAAGAAAAATATATATCTATATTTTGATGAACCATTTGCATTTTTGAATTTGTATTTTCTTTAACTTGCTTTTCTGCTTCTGTATACTTGCTTGCTATAACCTTGAGGAAGGTAACAGCAGTTCTGGTGACTAATCTACAAGCACCCACTGGCCCTTGGGCCCTAGACACTCCCAGATCTGGAGTTACCCTCTGGTAGGGGGAATACACATTCCAGACTCTCCACCTAGGCCTGGGGCTTCAAGGGCCATCTGGAACCTACAAGGTCAGATTTGCGGGGGTCAGCAAAGTAGGGCAATCGCAAGCCCCATTACCGTGGAGCTAAAACTATCCTCCTAGAATCACCATAGGGGCTCTGTCCAAACAGTTCAAAGCACGCCAGCCCGCCAGCCCGACCAATGATTAGCCTCCGCCCCTTTCCCATTTTGTGTCTCGCCAATCATTGCTAGAAGTTTGGTATGAATTTTCCTGCGTGGTGTATAAATTCGTTACTAATGCTTACTGAGGCCTTCCCCCTACCAAAGAATGTATAAAAGGTGCTGTAATTTTGGGCTCGGGGCCTCTGGTCTGCACTCTACTATCAGTGCACAGAGACCCATGCTCGAGTTCCTCAATAAACGACTCATTGCAGTTTGCATTGATCCTTGGCCTCTGGCGATCCTTCCGCGGGGCTTCAAGTTTCTGGGCATTATAAGAAGACTGTCCGTTATAGAAAAATAAGTTGAAGGAAAGGAATTTAAATTTAAAACCCACACTCAACAAACAGGATGAGCCCATTCGGAGTCCAGCTTAGTCTCTGCTCCAGGCTAATATTTTCATGGTCACATTATAAAAATGTGAAATCCATCAACATTTCACAACTGTAAATTCTTCCAATTCTTCAATTCAAAAGCATTCCAGGGAGTTTTCAGAGTGAACCATGAGTTACTGCTATTGAACACTCCTCCCCCCGAGCCCCTCTCCCCAAACAGCTGGCAGTGTTACCCTGCTTTCAATTTCAGCTACTTCAGCACCTGGGAAGATCTATTTGTCTGTCCTGCAAGCCCTTACTAACATTTACTTGCTGATAATGCCAGAATGCTAGATGAAGCAGGGAGGGGAGAGGGGGAGATGTTTGCTAGATAAATATTTGATTTTGATAAGACAACCTCTCCTCTCCTCATGAAAACAACCCAAACCTCAAGTATTGCATTTTACATTTTTCACTAGATTTACGTCTGAGAGATGTCTCCAAGCCAGCCACCCCGGGTGCTGTGTTCTTGAGTACTGAACACAAGGACCAGGAAGCCACGTTTGGGCGTTGTCCTTAGAGAGCTCTCTGAGCTTCCTAATTAGGAAGATGCCTGGAGAACTTCAGAGGTCATCTATTTATTCCCTATGTCGCTGCAGCCAAAGTTGCTAACATGCTTCTGTCTCTGTGGATGTGAGTCAGTCACAAAGCAGCCAGATCACATGCTGCTGAGTTCACAGGTGGCTGCCACCTTTATACAAAAGTCAAAGTGTCAAAGGTCAGCTCCAGAACTGCCATATCAGAAAACCCATGGAGTCTTCTCTTCTGAATTGACATTTGGGGAGCTGGTGTGCAGGAGTGATTGCCTGGAAGGCTGTTCGGAGTGGGATCTAGGATGCTTACACTTACAGTTGGCTCCTTTGCTAGTCTCTTCCTTATCATGTCCCTTCCATCTTCATCTCATCCCTACTCCTTTATATCAGCCCTGTAAATGTCTTTGAATAGAGCTATGGCCTTTCCTTCTCGGCCTCTACTGTGTCACTAGAGGGGATCAGTACTCTGCCGTGATGTAAAGTGTGTCTGCGTGGTGTTGGGACATATGCTTATGGATCATTTGGCAAACGCTTGCCTGTGTTGTGGTAGGCTGCACTGTGGAGGACTGCAGCACTGGCAACCAAACATGAGCACTCTTAATGAAGAGTGCTCAATTCCATGCTGACTGTGGACTCTGGGGAGAAGGGAAATTGTGATCTATAATCTGGGAGGGATGACGGTGGGAATGATTTCCAGATGGGTCCAGGAGGCTCATAGAGAGAGGTTTCTGAAGAATGACCCATGGTCTGCACACCCGTGCTGCGCAGTCACAACCCATTGATTTTTGGAGGATTCTGCTCCAGTTTTATCAACGTAATTAAGATAACAATGTTGAAAGTTGGACAGGGTAACTGGGTCAAAGAATTAAGATCATCCTCACTTGAGAAGAGGCCATGTTTTGCTCATTCGTTCACCAAAGATAAGCGAAAGCCCACTGTTCCAGGTACTCTTCTAGCCCTTGAGATATGTCTTAAAACAGATTCCAGCTTTAAGCTTAGGAAGGGGTACTGTAGCTTACATTTATGCCAGGGATTCAAACAAAAACACCAAAAAATGTATGTTGTTAATTGTATGGTATGTTAGAAATTGGTAGGTGCTTTTGCATAGAAGAAAAACAGTCCAGGCGTGGGAGGCTTACTCTTAGCCTCCAGAGCAGCTAGGATTACAAGATTTGAGGATAGCAGTTAGTAGCCAGCTAAGCTGAAAAGTCTTTGAGATTCTAATCTCCAATTAAACAGAAACATGCTGGAAGAAGAGGAATGGCTCAAGGAACCAGCCTTCAGTGGAAAAGCTAGGGGACAGTGTGCACCCAGGTCCTGAGTTCAAGTCCCAGAAGAGGAGGAGGAGGAGGAGGAGGAGGAGAAAGAGGGAGAGAGGATGGGAGGGAAGGAGGAAGGACCCACGCCCACTTTGGGGGATGGAAAGTGCCAGAGGAGAAATGTTGAAATTTTGCATGGATTGTCTAGGCAGACCAAGGTCAGACTTGAAGATAATGAAGGCTATCCAGGCAAAAGGAAGTGCTAGAACAAATATCCTGGACCAAAGAAGACAGTACATTCAAGGAACAAAGGCAGCCCAGTGGGATCACAACAGGGCAGGCCTGAGGAAGTCAACGGAAAGGTGAATGAGAGAAAATGGAAGCAAGGAAAGGGGCTGGGGATGACACAGAGACTCGAAGGTCACTGAAGGTACCTGGCTTCTACACTGGGAGGTGACACTGGTGACAACATTGTAGAGTCTTGATTGGGATCCTGGCTTGTTTCCTTAGGAGGCCTCTGGGGTTGTAATGGAAGAATGCTCAAGCTGGAATCCAGACAAGGGATTCATATTAGGGTGGTAGAGGGGGTGCCAGAGGGCAGTGGACAGAGAATTCATGTGTAGGGGTGTAAGAGCAAGAAGAGTCAAAGATGACCTCAATGTGGGGCTTGCCTAGAACTAGACTAGGATTCAGGGACCTGATCAAGAGTTCAATTTTAGACCAGTTAAGTTTGACGTATCTATAAACCATTCAAGAGGAGACATTACGATAGCCACTAACAATGTCATCTGCATTTGGGAACGGCTCTGGACTTAGGATAAGAATCCAATGGTCTTGGGCACAGTTTGCAGAACCAGGAGAAGAGAAATCTTCCCACTGGCAGTGGCATCGTCATATGCACAGAACCCTGGGAATGCAGAACAGGCTTCTCAGTGATCCTCCTCCATCCTCCACTTGAAAACAATGCAGATGTGACCAAATGAATGCAGCAATGGACAGACGCAGTAAAGCAGCCAGCTCTTCCACACCCATACTGCAGCCGGTCAGCAAGAACTCACTCAGCCTGATCCAGAGTTGTGGGAAAGCTGGTGGGAGCCTGTCAGAGGGAGCGGAGTGGGTGGCTCCTGATTATTCTGAAAATTAGACTGTGCTTCTCTAGAAAGAAGATAATGGGAAAACTCAGCATGAAGTCTCTAGCCTCAGCATGCAGTCAAAACAGCCAAAATAGCCAGTTACCAGAATTAAATTCTCCCTCACTAATCGCAATGGATCCATCCTTCCTGCGTCTCCCTGGAGAGAAGTCTCTTACCTCTCCTGCCTGTCCCTGGGGAGGGTTCAGAAGTCATCTGCCAACTGCTACTTCTCTAATGTAGGAAGTACTTGATGTTACATTTCGTATATGCTTCACATTTTTCTATATTGATTGATTGATAACTTTTGTCTTGCTCAGAGGGAATTTAAGGCAGCTTAGGAGGATATATGAAATACAAGATGGCATAAATTAAAGATAGGAACAAAAGGAAAAGAAAAATGAGGACAGGGATGTGAAATGGGTCCAAGAATGAGGCTAAATTGCATACCAGAGAGACGTATGGACCACAAATTTGGCTCTAAGTTTGTAGCAGTCAGTGTGCAAAAGGGAAAAATTATACAATTATACAACTCATTATGTCCAAAGAGTAAACCAGTCCAAAGATCTCCAGAAAAAATTAACATCCTGACATCTGTCCTGAATAACATCAATCTATCCCAGCTCACTGGGGGACCCACCTTCATCCTGCTTAGAGAAGTTAATAATTATCCATGGACAGGGGAAAAACAAAGGCACCCACCCATTTATCCATCACTCCTTCATTCTCTTGTGTCACAGCTATTTCCTGAGCATAAAAGTAGGTGGTAGGCACTGATCAAGAAGATGACGACTGTTTATTGAGTAAGACAACAAAAATGGTCACTTCCCATATATTCCATGTATGATAGCCAGAGGAGACATGATGTAAGTAAATCAATAAATAGAATAACCACAGGGCGCATGCACTGTGCAATGAAAGAATGCAACACAGATGAGGAATATGCTGCAGACTGGATGGATAAGGCCTCTTTGGGAAGGTGATAAAAGCTAAGCCATAAAGCCAAAGGAGGTCGACTACACAAAGGATCCAGGAGTTTTAGAAGAAGCCCTGTGCAAAGGACCTGATACGGAAAAGAATTCAGCCTTACTGCAGTACAGTCAGGAATCAGCAGATATCACTGTGATGCAGATCAGGTATGGGAGACTACAGAGGGGCATAAGTGCCATCAGTCTCTGGGGGAAAGTTGGTTGCACCTTCAAACACAAGAGACGATTTGAAGGGAGTGCTACCGGATGCACACCTGAAAGTTGAGTCTGGCTGTATGTTAAAAGAGGAAAGGGAAACACAGGAAGAGCTGCCAAGAGGCTGTTGCTGGCATGCACAGGAGGGAGGAAAGGAGAAAGAAAGAGTGAGGGATCAGCTAGAGATAAACTTAAGGAGATACAGAATCACCCAGATGTGGCAATTAGGAAACAGACAAAAGGAAGAGCACTAGAACAGAGGTGACTGAATGACAGTGGTTGTCCAAACCTCTGAAAATGGACAGAAAACAAACTGAAACCTGAAGCCACATCTTTTCTGGGTCACTGTGCTAGGCATGACATTTGAATGATGGCACACCATCATCTCCACAGCTAATACTATATTCGCTTTACAGAGGAGAGGCACAGTCATGAAACACATATGCTTTGAAGAGGGATGCAAAGTGCTTGTGCTTGTGTATGTTTGTGTACATGTGTGTTTGCCTGTGTGCACATGGGCCTGTGTATACCTGTGTGCTGCGTCTATATATGATTACCTGGGCCCCTCTCATCTTTGGCGTTGGAGACTCAGAGGCAGGGTTTCACCCTTAATTTTTTTTTTTTTTGTGGCTTATGGGCCTTGAACTGGCCTGGGTGTTATCCCTGACTTCTTCAGCTCAAGGCTATCACCCTACTCTTGAACCAAGTCCCACTTCCCGTCTTCTAGCGATTACTTGGAGATAAGAGTCTCAGGTCCTTTTGTGCCCGGGGTTGGCTTTGAACCTTGATCCTCAAATCTCAGCCTCCTGAGTAGCTAGGATAACTAGTGTAAGCCACTGCGCCCGGCCCTTCATTTTTTTTTTTTTTTAAGGGTGACCTGATGTAGTGGTCATGTGTACTGTGGCTGTGAAAGAATCATGGTACTCTGCTTGCCTGTGCTTCCTGTAAAAAAAAAAAATTATGTTCAAAATACACTTAATTGATGGCAAATTAATTAGTGGGAGTGGGGGAAGGCAGAGGTGAGGAAAAGTGGGACACACTACTGAATATTCCAGAACCTTTGTCACCCTCTCAGACAGGAGTGGAGCTGCAGCTCATGGAAAGAAGAGAGCGTAAAGTTTGCAAGGTTTCCCAAGAAGTCTCCCTCCAGCCTGTTCTAGATCAATGGCTTTCTAGGTTTCACCAGGCCCCAAGAAAGACCACTGTATCCCTTCCCTGGCAATGTACTCCCCTGGCCTGATAGCTCTGACTGCAAGTTCCTTCTTTTAAATAACTGATGTCCCAAGGACTGTTATTTCAACTCATTTCCTTCTCCACTGCCAGTGGGTATTCAAATGGGCTGGTATTTATCAGTTTTGAAACAATGCTCTACACTCAAGAATAAAAGACTTCTCCAGTGTTTTGTTTTATTGGAAGAAGATGGACTATAACAGGAAAAGAAGGAAAGAAATAGAGTAAGAGACAAAGACAGACACAGACAGACAGATAGACAGACAGGGAGGGAGGGAGGGGGGAGGGAAGGAGGGAAAGAGAAATAAAAAGGGAAAGGGAAAGAAAAACAACTCTCAACTTCCATTCCCATGTTGTTTTCCCCGGAACTATAAATTAATTTAACACATGCCTCTGGAATGGAATGAAGAACTATAATTAGGATAAGAACTGCTGGATTTTGAAAGCAGGAGAAGTAGAATTGGAGAACACCAAAACACACAGGGAATTAACCACCCAGGACAGTGTAACTGGGCTTCCCCTCCTCACCTCCCAGTCATGCCACAGGTAGGAACTGCAGTACCCTTTACATAGTGGAGGAAAACAAAGCAAGAGCCACGATATGTCCTGAGGAACCAGGGCCACTCCCTGATGGCTCTCCACAGGGATGACTGTGCACTCAAGGGGCTATTTGGGACCACACAGGGACAATTTGGATGATGTACTATGAAGAGGGGTAGAAATGGTATGGGCACTTAAGAGGTTTAAAAGCATGGATGCTGGAATCACTACAATGCTCAGCTCAGGACAGATCCTGTAGCAAAGAACTCCACGCAGCCCCAAATACCCAAAGCACCCTGATGGAGAAATCTGTTTTAGGAAACTCTCCAATGAAAGTCTTCATTGTTGGGGCTGGCAGTGTGGCCTAGTGGTAGAGTGCTTGCCCAGCATACATGAAGAACCAGGTTCGATTCCTTAGTACCCTATACATAGAAAAATCTGGAAGTAGTGCTGTGGTTCAAGTGCTATAGCTCAAGCCTTCAGAAAGCCCAATGACACTGCTCAGGCCCTGAGTTCAAGCCCAGGACTTGCAAAAAAAAAAAAAAAAAGAAGTCTTCATTCTTGACAGATTGACAAATGGAAGCACCAAGATGTAGGAATGGGAAGGTATTTATTCTTTTCTCAATCCAATAATCTCTTTTGTTATTACCTTGAACTACCTAGAGAGATTTTCCCTTCCTAAAACAAGGTATAGCTGATTCATCTTGTCTGGCTCTTTAGTGAAATTAAAAAGACACACACACACACACACACACACACACACACACACACACACACACACGAAGCAAGCATTCAAGGAATTGAAGTGATTCATTTCTTTCCTGGGCCAGGCCTTGCTTTCAATGTGTTCAGCTATTACAATCCTTAAAGAAACAGGCTAATCCCTATGAAGTGTGGCACATACTTGTAATCCCAGCCTTCCAGGCAGAGGCAGGAGGCCAAGTTTGAGGCCTTCACAGGCTACACAGAAACCTGAGGTCAGGCTGGGTTATGTAGTGAGACTCTTGTCTCCAAAATCAAAACAAGCAAAAGGAGAAGGCCTGACTGGGCCCTAAAAATGTCTAGAGGAATGTCACCTGGGAAATTCACATAGTAGTTATGATCCAATGGTCTGCATGTAAGTCCTAGCCCTGCCATTTAATTAACAGAGTAAACTGTGCAAACTCTGGGCTTTACTTTCCTAATTTGCAAAATAGGAATTAAAAAGTTCAGAATTCCACAAGATTGGTGGACTCACAGGAACCAAACCAGTACAAATATCTCTTTATGTATTGATGCATTTGCTGTTCTTCTTGTTATTTAGCTCTTATTAATTTCTTAATGATATAGGAAAATAGAGGGGACATGTGATTTTGGAAAAAGATTATGCTGGTGAAAAGAAAAAAATTATGAAAAAAATAAGTTACACATAACTTCAAATCTAGGCCTCACAGTTTTCTTAAACTTCGGAAATGAATACTGGGATGTGGATGAGAGGCAAATGCAGACTCTGCTCTGGTTCCACAAGCTAAGTAGGCCAAAGGTGTCTTCATCAATCAATGGTTAGACTCAACACTTACTGCACAGCACACTATGCTGAGCATCTCTCTCTAGATCACCTGAGTTACTGTCCCAATGCCAAGACCTAGAGGCTGTTTTTACCTTCCTCTTACCAAGTCTACTGCAAAACTTAAAGACAAAGCTGAGTGTCAAGACCACTCAGCTACTAAGCACTTAACTCTAGACCTAGAATACAGGGTCACTTGACTCCAACAAGAGAGTTAGCCTCTGATGAAGACAACAACCACCAAAACCTAGGCCAGGTACCAATGGCTCATGTTTGTAATCCTAGCTATTTAGGAAGCTCAGGTCTGAGGATCAAGATTCAAAGCCAACTCTGGGCAAGAAAGACCAATATTCTCCCATCTCCAATTAATCACCACAAAGCAAGGAGAACCACAACTCAACTGATAGAAGGCTAGCCTTGAGAAAAAAAACAAAAACAAAAAAACCAGACACAGCACCCAGGCCCTGAATTCAAGCCCCAGAACTGGCACAAAAAACAATTTCTGGGGCCGGGAGTTTGGCCTAGTGGTCAAAGTGCTTGCCTAGCATGCACGAAGACCCAGGTTCGATTCCTCGGTACCACATACATAGAAAAAAGCCGGAAGTGGTGCTGAGGCTCAAGTGGTAGAGCTCTGGCCTTGAGAAAGTCCAAGGACAGTGCTCAGGCACTGAGCTCAAGCCTAGGATTGGCAAAAACAAACAAACAAACAAAAAAAAAAACAATTTCTGGTCTTTTTCCACCAGGTGCTATAAAGAAATCTAAATGACTTCTCTAAGTATAAGGATGCCTGGTGAGTCACCTTCTGGAGTGAATTTGATCTGCCCCCAGGCCCTGGAGAATAAAGTGTTTCAAAGGCATAGACAAAGGTGGCTTATGACAGCAAGGAGTTCCTGGCATGGGAGACAGAAGTCCAAACCTGAACAAGGTGGCTCTGGTTACAGACATACCCTGTCCCCAAGACCAGGTATGTCCACCCACAAAGATGTCTGCTCCTTCGGCAAACCCATACCACTGCCCACTTGCAGCTCACTGCGTAATGCCTCCATGGATGGGCATCTGGTACTCAAAGCCAATGAGCACAGGGGCCTGATGGAGCTGGCCATGAATCCTAGATGAATGCTCTTAAATGGCAGCTCTAGCTGTGAACAGTTTGGCTAGCTGAAGGTGGAATGTCTGCTGCTCATTGCCGAGTCTGTGGCTGTCCAGCATCCTGGAGTCCTGGGGGGGTTCGAGGAAGTCTCAAATCCTGAGCACAACCTGCAAGGCACACAGCTGACATCAGGTGCAGTGCCAAGATTGGAAACTGTGGGAAGGATAGCAGGTCTCTAAGCTTCCAGGATACTCATAGAAAAATGGGATGGGGTTTGCCCAAGGCCCTCCAGACAGGGGATGTTTTCTTTCCTTTAAGCCCAACATAATAACACCAGGGCTCAAAAGGTCCTATACATTGTTAAAATGGGTTCTTTCTATGCCTACCTTTATATTATACACATTATTACTTTAAAATATCCTCTCTGCTTATATGGTCAATACATAGAATGGGAAACTCCCAAGGACACAGGTTTATATAGCATTAAAGCACTTATAATTTCACCACCTAGAATGATCTCTCTTTAACGTGTGTGTGTGTGTGTGTGTGTGTGTGTGTGTGTGTTCATCTGCTAAGTTTTTCTGGAACATGTAAAACACAACGGTTTCAGATTTTCCCCAATTGGCACTATGACATGGATTTTTATTCTTTTCAGTACATTGTCATACATGGAGTTTCTTTAAGTCCTTAAAACAAACCCATGCTCTGCATAGATCAGGAAATAGAGATCAAGGGACGAAGTAATGTAGCTAAGGCAATAAGCTAGTTTGGGTAGGACAGCCAAGAACAGATTCACATTTCCAACATTTTTGGTAGTTAATTAGGGATAAAAGTCTCATGGGTTTTCCTGCCTGGGCTGGTTTTGAACCACAATCCTCAGATATCAGTCTCCTGAGCAGCTAGAATTATAGGTATGAGCCACTGGTGTCCGGCTTCAGAATTTACATTCTAAGCCCTAGAATGTTCTGCAAACATGAGATGGTTTAATATCCAAGCCAAGAGGAAGTACCATCCAGCCATGAGGATGTAAACAACTGGACCACCATCCCCAAGTGTGACACATTATAGCAAAGCTTATGTATATGAAACCTGAGAGGCTCAGAGACATGTGACTGAGGGATAGGCAACTTCCTCCATGTAACAGTATCCCAACCACCCAAACAAGATTTAAGAAGCCATCATTTTGCAAAAACAAAAGCAAGGAAATAAGTCTCAAATCTTCTTAAAGTTATTTTATCATAAACCCAACTTCTAGTATAACATAGGAGCTTTGAGCTTACTAAAAGAATGAGTCCAGGATTTCCTAATTCAGTGTACTGGCACTGGTTTGAGCTCAGCATGAAGCAAATACTAGACAAGAGAAGGAGGACATAAAAAGTACGAGACTTGTGGAGTCTTCACAGACTGCTTGTTGCCTTGTCATCATAGTGAGCCCATGCCATTATTATTGCCAACATCCAAAACTCTGTAGACTTAGTTTAATTCTACAAGGTCCACCTAAAATTGTTTGCTAAGAGGAGCCATAGCCAATTCCTGCTCCTGTCTATGGAGCATTCTCGTGCTCTTCAATTGACTTTACCAAAGTGCTTATGCCAGCTGGGTGCTGGTGGCTCACCCCCATAATTCTAGCTACTCTAGAAGCTGAGATCTAAGAATCCTGGTTTGAAGGTAGCCTGGAGCAGGGAAGTCTATGAGAATCATCTCCAATTAACCACCAAGAAGCTGGAAGTGGATTTGTGGCTCCAATGATAAAGTGCTAGCTCTGAGTAAAAAAAAAAAAAAAAAAGCTAAGAGACAGTGCCCAGGCTCTCAGTTTAAGCCTAAGTATAGAGTACAGGACATACCTATGTACAGCACATACACAAACATGAATACATGCGTACATATATCCCTACATACCTACATACATACATACATACACAATGCTCACACTAACTCTGTGAGGTAGGCCCTGACATCTTAGAGATGGGAAACTAAAGCTTTAGTGGCTATCACTGATTTGTTCAACCACATAGCAGAACTCAAACTCAAAAATCTGTCTCTCATAGTACCTTTGGATTTGGCTACATTCACCCCTAAGCTTTAAGGATGTATCAACAGCATTTTGGGTACAAGAATCACAGATCCAGATGATCAAGTCTTTAGTCAGAAGTAATAGAATTGTGTGTGTGTGTGTGTGTGTGTGTGTGTGTGTGATCCTACATCATCTGTTTTCTAATAGATCAGAATAGTAGCAGCTTAAAGATGAGAGCATTTTTCTCTGTTTTGTGTCAGAGACTGAAGACATACAGACCAGGACTGCTATGAAGATCTTGTGTTCTCAAGGACCCAGACTGCTTTCTCTGTGGTACCCGGCTCATCTGTAAAATGCTAGGGCTTCTTATCACCATAGCAACAACCCACTTGCTAGAGAGAGGGGGGAAAAGGGGAGGGCTCACCTCCTTCTGAGCACAGGACCTAGGGCTTCACATACCTGCTGTTTAGAATGAGGAGCCCTGCCAGGCTTCAAGGAGGCTGGGCAACGTCCTTTTTACCCTGAGTCCTCCTCTGTTCCTGAAAGAAGGCATGGAAGAGGGATACTGGGAGAACATAAGAAGAGGCTTCCCCCCAGTGGTAATGAGTACAGTCCTCAGGTCCTATCATGAGACAAGAAGAAATTTGGCTCTGCTCCTGTGGACACCATTTCTTCAGCAGCCAGAGCCATGGATAACATGGACAGAAGTGAAATACAGAAGCTCTACAAAGGAGAAGCAGGGAAGGGACAGGAATTGGACAGAATGAGGACATCCCACTGCTTATCTTCCCATATTCAAGCACAACACAAAGATGTAGCAGAGGGCTTTGAGTGGATTTTAGGTGGCTCTCCCTCAAGCAGCAAGAGCTCGAGGAGGATGGCAGAGGTCTCATTCCCAGCTTTGCCTCGCCCTATCCCCGTGGGATGACTGGAAGTATGAAGGCTACTGTGATTTCCCCAAGTCAGTACAGGGTAAATGTAAACACTCATAGAGATTGCCTTGTCTAAACCTGGGTGGATTTTGTAAACTTCTGTTCTTGCATCCATAGGAAAATATCACCTGTGTTAGAGATGTTATGAACCCTTCCAAGAGGTACTAGAAAGTGGTCGGGCCAGAGATGAGAGAAAATAGAGGGTTTTTTTGTTGTTTTATTTTGAGATTAGTATAGGTAGGAAAACAATAGTGGCTAAACATAGCAAGGTAATTCAATGGGGTAATTGAATTTAAGGTAATTAAGGTAATTCCAATGTGGAAGGCATTATGTTTAAATGCTTTAGAATCTAGTAATTTTACTTATACCCATCAAGATATTCACATACCTATTCTAATTCTCAAACAACTTCATTTTACATTAATAATGATGATAACAATAACAATAGCCTGAGGCTCAGAGCAGTTGTGTAAGTATTCTAAAGATGCCCAGCTAAGCACTTGCCAGCATCAAGCTTTGAGGCCCAGTTTCTCATTAAACAACGCTAGCATGTAATAGACCCCCAAACACTGCCACCATATTTTGAGAAATAATAACAATTGCAGTGCAGGAGGATCGTGCTTGCTTCATGTCAGAGACATTTTGAAGAAGTTGCATTCAAGTCTAGATAATCATGATTTAAATGAGCTCCTCATTGTAGGGGATTTTCTGGTGAAGCTTTTTTGTAAATATGTGAATGCTCTGGCACAGTGTGTACCTGAGAATGTTTTGCACATTGTTATTTTTAGACCTGATATTCAATGACTTTGAGAGGGGAAGAGGGGGAAACATGTACATCTGTACCATTTTTCAATTCTGCTGTTGCTGGGGCTACACCAGAATCCTTGAGGAACTCACTGCCCCATTTGGTGTCATCTGAAAGACTAGATTTCTCCATAAACCCAAAAATGAATGTAAGCTAGGGCAGCAGTCAGATAGAAAAGGCAGCAGACGTCACAACCAGTATCCCTGTGAGAGAAGCACTGGATTCTGAGCACCAAGCAGCCTTGCCTGGCTATAGGCCAGCGTGAAACATGAATGGAGTGGGGCGGGGGGGCTTAAACTCAGGGCTTTGCCCTCTTTCTTGCTTTTTCACACTTTACCACCGGAGTCTTACCTCATATGCCAGCTTTTTGCTAGAAAATTGGAGATAAGGATCTCACAGACTTTTCTGCCCTGACTGGTTTCAAGCTGCAATCCTCAGATCTCAGCCTCCTGAACAGGTGTAAGCTACCAGTACCCCACTAAACCTATGATTTATAAACAGTGACAATGACTCAATTCCTCAAGAAAATCTATTTGGTTCAAATATACATTTGTGGTCCTATTTTTTCATGTATTTTTATTATAATTAATAGAAGGGTTACCGTTATGTTCACCAGATAAAAGGCACATTACTTCATACACATTGACACCCCTTCTCATGTTTTTGTCCCCATTTCCCTTCCCCTACCCCCTTTCCTCATTTTGTTTCCCTCCTTCCCTTTCCTATTTCAAATAAACAAATAAACCTGTATACAATATACCAGATAACAAGGTTTGTGGTCTTATTTTTATCTGTGACTACCTCATTGTTATTCTTAACTACTATTACTATTATTTGGTCAGCCATGGGGCTTGAACTCAGGGCCTGGGTGCTGTTCCTGAGCTCTTTTGTTCAATATTAGTGATCTAGTACTTTAAGCCACAGCATCACTTCCAGTTTTCTGGTGGTTAACTGGAGATAAGAGTCTCACAGACTTTCTTGCCTGGGCTGGTTTTAAACCACAGTCCTCAGGTCTCAGTCTCCCAAGTAGCTAGGATTACAGGCATGAGCTACCAGTGCCCAGCTGTAACTGACATTTTTGTTACTTAATGCTTTGGGGGTTGGGATATCCTGTACAGGGATCCTGGCAATAAAACAGAGTAGAGAAGACATGAACAGTGATAAAGTGTACTGATGTTAAGGAGACCCGGATATAGCCTCTGCTCTTGGCTCTGTCACAGACCAGCTGTGTGAATGAATGATTTTCTGCCTCTGTGGATCTCTTTAAGATGGATAGCATGATACTCCATTATATCCATAATAATATAGCTCTCAGTGAGGATGAACTGTGATGAAGTGAGGCCTTCAATGCATGATAGCCAGTTTCATAAAGGTATTGATTTTTGCTCCCAAGTAAAGCTATGGAAATTCTCCCTACATTAAAGGAGAGCACTGGCTGAGGTGCTTCCCTGGTCCAGCTACCCACCCAGCCACAGTTCATGGAGATATATACCACAGAAGCATGATAGACAAGAGACAGGGGCACACTCAGGTTTGATTCCCTTTCTTGGAAAGCTCAGATGAGCTCCAGATAGTTAATACCAGGCAACAAAAGTCATTGTTAAACTCAGTGGAGAAGCTCTACAAAGGAGAAGTCAGAGAAGAGACAGGAACTGGACAGAATGAGAACATCCTGCTGCTAATCTTCCCACATGCAAGCACAACACAGAGTTGGCTGTCAAGAGTTCACGGGATGTAACACAGAAAACTGACTGCAACTCAGGTGGCCCTTCCTCAAGCAGCAAGAGCTAGAGGTGAGCGGCCTAGTTCTCATCCCCAAGGGAAGTCTAGAAGCATGAAGGCTACTGTGATTTCTAGGCTAGTGTAAGGTAGCAGAGGAGACTCTTCCACAGATGGGGAAACTGAAGTTCGAAACAGTTGCAGTTCATTCAAAGGGAGAGCCAGGTTCACAGCCCACAGGCATATTCCCCGGGAACAAGCCCTGTCCTCAGGCGAGACAAGGACATACACACCACACCCAGGTGGCAGTGACAACGTATAGTGACAGCAGAATCCATGAACAAATCTCACCTTCAATTTTACACACGCTTGTCTAGCCAGTCTAAATCTCCAGCGGTATCCACGCTGTGACAGAGCAATACTGGAAATGAGTTCATTCAAACACACACACACACACACACACACACACACACACACACACACACACACACACACACACACGCATGCCTCTGGCCAGTTTTGTGAAATGGAAATGTTGCATGTTTTAATTTTTCTTGATGTTTCCATTGCGATCAAACTCATTGGACCAGGGGACGCAGTCTGCACTGTTCTCCATACACTGTGCCCACCTCAATGGGACCGCCACCCTAATTATGGATGCGAACGTTGGCCAATATGACCTTATCCTCTATTTCACATTTCCACAAACAGAGCAGTTGTGGGCAAGGGTGACTCACTTGCCTTGTCTGCATCTTCACAGCCTGCGGGGACCCAGCACACACTTTTTACTTCTCATGTCATGGAGTTGATTGACTTCAGGGACTCTTTCATCCTCCTTCTGCCCTCCTTAGGTGCACAATGGTCCCCAACTAAGAATGGCCAGAGCAGGGAAGGAGGGACTTCCCACAATGCAATACTCTGAACCTGCTTCCTCTTCACTGCTTTCTTTTCTCTCTCCACGTTCACAAATTTCTCTCTCTCTCTCTCTCTCTCTCTCTCTCTCTCTCTCTCTCTCTCTCTCTCTCTCTCTCTCTCTCCTCAGCAGACAACTGGTCTCCTTTTTTTTTCTATCCTCTTCCTGCCCTTGTTTTAAAAATAAGGGCATCCAACATTAAAATTGCATGTGTGGCCCCAATTTAAAGGAGAGGGAAACATGTGTATGCATATCTTTATCACGTTCAAAATAATTTGTTACTGGGAATAAAAGAGCTCAATAAAGCAGTTACACTGACCATTCTAGACTCAGGTATATGAAGATAAAGTCTAGCCATCAACACCCTGGCAACCCTTTTCCTTCTGTTGAAGTCCCCTGACGTCGCATCATCTTTCTAACTATTTTTGTTTTCTACCCCCCACCCACTTTTCCACATTACTGTTGGCCTTCCAGGTGCAGGTGAAGTGATGTTAATGGTACCCTCTTGAAGTCCAAGGACACTTGGCTCAACATGATGGTTTGATAATGTGTCCTTGGCATGTTCTTGTGAGCTTTTCACTATCAATCATGCATCTTGAGTATTCAATGCATACAGTTTCTTTTTTTCCTGGCACTATTACAGCAAGGGTAACACCCCTTTGAGTCCTGCTCCATGTATCATGGGTACATATTATTTAGAACATCATGGAATTTTAGCAGAAGGAAAAAATATCAGAGATTTGCCATGCACTTCCAGTGGAGGAATGCCCAGGAGAATGCTTAGGCCTGGAGTGGTGGAACTCATTCCACTGAGCAGTTGAGAGAATACAGCTCTCAGGTTGTAATCCATTAATTACTATTAAAAAAACAAAAGGCTGGATTCAGGTGGCTTATGTCTGTAATCCTAGTTACTCAGGAGGCTGAGATTTGAGGATTGTGGTTTGAAGCCATTCCAGACAGGAAAGTATTAAGACTCTTATCTCCAATTAATTAACCACCAGAAAACAGAAAGTGGCATTTTGGCTCAAAGCACTTGAGTGCTAACTTTGAGCAAGAAAGCTTAAGGTGGGGGCACCCAGGCCCTGTGTTCAAGGTTCATGACCGAGAAAAAAACAAAACAAAACTATTTCTATAGCATATAGAGCTAATAAATCAGTGCTGCCACATAACTCGCATCTGATCATTATGAATGGGCTAGAAAAAAGTGCTAAGGAGGCCAGAATCAAACAAGCCAAGCATACCCAGAAACTTAAAAAAAAAGGAGAGTGAGGGAGAGAAAATTCTACCAGCCATACACAACTGTCATCAACATTTCAGTACATTCCCTTCTTGTTTCTCTCTACAATTTTTTAAAATAATGGGGAATTAAATAAACAATGTTGTGTTTCAATACAGCATTAGTTTTCTTCATGTCCTCAAAATCGTTGAATGTGTCATTTTTAATGGCTACTTCATTTCAGTTTATTAATATAACAGTTATAAAAAAATATTCCAGCCACCTATTACTAGAATGTTTCATAACATTACTGAGAATTATATTGTTTCCAATTTGCAATTACGAAGCAGTAACATTATTATAAGTGCTTGAATGACTACAAGTCATTTCTTCTTTTCTTCTTCTTCTTCAGATTATTTCCTTAGTGAGGACTGCTAAAACATGACATCAATAAATCAAAAGGACTGTTTCTTAGCAGAGGCCAGAGAGAGGGTAGGGAGGGGTATGTGTGTACAAGTGCCAATACTGAGGCTTGAACTCAGGGCCCAGACGTTGTCTTTTAGCTTTTTTGCTCAAAGTTAGCATTCTACCACTCGAGCCACACTTTGACTTCCAGCTTTTTGATGGTTAATTGGAGATAAGAGTCTCATGGACTTTCCTGCTTGGACTGGCTTCCAACCACAATCCTCAGATCTCAGTCTTCTGAGTAACTAAAATTACAGGTGTGAGCCACTGGTATCCAGCTTGCCAGGACTTTGAGCTAAGGTGTGTTCTACCAAAACTGTACGGATGAGTGTGTCATCCATTCTACATCAGTATGGACTACTGTCACAAGCAACAAACTCCTCTCCCCCACCCCAAAACACATGGCAACTTTAATAGGTAAAAATGGCACCTCCATAATTTAAGCTTTCATAATATTTTTTTTAGTTCATCTTTCACTTCTGGTCTATCCCTGACTACGAATGCCAGCTAACCCATTCCCACTCACAGATAAGAAGCTGATCTGTCTGGGTCCGATCAGAGCAGTCACTTCTGGACAACTCATCCTGTGTGCATTTTGTTTGATCTGCATCCTTTTCAACCTGGAGCCCACAATGGGAGGAAAAAGCTGCCCAAACTCAGAGTAGGATGGACACAGACTCAAGAGGCCCTGCCGAGCTGCTCCCTCTATAGCGACTTCCAATTAGAAGGGAAATTAGTGGTCTGTCAGAATTCATCTCAGCATCCATCACTTCCCTTCATCTACATCCTGAGTGCATGGAAATTACACTCCCTGATGCTGGCCCCTCTGGTCTGACAGGCCTGCAGAGCAGGATCCCGCAGGAAACCTTCATGAGACAAGGCGGAATCTCAACTCTCAGGTGTTCAGGGATCTTGACAAAATAATACTCAGAATGATGCCCCCTTTGGCAAAACTGGGCATGAGGGTTTTTTTTAAGAACAATTTCTGAGCTAGGGAAATAGGGAGGCAGAGAGAGTGTCAGAGCTTAGTAAAGCTGCAAAAATTATAGGTTTCCCAAAGGCAAAAGAATAAAGAGTCTAACGTGATACACACCAGCATTTATAAAAAGCCGTCTAGCACTATCCTTCATAAGCAAAGACCTGCTGTGAATGATAAACAAGAAGGCCCTGAACAACTTCCCACAGAGTGGCCTGTTGTGGAGGGTAGACCCTCTTCGTCTAGAAAGGTCCATACTCCCCAGGAGGAAAAGTCAACAGGGACCTTTGTTCATCTATCATTGGAGGACATATCATTAAAGAAAGGCTGTTGTATTTAGTGGTTTTGTTCCTAAACCTAACTCCTGGGGCTTTCCTTGTCTTGTGGGGACAGCATCTTAAAGAAGCAGGGGTGTACTGGGTTGAGGCTTTGACTGCCAATGCTTCTGTAGCTCCTGAGAACATAGAAGCTGTTCTGATGTGCATTGTGATAGCCACTTGTGTTCCTGCCTGGCAAGAGATGAAATCTTCAACTGCCTTCTATGCCTGCACACCTAAGGAGCTGGCCAAACACCAGCTTTCAGGCAAAACAATCAAATGACACGAATGAAGAGACTGGCCTAGACATCATGCCAGCTGAGATTTAACACCAGCTCTATGTCCACTTTTTATACTGCAGCTCCTGTGACAAGGGGTGAGCTATTCATTTTCTCTCTGAGCAGTAAGTTCATAAAAATGAGACTATTTGAACAGTCTTAACACCCATAGTAAGAATTGGATACATCCCTATCTCATGCCTGTACTCTTAGTTATTCAGGAGGCTGAGATCTGTGGATCACAGTTCAAAGCCATCCCAAGCAAGAAAGTCCAAGAGACTCTTATGTCCCATCAACCACCAAAAAAGAAGCTATTAGTGGAACTGTGGCTTAAGTGGTAGAACCCTGGCCTTGGCCAAAAAAAAAAAAATGCCAAGGGATAGCATCTAGTCCCAAGAATTCAACCCTCAGTACTGGTATGCAAAAATGCGCATGTGCATGTACACACACTAAATGTGTGTATCAACACTTATTTCAAACTCATGCTGCTGCTGAAGGTTCAATTATGAGTGCTAAATAAAACCTGTAAAGCCCTCAACATAATATCCAGTAAGTAGTACATACTCAACAGTGGCAACTACTATCCACAGCTAATGAAGAGCTGCTGACTCTTAAAAGAACCATATCCAATGTTAGGGTAACTGAGCTCCAGCCTGGCTTCATTTATGACTCATTTTCTCCAAGACTTAACCTAATTCCAGTTTTTGTTTGTGGATATGGCATTTGGGAGCTAACGCTTTTTGCAATGTCACATACATCATTCAAGTCAATGGTATAAAGCCAAATCCAAAGCAGATAGATATTGAGTAAAATAAGAAGAGAAACAAAATTCAACCCCAAACACTGAGAAGTCACCCCTCCATAGCTGGGATGACTACAGCACGTGGCCATGTCTCAGGGAGAAGAGGAGATTCATGTTCATCTAGACTTCTTATCCAGCCCTGCCTTGGAGAATCCTCACAGGATGGCTCCACAATGGCTCAGAAACAGCCCTAGAGAAACCACCCTTGTGAAGGTGGATGGACCTACTGTTATGTGCCCAAAGCTTTCCTCAGAGGGAAGGCTTCAAATCTTACCAAGAATTTACCAGTTGTTCTTTAAAATAAATGTCTGTGCTCCACAACTGTGCATAAAGGCTCTGGGTTTCCTTTTCTTTCTAAGTCCTGATATTCTTATATCTTACTACTGACTAGGTGTAAAACTAAAGGCATTTTAGAAGTTAGAAAAGCTTTCTCATCTAATAAGCAGGGAGTGGTGAATGAAGCTAATGCTTGAGAACAGAAGTGCTTTGGATTTCAGTGACATTTGATTTTGGAGTATTCGTCAAGCCATAAAGCGATATCTTAGGGATAGATCTCAAGGAAGAAATTAAGTCCCCTACATCTCTTATGCATGTAATATCAAGGTAACTATGCATTTTAGTAGGCCGATACATGAAATAAAGTTTCATGATGTGAAATTTTACACTTGAGGCATGTTCATGCTTAACCAGTCCTGAAATCTGGATTTTCAAATCAGGGATGCTCAGCATGTACTATAAAGCAATCTTAGGCTTTCTGCTTTCTTCTAGACAGAAAATGGGAGTAATTTCTGTGATCATGAGGAAAGAATAAACACACAGATTCTTTATATACAAGAAATCACATGCCACTCCAGCCACAGATATTGCAGAACTAGTGTTTGTCAACTTTGGCTACATACCAGAATCTCTGAACATCTTTAAAAGCTGTCTGTGTCCAAGCCAAACCCACCTCTCTTACATCAGAATCTCTGGTGGTAGAACCCAGCCACCTATACTTTTTTAAAATTCCATAGGGGAAAACGAACTCTCATTTGTTTTTGACAGGAAGGAAATCAGTGAAGTCCTTATGGAAATCAGTATGGAGGTCCCTGAAAAACTAAAAACAGAGCTACAATTTGATCCAAAGAAATGTATGTCAACATATACAGAGATACCAGCACATGCATGTTTATAGAAGCACCATTCACAATAGCAAAACCGTGTCACAGTCTCCGTGTCTATCAACTGATGCATAGGTAAAGAAAATGGCATGTATACATAATAAAGTATTATTCAGCCATAAAGAAAAGAAGTTATGTTGTATATAGAAAAAGTGGATGGAACTAGAAATCATTATGTTGAATGGAATAAGCCAGTTTGAGAAAGACAAATAGCCTACATTCTCTCATTTTTGGAATTTATACCTTAAAAATAAGAGAGTATGGCATGAGAATAAAACACAGGAACTGTTTGGGAAAGAAAACTAGCAGGAAGGAAGAGAATGAAAAGACATAGAAGAAGATGAATATGACTAAAGCATTTCTTATACCTATAGAAAAATGAAACCAATTAAATTGTTTAAAAGGATGAAGATGGGCCTGGAGTTTGGCCTAGTGGTAGAGTGCTTGCCTGACGTGCACGAAGACCCGAGTTCAATTTTTCAGTATCACATATATAGAAAAAGCTGGAAGTGGTACTGTGTCTCAAGTGGTAGAGCTCTAGCCTTGAGAAAGCCCAAGGACAGTGCTCAGGCCAAGTTCAAGCCCTAGGACTGACCAAAAAAAAAAAGGATGGACAGGTATATTTAATCGAAGTACATGATATTAATGCATGGAAATGTTACACTGGAACCTGTTTGTATAACCAATAATAAAGAAGAAATGAAAAAGAAGTAAAATTTTACTGATGATTCCAGTGTGCACCCATGTTTCAGAGACACTGGGTATGAAGGTATTTATTGATGTGAGCCTTATGAAATGTGGAACAATCTGAACATCAGACTCTAGCACTTGGGATATTATATAGGCATTAAAAATAGAAATCATCAACACTGAAAACATGTGGAAATGCTTATGCTATAGCAACAAGTACTGAGATGAAGATAGACCCTGATTCTGTTGGTCCACAAACAGCAGGGGGCTGTCTTTCCATGGAATATCCTGCCTCACAACCATGGAGTTCTCATCTCCTGTCAGTGCTGCTCTTCCAACAAAATCATTGTTGTGGTTTGTTTTTAATATGATATTCATGAACTGTGAGCTAATGTCATATATGAGAAAAGATAGGGACACAAAGTGAAGAGAATCTAGAAATTGGAATGGAAGAAATAGATCAGACATAGGACCACACATGTAACATGATACCAGATGTATTAAATTTAAGTGAAGTTCATTAGGCAAACCACATGGTAATAATTAAAGCAAATGAAGATCACCAATGGAGACTCATATAGGGGAGGAAGTATGTTGAGAAAAAGTCTACCTGCAGCCTCAAAAGTGTCTCCCTACGAGCAGTGCATGAATTACAAAGTAAAAAGGAACCTAACAGACAGTACTGGAAATAAGTGATTAAAAGTACTGTCACCAGGCTGGATGCCAGTGGCACATGCCTGTCATCCAAGCTAAGTGGGAGGTTGAGATCAGATAGAGATTTTAGGCTATCTTAAACAGATAAGTTCAGGAGACTCCATCCAATAGAAGAAGATTGGCAAGAAAGCACACAGCCTGACCTAGATGCCATCTCAGCTGTAATGGAAAGCCTAAAATAGGAGGATCATGATCCAAGCATAGACATGGGGAGTAAATAAGATATCAGCTAAAAAAAATAGCCAATACCAAAAAAGAGCTGGAGGTATGGCTCAGTTGTAGATTTCTTGCCAAGCAAGTGGGAGGGACTAAGTTTAAACACTAGTACCTCTAAAACAAACAAATAAGTAAAGTGAAATTGCATCACCAAAAAATAAGGCATGTCTACTTCTGATCTGTACCCTCTGATAGGCTATAAAGGCTTGGCTTCTATGACCTTCTTGCCAAAAGGGCACCCCTCAGTTCAATCACACAAATGTATTTGGGAGAAAAAAATCACACTGAAAGATAAAGCTATTAAATCACAGACCAGTTCTTTTTCAATGTGCTGAAGCAATGAAGGACAGAGTGGGGCATATCACAGATGGGAGGAGGAGATGAGGAGACATGAAAAGCAAATGTAGCATGAGGTTTTGGAGAGGATCCAGGACCAGAAAAAGGACTCTGGGTGGAAAGCTGCTGAATTTTACACAAGGCCTTTAGTTTCTTTAGTTAACAGTATGTAGTAATATGAATTTCCTATCTTTGATCATTGTACTCTGATTTTGTAGGGTAAGTTGGGAGCAGGGTATCTAAGAATTCATTCTATTTTGGTAAACCTTAAAATTAAAATTATTTCAAATGTCTTTATTTGTAAGGATAATTATTTAAAAATAAATATATATGTAAGTTTTCAGAGTTTCTTCCCTCCCACACTAGGTCAGCATGTGAATGTTCCTTAGAGATAAAGAATGGATTTAAAGATGGCCAAAGGGGACCACAGGGACCCTCAAAGACAGAGAAGAAGGCTGGTTCCTCGTGGAGACAGAGAAGCCTACACAGAGACACATGAAGAAATGCAAGTGTTTAATCCTTGGGGATGACTAGGAAATGGGTAATTATGGACTAGGGGAAATGATACTGGATCCTGAACCAAAAAGGATGAATCTCAAGGCTTAAGTGCTAGTCCCACATCACATCTTTGTGATCTTGACTTAGGATCGGTAGAATTGGAGCTCAACAGACCACCACACATTGATGATGAAATTGAATGATGAACAGATGTATCTGAAACATTACATACACTGCAGAGCCTGGCTTGGAAAGTCAAATTTGCCAAGCAGATCCATGGTATCTACCTGGCTAAAATAACTGCACTTCTACATCGCAGCACCCCCAGGTCTCATGGTACCATCTTGTACAGAAGCAAATCTATCTTGCCTTGTGCCTGACCCAGAAGCCTGGGGCCACCAGTCTCCATGTGTGGCCAGAATTAACTGCCATCTGTCCTGAGTTAACACAATTCCTTCTTAGTTTAAGCAATGAACACAGGCCTCACTGGCTAAATTCTAAACAAATGCAGCATGAAAAAGGCTTTCCCATTTCTCTTGCCATTCTGCATGTGTACTGCTCAGCTCCTAGATATTTACCCAGCCCAAACTGCATAATAAAAATTTCTTCTGAACAGTTTTACTGGCAATTAGATGTAATCAGTTCTCTTTTCTGCTTAAGATTCCTTAGCAAATAAGATACGAAGGGGGAAAAAACAGTGAGAGGCTGAGCTTTGCTGCAAATCTGTTTTCCTGCAGTGTATGCATATATGTAAGTGCATATATATATGTATATAATTTCCCTGTAGTTACCCTCCTTCTTCTCTCCATGGAAAGCTCTAATAATTGCTATGTTCATTATCTCCAGTGCGGGTCATTTTTCTTATTGCTTATCAGTGTGATAAGAAACAATGTCTGGGCATCAATTTTTTTTCATTGCTTCAAGACACATTGCTACATGGGGTTAACAGTTTCAGGCTTTCCTTTGGGGACTCATAGAGGACCCTTGTTCCTCACAGGATGCCCCTGTGATCAAGAAGATAACACCAAGAGGAGCAGAGAATGGGGGAGGGGAGGGAGACAGTAAGGAGACAAGAACAGATTCATGGGGAGCGGAAAACACCACAGAAGTCATCATATACAGGTCACATGGATCCTGGCTGTGAAGTTTAATTGTGAAATCTGCATGTAGGCATAAAAGAAGGATAACATTTTTTTCCCATAGTAATTCAGTGTGTAGTAAAGACTGTCTATCTCCAAGTCTATGGGCACTAAGTTGAGGTTGAACCACTTTGTTAGGTTGAGACCAGTCCATGAGTCCTGGTATCCATCCCTTTGACTTAGAACTGGAGGTACAGCTTCTATCAGTTCATAATTACTTTTCAATAGTCCTCCATTGTTAAAGTTTTACATTTGTTTCAATGTCTCCAGTCATCACACTGGAGATAGATAGGCTATTTTCCATTGCTACTTCTGTTACTTGTAGCAATACTACAAGCACACCAAGAATAAGAACCAGTAACATCCCAAAGCCAACCACAATTACTGACACATCATAGGTGTTCACAAACCACTGAGTCATTCGAGTCCAAGGTGCACCCATGTTCCAGTTCATTCTCTGTAACAAGTTTCCACTTAGCCAGGCTCCAGTGGCTCATACCTGCCATTCTAGCTACTCAGAAAGCTGCTTTCTGAGAATCGTGACTCAAAGCCATTCCTGACCAAAAAACTACATGAGATTCTTATCTCCAATGAACCCCTGAAAAACTGGGAGTGGGAGCTATGGCTCAAATGGCAGAATACTAGCCATAAGAAGAAAAAACTAAGGGACCATGCCCAGGCTCAAGTTCAAGTCCTAGTACTAGCAGAAAAAGAAAAAGAAAAGAAATCTCTACTTTTCCAGGAGCCCTCCCCAGAAATTTCTGCCTTAGAATTCCTTCCATCCATCTGCAAGTGCAGGATCACTCTGGATGCTGTCACAAAAGAAAGAAAGAAAGAAAGAAAGAAAGAAAGAAAGAAAGAAAGAAAGAAAGAAAGAAAGAAAGAAAGAAAGAAAGAAAGGAAGGAAGGAAGGAAGAAAGAAAGGAAGAAAGAAAGAGGTAGAGAGAGAGAGCGGAAGGAAGGAAGGACAGGAGGGAGGGAGGGAGGGAAAGGAAGGGAAGGAAAGGAAAGGAAAGAAGAAAGGAAGAAAGAAAGGAAAAAGGAAAGAAGGGAGGGAGGGAGAGAAGAAGGGAGGGAAGGAGGAAAGGAGCCTTTAGCTTTTCAAGTACAAAACTGCAAGCTGGACACAAAGTGAGTCATGAACCTGATCTGGGATGAGAACCAGAGCTAGTAGGGGCACTGGCTGCCAGGTTTATGTGGCTTCTGGACAACTCTCAGTAACACTCAGCACTGTCCAATGGTTGGTTTGTTGATGAGAAGCCAAGTGGGGAGGGGTAGCTGGTTGAAGAGCATCAGCTATATGAAACTCTCTTCCCTCCTACATAGTGAAGTCTTTCTCTGTCCAAACAGCAGAGTGGCTGGCCTGCCTCTACCCTTTCCACCACAGGCTGGGTCATACTGCCTGTCTAGCCTCTCACAGATTGCTAGCACTGAAATGTTACCTTTACCTGGAGAGAGAAAGAATTCCCCAAAGTTTCTGCATAGTGTGACCCATATATACAATAATATAGAGCTCAAGCTTGAGCTGTCCAGTACACAAACAGCTACTCATGACACACAATGATGAACAGTAGGTCAGAAAATGCTTTCCATAATGGTTAGACTTAACACATCAAAGCAACTGAAAGATTTCATCTCACTTTGCATACCAGTCTGGATTTTCAAGGAACAGAACCAATAGGAAAAAGATTTATTTAAGGAACTGGCTCATGCAGTTGTCGGGGCTGGCAAGTCTGAATTCTTGCAGGGCAGGCTAGCAAACTGAAAATTCATGTACAAGTCGATATTGTAGGCTAGAGGCTAAAATTTAAAGTGCAGGACAGGAGCATGGAAAACCAGGCAACGATTTCATCACAGCCTGGAGACTGCAGGCTGCAATTAGAAGGGCCACAGTTCCAATCTAGGTAGAAAGATCTGTGAGACTAGCTCCACAGTGAGAATCAGAGCTACACGAAAGGAACCTGGAAAGCTTAAAGTAGGTACACTGTGTCTCAGAAGGGGGATTGTAGCTGAGATATTTGCCTGAGTGTTAGGCGAAAAACAGGGCTAGAAGCAAAGCTCAATGGTATTGAGCCAGTTCCCCAAGCACGGGACCCAGAATTTAAATCCCAGTTCTACTAAAATAAAATTTATTGAGGTATAATTTACACAACACAAAATTCACTCATTTTAAATGCATAATACATTGATTTTTTTAGCAAGTTTAGTGAGTTGCAAAACCATGACTCACATCAAGATTGAGAAAGCTTTTATGATGTCACATATGAGAATCTTATTTAAAATACTTATGTGAATTGACATACAATTAATATACAGTATTTCATATATACTCAGTGTGACATTTCAATACATGATATATACTTATCATTTGTATTGGATACATTTAAAACCCTCTTGATGTACTTAATTGTGTCCACCTGGTCACCCTAATGTGCCCAGAGTATTGTCATTCTTTCTGCACAACCCACTACCCATTTTTTCTCTCCTGTCTTCTTTCTTGATAACTTCCCAGGCTAGGTACTTATTATTCAACAGCTTACTTCTATGATACAACATTTTGGGGCCCCATAAAGAAGTAGAAATACATACTTATCTTCCTGGGCCTGATGAATTTCCCTTAAGATTGTGTCCTACAGTTCCAGCTACAATGCTACAAATGATACATGAATGGATTAAAGGAAATGAAATCTCATTATTTGTAGCCACATGGATGGAACTAGAGATGCCCTTGAAAATCTGACCGTTTTGCCTTGAACAAATAGATACAAATATACCCTTCATCCACGTCTTAGCAAGTCTTTAAATAATATCTTATATGCCAGCATAACTTGTGGCAGAATTCTAGGGGTTATATTCTTCTGTATTGTTAGCTCTGTATCTGGGTTAATGTAATCTGCTAATGTAACCAGTGTTCATTCCATTCCATGTCCTCTCCTCCTCTTCTTCCTTTTTCCTCCTCTTCCCCCTTCCCTCCTGCTGCTACTCTTCCTTCCTTCCTTCCTTCCTTTTCTTTCTTTCTTCCTTCCTTCCTTCCTTCCTTCTGTGTCAGCTGCTCAAGTACTGGGAGTATGGGTGTGCCATTCCATGCACAGCTTGTTCTATTTGTTTGATCGCTGTGCATCCTCTTGACAGATGATCCTTCCATGTCTGTCTCTGCCCTATATCATCATCCTCTACTCCCTGGCTGGAATCAATCTCCTAAAATGCAAATTATCTAACTTAAAGCCCTTCTAGAGTCCCCTCATCATGTCTACTGTCAATCTAGAGGCAGCTTCTATCATTCTCAACAAACCCACACCAAACCTTCTCTGATGTGGCTCAGGGCTCCTTGCTGGCTCTGACTCTGGCTAATCTCAGCTCAGGACACTGTACTTTGCTAGCCTCAATGCCAGCCATCCCTTCTCCATGCTAACTTCACAGGGAAACCTATGGGAGGTGGGTAGCTCTCCTTCATATGTTGCACTGTGTAGAGTTCAATTATTGCACTTACCAAGGTCATACCAATGTGCCACATCTAATGCCAAGCTTCAATCGCTGTCTACCTGCCAACTGTTTCTGGCCAGTCCCCCAGTACTTACTAGTCCAGAAAGCAGAAGGCCGGGTTAAGTGCCTAATCACAACAACTACAATTCTTTCTTCAAGGTCTAATGAGCTGTGGCTTTGTAATTACCCTGAAATGTCCTTTGTGAGAAGACATGGACACTACTCTAAGAATTATTCTACAGAAATAAGACAAGTTGAAAAACTCTCCTGAACAAAGACCTCCATTAGTCATTTCAAACAAGGAAAGATGGGACCTGAGAATGCTCAGGCCACTCATCTCAAACGCGAAGGAATAGTGAATGCTGGGTAAGAGGAATGCAGGGGAGAGGAAAGGGCAGGAATCATGGCACCCACATTGCAAGGAATTCTCACCACTATTCAGACAACACTGCAAAGACCTATTAATCTGGGAAGAAGTTACTGAGAAAATAAGTCATAATCACATGTTTATATATATACATACATATACACATACATACATGTACATATATACACACCCACATAGAGTTTATAAAACAAAAATTTAACTGTGGTTACTAGAAATGTGAATGGTGACAATATAATTGCAAGCAATGGACAGATGGGTCCATATATATATATATATACACCTTTCCCCACCTGTTAGTCATGAGAATGATTTCTACTCCTTGATTCTAAGTACCTGGCAGGGAGGAGTGATGAAGGAATCCTGTGACAATGAGGAGGCTGAGGACAGGCCTGGTCTCAGCTCCATCTTAGCGTCCCCCTCCTCTCCACTGGAGGAAGGAATCAGGCCTCAAAACCATGTCTCTCATACCTGTTGTGAGGTTCACACAGGCCTTAAGCTAAAAGGGTCAAGCCAGTCTTACACACAGCCGGCCTGCCTACACTGATGCCTTTAAAACAGAAGTAGCCTGAAAGGAATGAACATCAGTACAAGTAGGCACACAGCCACACAGAAGCATGCCTGCCTGGGATGTGCTCAAAGGGGTGCTCTCCGGGTTCTGAAGGGTAAGACAAACCCCACTGGTTCAGGCAGAGCCTTCACCTTCCACCTTCCTGCCTGACTCCCAACAACACTAAGATCTAGTCTGGAAGCATCTAGCATGACACAGGCCAGCATGCCCTCTAACAAGCACCTGAACCACAAGTGAACACTGTCCTCTCTCCCTTTGAGGAAAACTCTGCTTTAAGCTTGTGAGGCCTGGCAGCTGGTGTCCCAGAAGATCCAAGGATCTGGTGTGGCCTCTGACTGTACAGTACTCATTGCCATCAGCTAGGAGAAAAGCAGCAGAGAGAGAAATGGATGGACTCAGGAGCAAACTGAGCACCCACGTTGTCTACAAGGGAAGACATCAACCAGGTGCCCCTCGGCTCAGCCAACAAAGGATGGGGAAGGGCAGTTTCATAGGAACCCTCAGGAGATGTGCTTTTCATATTAAATTACAGCAAACCACACTCATATCCTCTCAGGAATTCGTGTGTGTGTGCGTGTGTGTGTGTGTGTGTGTGTGTGTGTGTCTTGGGGCTTAAACTCGGGGCCTCATGCCATCCCTGGGCTTTTCCCCCTCAAGAATGAGGCTCTACCACTTGAGGCACAGCTCTACTTCTGTCTTTTGGGTGGTTTGTTGGAGACAGAAGTCTTTTGTGTAATCCTAGCTACTGAGGAGGCTGAGATCTGAGGATCTCGGTTTGAAGCCAACCAGGACACAAGACTCCATAAGACTCTTATCTCCAATTATCTACTGGAAAGAAACTAGAAGTGGATCTGTGATTCAAGTGGTAGTAGTACACTAGCCTTGAAAAAAAAAAGACACTGAGTTCAAGCTCTAGTAGCAGCACATCAAAAGAAAAAAAAAGTCAATATTAATCTCTCTGTCTTCTTCCCAATGTCCTCTGCTGGATCAAGGAGTGGTAAGTAGCAACAATGAAATGGCTAGTATGTGTTGAAAGGGTCAGGAAGGCTTTCGGCCTGGGGACTTTTTCTAAAGTGACGAGTCCCATCCTTCTACCTGCATTTGAAGCCCAAGCCACAAGCTGAAATCTCATAGATACTTATGAAACACCTATTATGTGTTAGACAGAGAGCTATGAAGTAGCCACAGAACTCCAAACAAGACATATCTTCTTATAGTCCTAGATGGGGGTGGGGGGAGGCAAATGGACAGCAGATGAGAAAACAAATGAAGGAACAAGATATTTTCAAGTGGGAAATGAAGCAAAGAGCTGAGTAAGAAAGCATCAGAAGTGAGAGGGAGATGCTATCAGATCTGAAGGCTTCCTACAGAGCTATCATGCAAAGGGCTAAGTAGCCGAATTAAGGCATAGAGGCTGGAAGAAACAGAAGAGTCTAGTGTGGCCAGCGTTTCATGCAATTAAACAAACCAGATACAGGAAGGAGTTCTGGATAAGCCCAAAGAAATCCTCCATCATCTTTAGGGGAAGGGAAAAGAGAGGTGTTATTACCAATAATATCAGGCAAGTGATCTCTGGGGTAAGATAGAAGCAAAGAATTTCACACACACATTTCATTTGACCCACAACAATCATGTCAGACAGGTATGATCATCAATCTCCATTTGTCAGATGAAGCAACTTGAGCACAGAGGACTTAACTTCACACAAGCTATTTAAGATGTTAGAGCTAGGATTAGAACCCAGGCAGCCAGACCTGAGTCATTTCATCCACACCTGTAATGATGTCCTCTGCCTGGACAGTGCAGAATCAAGCTTAGGTCCTGGGATGAGGGTGACTTGGCTTCCTCATCTACCATCCAGGCCCCCTCCCCCCAAAAAACTCAAGCCACTGTCGACCAACAAAAGAGGAAAAGACAAAAGCCATTAGAGTCCTGATTTCCTAGCAGCTCTGCACAAGATTCAGCTCACCACCCACATACCCTTTTATTAAGCTATAATAAGCTGCAGATGAAAACTGTTGCCATAGGTGAAGCTTGCTTTAACATATGGTTGATCCAACCCAAGAAAAACATGTTAGAGTGCATTTTAAAAATCCCATTTTACTTGTAGAATGCTTTTCCAAAAAAAAAAAATCATTTATCATGCCTCTAGATCTGCTGATGCCTTCCAAATGTTGGGGTATGGATACATGGACATGCCCTAGGGTTACTTGGTAAAATGATAACAAAGGCACTCCCCTCCCCACCCCAGTGGAATGTGGCTTTCAGGTTTCATTGGATGTAACTATAAAAGCAGTAAGAGGTAACCTGTGGTTTCTGTCAACTTGGTCAATGTGTTTCTTACTTGAAAGCTAGCTGGGATGCCTGAGCAGCAAAATACCCTTAGCTAAGCAATGCTTTCCATCTCTTAGAGTGGGAACTCATATACTGAATCTTTCCTTGGGAGGTAAGCACAGGAACACACACACACACACACACACACACACACACACACACACACACACACACACACACACACACACTGGCTAAAGGAGAGAGAAGAGAGGTTGGGGAGAGGAGAAGAGAAGACAGGGAGAGGGGCAGGGGGAAGAGGGAGAGGAAGTAATGGGGGAAGAGGGAACGTAGGGAGGGGAGAAGGAGAAGGGGAAGGAGAGGAAAAGGAGGAAGCAGAGGACTGAATGATATAATAGGGCTGGAAGAAGATGGTAGGGACCAGAGCTTTCTCATGGCTGTGATTAAAAATTGGTGAGCATGCAATAGGTCCTAATTTGTGGCAGGCCATGTCCTAAACATTTTCATATGTCAATCACCTAGTTCTCATTGCACCCACAGTGCTATGAAACAGATCTTGTTACCATCTGCATTCAGCCAGATTAAGCAACTAAGCCACTGTTGTGCAAAGCTACCCAGACAGCAAGAAGAATATGCTTTGGTGATGTAGATGTGTGGGCTTAGTAGGTGCTCAAGAACCCTTGGTATTCTTATATTATTCTTGGTCAGTCTAGCCCCAAAAACTTTTATCAGCCACTATTTCCTGAACATTGGCCATTTGCATTCAACCAGGATTGTTCAACACAGCCACTGTGGCCATTACTTACACAGTATACACATCAGTTTTGTTTGTTCTGTTGAATACTGTTTAAACTTAGTCATTTTTTAGTATGTGTGTCTATGTGTATATGTGTCTGTCTGTCTACCTGTCTGTCTGTCTACCTGTCTGTCTGTCTGTCTGCCTGTCTGTCTGTCTATGTGGTGCTGCAGCTCAAACCCAGGCCATTGTGCATGCCAGAATCTGCCACTCAATGAGCTATATCCCCCAACATTAGTTTCTTTGATCTCTCAATAGCTTTACTTATTTGTTTTTGCACCAGTACTAGGGCTTGAATTAGAGCCTCTTCCTCTTGTTTACCTTTTTTATTAAAAGCTGGCATTTGAATCACACTTCCTTTTCTGGTCTTTTGTTGGTTAATTGGAAATGCAAGTCTCTTTAATTATCTGTTTGGGCTGGCTTTGAACTGAGAGCTTCAGATCTCAGCCTCCCAAGTAACTAGGATTATAGATGTGAGCCAAAGATGCTCACTTTTAATATCTTTAGTTTAAAAGGAAACTTTATTCCCTTGAATAACCCAATATACTCTGCTATAAAGGGAAATAATCATGTGTTAAAAAATATGAAGTGCTCAGGACAGGAAAATAAAGAGAGATAAATTAGTGATTGCCTACGGATGGGAAAGGAGGAGAATCTAGGATATGATAACTAAGGGCTCCAGGGTTCCTCTTGAGGTAACAAAAACATTTGAAAATTTTCATGACAAATGTGTACCTCTGTGAATATATTAAAAGCCACTGAATTATATCCTACCAAGTGGAATTTGTGTGGGATGTTAAATTACATCTCACTAACACTGCTTCTTAAAAGTCAATATAATGACCTCACTTTAAAATAAAGAGAAATAAAAGGAAAGTGGTTTGTTATTTTTAATGAAACACAATAGAGATGAAAATTCTACTTAGACCTTACAGCTTCCCAGCTGATGGCTCCAAGGGCCTCCCTCCTCTAGGAGAGCAGGAAATGAATTCTCATTCACACACTCTGAGAGACTGAATCATAAAAATAAAAATAGACAGTAACAAGTGCTGGCACAGATGTGCAGGAGTGGAAGTCCTTATCTACTCACTCACTGCTGGAGGGAATGTGAAGAGGAACAGCCATATTGAAACTCTTCTAGTGGCCCCTCAAAATATTAAGCTCGTGAAAATTGAAACATATATCCCTACCAAAACATAAACAGCAGTGATCATCCTAACATTCCCAAATGTCTATTAATGACTCGATACACAAAATGTTGTACAGCAAGACTGTGGAGTCATCCTCAACCAAAACATGGAATAGACAAGTAACACAGGATATAGCATGAGCCACCTGGAAAATATAAGGCTAAAGTAAAGGAAGACACAGAGGCCACATATAATATAGTTAAGTCAGCAGGGCAAGAGGGAAAAACAAAGTGACTCCCAATGCATGTGAGGTTTCTTTTTTGAGGTTTTTTTTTGTCCTGTCATGGGACTTGAACTCTGGGCCTGGGCTCTGTCCCTGAGCTCTTCAGCTCAAGACTAGTACTCTACCATGTTCACTGAGTCACAGCACCACTTCTGATTTTCTGGTGGTTAATTGGAAATAAAAGTCTTATGGATTTCTCTGCCTGGGCTAGCTTTGAATCTTGACTTTCAGATCTCAGCCTCCTGAGGCATGATTAAAGGCGTGAGCCACCAGCACCTAGTTAACAGTGAAATTATTTAAAAATTAACCATTGTAATAATTGTTCAATTCTGTATATACTCATATACACCGAGTTATGAAATTTAAATTTGTGAAGTATGTAATGTAGGTATCAATAAAGACAAAACTTCACAATATACCACTGTCGAAATTTAACAAAAGGCAGGTTCCCCAGTGGTCTAGTGGGTAGGATTCAAAACCTAACAAAAGTAAATTCACAATGTGATTAAATAGTAACTGCCATGAATTTAAATGTTTCCCCAAGTCTCTCAAAAAAGTGCTTGCTGAAAACACCGTCTCCACTGCAACAGAACAACATAACAACATGTTTAGCCTAACTGAAGGCAATTAGGTCACGCTATCAGGAGTGAATGAATTTATGTAGCAACATTCTGGAAGTAAAGGGTTCATTATAAAAGCAGGGTATCTGGGGGGTCCCTTAGTTTTTCGTCTCTCATGAGATTCCTTTGCCTTTTTGCCTTCTACCATGGAATGACAAAAGAAGACCCTTCCCGATGTGAGTTCTTTGATACTGGACTACTAGCCTCTAGAAGTGGAGTCAATAATTTTCTACTCCTTATAATTTACCTAGTCTCTGGCATTGCTATACTGGAGAAAGAGTTCAACTTCAGGGCTAGAGCTGTATAAGAAGTTCGTGTGAGTACTAAATTCAAGATTCATTTCCAATTTCTTCAAAAAAATGGAAGTGCTTGCCTTTTATCTCAGATTTCTAATCTAGAATTTATCACTACAGTATGAAACTATATCTCTTAATATTATCCTTTATTATTATTGTTGTTGTTGCTGCTGCTGCTGCTATTGTTATTAGCAAGAATAGCATATTATTTTCCAGTCCTAGGAATTGAACTCATGGCCATGCACTGACCCATATTCTCAATCCATTTGCTTTTAGTATTTTTGTTTTTGTTTTCCAGGTAAGGTCATGTGCAAACTGCACCTGAGTCTCACTAACTTTTGTTTTGGATTGGACTAGATATATGATCCTTCTGTCTCTACCTCCCAAGTCGTTGGGATTACAGGCATGAACCACCACACCCTGCCCTGATGATTACTTTGTATGTCAGACAGGCTCACTGGTCAATGCTTTCAACCAGTACTTACGGTGCTTCTGCTATGAGGCAGACACTGTGGTAAACTGTAAGTGTACAGAGATAAATGACACACAGGAGGTCTCTGTTTCTTTGAAATTCATAACCTAGGGGCAAAACAGTCCCACAAGGCATATTATTAAACTTTATAATATGATAACATAGTGTTAAGTGCTAGGAAGAAATTTTCAGTTGAAAGGATGGAGAGTGCACGACAGGCAAAGAAAGACTACTATTAACAAAGAATGGCCAGGAAATTAAGTCTTCTCTGGAGAAGTCAAGTCTAAGCAGTCTGCTAGGAAACAAGGGAACAAGGTGTGCTACAATCTAGGTGGCAGGAGCTATCTGAAGAAAAAAAATCTTTTCAAATAACATTTTAAAAACTTAAACAGGACATTTAAGCAAGGAGGTTAAAGATACATACACTAAAGACCTGATAGCAATTAGGCAAGAAAAGTAAATAAAGACATCTAAATTAAATATGAAGAAATAAAATTGTCTGGTTGACAACAACATAGACTGTGTACAGAAAACTAGGATGATTCCTTCAGAAAACAGAACAGCCAGGTGCCTGTGGTTAATACAATCTTAGCTACTTAGAGGCTGAGAGCTAAGTATCAAAGTCAGCCCTGGCAGAAAAGTCCTTGAGACTCTTATCTCCAACTAACTACTCAAAAGCTGTAGAGTTGAGGCTCAAGTAGTAGAACAATAGCCTTGAGAAACAAAATCTCAGATACAGTAACTAACCCTTGAGTTCAAGCCCCAGGCCTGACAAGTACAATGCACACACACTCATTCACGCACGCAGGCACACACATGCACAGAATAAATAAATTCACTAAAACTGTACTTGAGAAATACCTCAAGATGACACAAATTAATGGAAAGACATCCCACATTCATGGAGTAGAAGATTTAATACTGTTAATGTATTTATTCTGCCAGTTACTAACTAATGGGCACTAGACATCACTATCAAAACTCCTTTGTTATTCTTCACAGAAATAGAAATGCCAATACTGAAATTCATTCAGATTTATGAAAGCCCTGGATAACCAAAATGATCTGGAGCAAAATGACAAAGGCTAGTGGCATCACACATCCATAAATCAAAATATATTACAAAACTACAGTACAACAATAAAAACAACAGCAATAATAATAAACCATGATACTAACACAAAATAGAAATGCTGGCCAACAGGATAAAGCAGAAAGCCTATTTACTTGTGGTCAGTGAGGTCTGACAAAGGTAACAAGAACAGACCATGGAGAAAGGACCAGTGAAAATAATCTTTATCTCATCCTTTATCTAAAGAGTACCTCAAAATAGATTAAAACCACAGGAAGCAGAAAAGTACTTGCAGAATGGGTAAGGAGGTAGCTATTGGGCAGATAATCAATATGACAAGTTATAGGTAGTACATTACATGAGTTCCAAAGGATAAGTCATGATAAACAGCCATTCGTGTCTATGACCTACAATTACATGATAATAAATAGTTTCTTAAGTTTTAAGATAAATAGAACATTTAGTTATATATTCCTTTCTTTAACTGATTTTTGTTGAGTTACTGATCCTGATTCTATGAAGAAGGAAACTGGGGGAAGTCTAAGGAGACTGATAGAAGGGGTAAAGTTAACTGATTGGTCATACTGTATGCAAGTATGAAAATGCACATAAATGCTAATAAAAATATCTAAAACAAACAGATGAAAGGTTTAAATGTAGAGCAACTACTGAGAGAAAAATAACTGAAGGGAAAACCATATGGTATTAGACTTGACTGATTTCTTACATAGGATACTAGAAGCATAGCCAACAGAAGCAACAATAGACAAATCCAAAGGCTCTGCACCCCCAAACAATAACACCACCACTTATAACAATGGCTAAATGAGAAACAATCTAGAGAATGGGAGAAAGTATTTGTAAGTCATATAGCACATGAAGGGCTAATTCCTAAAAAAGCATGGATCTCAAACTATTCAACAACAGAAAAATAAGCTTACGACATAATAATCAAAGGCCCTGAATAGACGTTCCTGTAAAGAAGAATACACAGTGCAATAGTGGTTATAAATGGCCAATGAAATGATACATGAAAAGAGGTTCATCATCGTTAACTATCAGAGAAATATAACTACAACCACAAAGGGAGGTCAGTTTATACCTGTTAGATTCATTTCAGTAATAAGAAAGGTAACAAGCACTGGTAAGATATAAACAGGGGAAAAAAATAGAACTTCTATTCACTGTTGAGACTATAATTAGCAGCCATTTTGGAAAACAGTACAAAGTTTCCTTGTAAGACTGAAAATAGAATTGCTATACAATCCAGCATTCCTACTACTAGCTATATACTCAAAGGAACTGAAATCAGCACATCAGAGAGATATCTGTACTCTCCTGTTTACTGCAATGTTCAAGACATGGCAGCAACTGAAGGATACAAAAATAGGCAAATAGATTTCCCAAATATGACATGAATACAAGGGAATACTGCTCAGTCTTTAAAAGGTGGGAAAGGTATCATTTGCAACAATATCGCATAAGCTAGAAGACATAATGTTAAGCAAAGTAAGGCAGATGCTGAGATACAAATAAGTGAGATTCTCAGGAAGAAGAGAACAGAATGGTGGCCACCAGAGGGGATAGGGGTAGGAGGGAGTTGGGAAAGACTAAATGCTAGGGTGAAGGCTACAAAGTTTCAGTTGGACAGAAGGAAGTTTCTGTGTTCTCTTACAATGCATGGTCATTGTAGTTAATAACGGTATTCATGCATTTCAAAATAGCTAGAGATGGGGCCGGGAGTTTGGCCTAGTGGTAGAGTGCTTGCCTAGCATGCACAAAGACTTAGGTTCGATTCCTCGGTACCACATACATAGTAAAAAGCCAGAAGTGGTGCTGTGGCTCAAGTGGTAGAGCTATAGCCTTGAGAAAGTCCAAGGGCAGTGCTCAGGCCCTGAGCTCAAGCCCAGGACTGGCAAAAAAAAAAAAAAATAGCTAGAGAATACCATAGATGTCACCACAGAGATCTGATTTAAAAAATATGCAATGCATATGAAAGGGTATCAATGTAAGTGAATTAATGCACCTTCTATCTGGCAAATATCATGTAACCCTTTTATTAATTACAATAAAAATATATTTAAAAAAAGATTGCATAAAAAATATGCAATGGTGTGTGTGTGTGTGTGTGTGTGTGTGTGTGTGTGTGTGTGTGTGTGTGTGTATACTGAGTACACGGGACCACAGAACTTGCTAAGCAGGCGCTCGGCCACTTGAATCATGTTTTGCTTTTAGTTTGTTTTTTCAGGTAAGCTCTCTGGCTTTGCCCAAGTGAGCCCCATAATCCTACCTCCACTTCCCAAGTTGCTGAGAATACACCACCAGCATGCCTGGCTAGACAACAGTTGTTAATTAGCTTGACATTTCCATTCCACTACGTATACATATATGAAAACATGTACCCAATTACTGGGTGCCAATTCAAAAAGAAACATTTGACAAAGTCAGGGAGAAGTAGCAGACAGAAACAACCAAAAGAACCAGAGGAGGAATGAGTCCACACAGAGGCAACCTATGTCCGCTGCCAGGTATCTGCTCTGGATAGGCAAAACACCAGCATTTACTTCTCACAGGATGAAACCCAAGTTATAAGTGCTGCATTCATTTTTCAACATCACTCCTTGTCCAGGCACTGCCCCCTGTTGATATCAACTTCTCCCAGTGTTTGCAGTGTCTGCAAGGACCGCAGTCTTCATAAACTTCGTCCAGACCCTGTCCCCCTTGTGAAGCTTGACTCCTCCCTCTCAATCCCAAATAGTCAGAAGCATTTCCCAGAACTCCTGATACATGCATGGCATACTCACAGCATCAACAACATGTAAGCAGTGTGCCCAGTGCCAACAGCAACCTACAGCTGGTACATTCTATTAATGGAAACCCCCAAAATATATATTATAATTACACTCAAAAAATCTCCAATCCCCTAAGGAATGTTAGGCCCCCAAATGCATCCAAGACGCTTGCTTGCCAATGCTGTTTACTCTTCACAGTCAAAGAAAAAAAATCTCTGCTTTCATATCTTGCAACACGGTCAGTAAACAAGACAGCACGTTTGAGGAAAGCGAGCTGTGGGCCAGAGGTCTCCACATTCCCTGGGTTGGGCCTTGATGTTGAGAGATACAATTATTTACCATACCAGCAAACCTCAAACATATACCACACAGCCTGTCAGCTTTTGGAATACATGCCTGAGCCCTGCTTTTCCAAACACTGAGAGGTTATATAACATGATTGATCTCCAAATTTCAGCAGAAACAAATCCTAGGTCAGAAAAATCCCACAGTTAGCATGGAATGCAAAATGGAAAGGAATGCTTTCTTCTACTGAAGACAAAAAAAAAAAACAACAAAAAAAAACGCTGTGTCTACCTCGTTCATGGTTGGAAAGATCAGTTCCTTTGAACCTCTTTTTAAAACACTAAATTGCTTATGAGGTTTTTACTTTGTTTTGTTTTGTTTTGTTTCCCTTCTTACAAAATAGGAGATAAGCTGTAGATGTGGTTTCTCACTGTCTTTAGTCAGGTACACTTGCTTTCTTTCCTGTTTTGGATGGTCAATACATTGTAATTATTCTATAATAAAATAAAAAGCTTTTCATCAAGGGCCAAATCTATGAAAATATTTTAGGGACCTGTGTGAGCCTAGGGAGGAAAAGAGAAATGAAGACTTTTATCCAGTGAGCAAAACTCCTTATAATTAGGTTGGTGGTTTCTATGGTAACTAGGAGCTGACTCTTTTATTTGAAATAAAAAATAGCAACACTCCAGCTGTCCTTGTCGTCCGGACGCTCCAAAAGCAAATGAGAGATCTGATTTCACATTTGCTGTGACTGCTGACGACTTTCAACCACGTATTTTACTTGTTGTCAAGTTTGGGCGAGACACTGAGTTCCACTCCTCAGAGAAAGCAGGTGTGAAAAACAAATGCAAAAAAACAACCAAAACAAAATCATTTTCCCTCTCTGCCACCAACATGCTATTGTTCTTGTTGTTTTTCCTAATGATCATTAAAAATAAAAATCAAGCTACTTCCTTGGAGAAAACTATTGTTAGTGGTTCATCTTGATAAACCACTGGAGCTCTCCAAAACCCTTTTTTTTTTTTTTTTTTTTTTTTTTTTTTTTTGCCAGTCGTGGGCTTGAGCTCAGGGCGTGAGCACTGTCCTTGGACTTTCTCAAGGCTAAAGCTCTACCCACTTGAGCCTCAGCACCACTTCTGGCTTTTTTTCCTATGTATGTGGTACCAAGAAATCGAACCTAGGTCTTCATGCATGCCAGGCAAGCACTCTACCACTAGGCCAAACTCCCAGGCCACTCCAAAACACTTTTATCTGCATTTATAATAGCATCTACCATCCTTTGGGGCTTTATCAGGTTCAATGTTCATGTTCATCTGGAGATAAGGAAATTTAAGAGGTAAGGTAACTCGTTCATCACCAACAAGTGCTCAAAGCTCATCACAGTACCAACTGATGGCAAAGTTGTCATTTCATAGTAGTTAGGCTACTCCATTTTGTGTGCATAATTGCTTTTTTTTAAAAAAAATCTAGGCCAAAAAACCCATCATATATAGGAAGATAGAGACTATATTGGAAATGGCCCATGGATACTGTGTGCCAGTAGCTTGTGCCTGTAATCGTACTCAGGAGGTTAAGATTTGAAGATCCTGATTCAAAGCCAACGTAGTCTATGACACTCTGCTCTCTAATGAACCAGCACAAAAGCCAGAAGGGGAGGGGTGTCTCCAGTAGAAGAGTACCAGCCTTGATCAAAAAGGTTAAGAAGGGGTGTGAGGCCCTGAGCTCAAGCCCCAGTAGGAGCAAACACACAAAAAAGAAATGTCCTACAGAGGACCATGAAATGTAACTCGGGTCATTTCCGGAAAGGGTCACTTGCTTTCGATCTTCCTTTCCTCCCTCCCTTTCATGTGATCCCTAGATACTAAGAAATTCAAGAAGCCCTAGCTTGTCTAAGGAGGATCAGCCTATGAGGGATGCACAAAAGCTGGGAAGGCTTGAATGAAGGCCAACGGACATGACATCAGAAGGTTAAAGACCAAATGGGTGGGCAGCCTGCCCTGCGTGTTAGACAACTAGAAGCAAAGCAAGGCATGGTCAAGACCAAGTCCTGGAAGGCTTGTCAGAGAAAGTAAGTTACAAGCTGAACCTGGGAGCAAAGATGATGATGATACCTAAGTCACAGAGACAAAAAACAGCCATCAGGGGAGAGAAGCCACCAATGTGGATACTTCCAGATAAGAGTACAGAAAGGCACCTTTGTGGTGGCAGTGGGTAAAGTCTGACGAGGACTTGTATGTCTCCATGGATAAGAGGCACTGGTGGAGCTTGCACTTCTTTGCATGCTGACCTACAAGTCTGAATTCTTTTGAAATTCCTTTAGGTTGTCCACAACTCTGAGAGCTGCTCAGCCAGGCCATGCACTGATCAGCATTCCCTGTGAGTCTGTACAACCACTCTGCCAAGCAACCACTGGGTACTTTGAGAACAGGGACCTTATGAGAGACCTAGCATATGGCCAAAAAAAATTAATACTGTAGCAGAGATTAAATGGATGGATATAAATAGTCAACAAATACTTATTGTTTCAACTATATACATAGAAATATTAATTAGCATACCTCAGCCCTAGCTATTAGCCAACTGCTGTGCCCATATTACTTCATTTAACCCCCTCAGTTGCTCTGGGAGGGATGGTTCCATGCTAGCTTCATTTTCTAAATGAAGAAAGTATGGCTGACAGGGTCTGGAAACCCACCCACCTCAGGGCAAGTAGGTAACAGTCAGATCCAGAGACTCACCCCCATTATCCCAAAGGTCTGCCTCATAGCAGAATAGTATGACACTCAATCTGATTGATGATTGCAGGAGCAGAGGCCTCATTAATTTAATAATCTCATGACGCAGTAGGTGCACAATAACACTCTATTGATCAGAAAAATTCTTAAAAAGTAAAGCTCATGCAATATCTACATGCAAAACAGTGCCAGTTACAAGTTGTTCATACCTGGCTGAGATCTGGAGGATTGAGGTTCCAAGCTTGCTTGGGCAGAAAATATAGTGGTCTCTGTTTTCAAAATAATCAGCAAAAAGCCAGTTGGAGACATAACTCACATAGTGTAGCATCAGCAAAGCAAGCAATCTGAGCTAGCCCAAGGCTCTGAGTTCAAACCTGAGAATCACCCAAAACAAAAAAATAAAACATCAAAAAAAAAAACCCTCTACTTTGATATGGTTGAATATAGTATTTGATGATGTCACAGGCTATTGACGGCAGGGATCTCTTGCAGGTGGAAACATGCCATGGTTTCTCTAAAATGCAGCTTCATGAAGAAACAATAATCACGAATTTTTATAGGCTTTTTAGTTTATTTTCACAACTAAGTACTTAGATTTTCCTCTATGTTTTATTTGTTTATTATTATCCTTAGGTAGTTGTACAGTGGGGCTTCAATTCAGCCTGTCAATTTGTGAGTACAATGTATCTTCACCAATGTCACACCTTTCATCATTCTCACCCATCTCTCCCAACCCTATCTAGCTAGTTCCATTTACCTAGTTCCATTTTCACATAAGCACATTGAATATTATGACTGAATCTTCCTCTTTTTTTTTTTTAGCAATACAATGAGCTTGGATTAACTGTGGGGTGCCATCTTTATCCTTTTTCTTAACTCCAGCAGTTGGACAGAGGTTGACCATACCCTTGGCCTAGGTAGGTCTGTGACTCAGGACTGGTAAGCTAGCAAGTTATCTGCTTGGCCACCATTCCAGAGGAAATTTAGAGCTCATGAACTTTCTCCAGAGCTACCTAAAACCTTTTGACCCCCAGAAATACTGAGGAAAGGCAGCAGAGGTCGTCCTACAGAGGTGGGAGCTACCGAGGCTGAAGCAATTGTACTTGCGTGAAATGCAGCTTAGAGACACCAAGCAGGGAGCCTCTGAGCACCGCTCCACCTGAGCACCTCAATCACTTCAGTCAATTCTCACTTTTATTTTTCCAAACTTAAGCCCTTTTGAACTTGGTCTCGTGTTTACTGGCAACACACAGTCCAGACAGACCTCTATTGTAGGAAAGAGAGGGACACTGGACACGTGGTAGCCTGAAAGAGTCTGAAGAAAAAATGATAGAGGCAGAAGGGCCTTCATGTTAGCTGCTTTCAGGCATATTGTACAGGTTAGTAAAACCCCAACTCCAATGCTCTATAGCAAAGCACCAGTGGTTCATACCTGTAATCCTAGCTGCCCTGGAAACTGAGATCTGAGGATCACAGTTTGAAAGCAGCCCAGACAGGAAAGCCTGTGAGACTCTGATCTCAATTAATCTTACCCCCAACCCCCCGACATGCAGAACTGCAGCTCAAAGCGCAGAGCACTAGCCTTGAGCCCAAAAAGCTCAGGGATAGTGACCAAGCCCCAAGTTCAAGCCCTACTACTGGAATATGCCAATGAATCAGAGTGACCAGAAAGGGTGTTTACAACTTCAAAGGAGACAAACAAGGAAAAAAAATCCACCCATTCAACAAATGTGATGGCACACATGGGTGTGCCAAGGTCTAATAAACACTTACATCCTCTTTCAGATTAAATAAAACTCCACAGACTCATGAGATAAGTTAAAGGAACTCCCTCCTTCCCCTTCCTGCCACGCATGCACTTGAAGGACAATTTTAGAGTTAGGAGTGCCTTGTATCCATCTGGCAGTAAGTTGGACTCTATGAAGTATACAAAGGAAGGATCAAGGGAAATGGATTCAATTTCTGAGACTTGTTCAGAAGAAAAACAAAGACATCCCCAAGGCCAAGTGGAGACAGAGCCTGAGCACCCCTGTCAAGATGGGAGCAGAGGCAGAGGAGGGGATCCCTGCAAAGATCACAGCTGATGATGGATCTGGATCAAAGCCGCTACACCAGATGTTACAGGGCTCATCGCCTGCAAATCTGCCCTTCACCGGGGATACCCCATGAATCTGCTATAAAGGAAGTTAGTCCCCAATTTGATCTTATCAGTGGGTGGGGTCTTTTGGAAAAGCCCTAGGTCTCAGCCATCATGAAGGGGATTAATATGTGTCCTGCAGTCATCCAGCCAGAAGGAGCCACCTTTAAAATATCCCAGTTAACAGTTATCAGAAGGTCACCTCTGTCTGGGCCAGGATCAAACTCCATCATTTCTTTCCTATGGAATGATCACATATAGGACAATACGGAGATGTCAAACAAAAAGCCAGTGCCTGCACATACAATTTACCAATCAAGATGGATGTCAAGTTTTTTCCTTTGTCTTTTTTTTTTTTAACCAAAGATAGCTTTTAGAGTCACCTAGGTCTGCAGAGATCTATAGTTCTACTGAATAAACTACCTCAAAATATGTCAAAGAATATATCTGGGGTAAGAAATTTTAGTCTTTTGTATCAGTCACCAAAAACATAAGGATTAAGTGTCTGATTCTTGGAAATTACCCATTCTAAGGTGTGTTTGTCACAGCATCTGGAATAGACTAAATAAGAACCAAGATGACAAGTCTTGACACCTAGAAAACCACTGGGGTCCCTGATGTAAAGGAAGTGTGTGTGTGTGTGTGTGTGTGTGTGTGTGTGTGTGTGTACACTTAATGTAAAGATTCAGAACTTAAGTGAAAACCTAAGCACCAATGAAATAATTTAAAAACAAATGGCATCGTGAAACCCCTTTGAATAATTAGCATATGCTAAAGAAAGAGAAGGCCAGGAATGTAAAACAGTTCCTATCTAGAGTGGGGGTATTTCTGGCAGGAGGAAGGGTGACTGGAGAGAGTGATGGAGGTTGACTATGGTCAGAATACTTGATGTACATGTGTGAACATGGAGCACATTGAGATTGGTTTGGGAAGCAGGGAAGGGGAGGAGGTAGGGTGATGGAGGGGTGAGGCTGTCCCTGTATCCTTACACTATTTCATTACAAGGAAATGATGCTGTACGATGAAACAACAAACAAAATGTGGAATTAATTCAGAGGGGTTGTTTGTGAACACTCAGAAGGGAGACTACAACCTCCACCTCTACACTAAGCACTTAACATTCTTACTTTTATTATCTGGACAGATTTTACTTACTCCTGCACCATTACTAAAGACAAAAATACAACAAATATGGGCCTCATCAATGAGACATTTGAGAAACAATAGTTTACCCTAGCATTGTCTGGCAGAAATAGAAGGAAGGTACAGATGTAATTATATATGTCTATCAAATGGAAACAAAAACAGGTGAAATTCATTTTGACAACATTTTGGGGGGAGGGATGATACCACTCAGGGCCTCATGTTTGCTAGTAGATGCTCTACTGTTTGAGCCACACTCTTGGGCCCAACCATTTTGGGTGGGAGGAGGGGTGGCCATAGTCACAGTCAAGGTCTTGTTATGTAGCTACGGAAGGTAAGGGTAGAACTTGAACTCTTCCTGCCTCCATCTTCAGTGATGCCTAGGTGATAAATTCTGAACATTCGTAGAGCAGCCTATGTTTGGGCTTCTAGGTGTACCCTACCACACCTGGCTTAATTTTGAAAATACATTCAACTAGTAGGCTCGAAGAGTCATTATAAGATGTTATCTATATGAAACAATTATAAATGGGATAATTCATATTCTCTTTACTAGGCTGTCTTCAGACTATACTATGAATTGGCGTAGAACACATCTCAACTAGGATTAGTACATTTCAAGTTCTCGGTAACAAAATGACTTAGCCATCTTCCTAGGAAATATAGGTACATTGAATGGGGGTGGGAACATTTCATGTAAGGATCTGAAATTCTCAGAAAGATCGAGTTTAATTAGAGCAAAAGCAAGAGAAGGCAAAAAAGCAAAAAAACAATTCTTGTCACTATCACTGATGAACCAACCAATACTGACATGGATATTCTGCATATTACACTTGTTAGTAGAACTATTAAAAACCATTACTTTAAAACTGCCTTAATTACAAGTGGGAAGAGTATATCTATATATCTACACATACATATATACACATACATACATATACATATATATTCCTTTTGCATGGGTGAACAAAATTGAGCATTTGTCCATACTCTCCTCACATCCTTTATTTCAGGTTCCACTTGAACTTGATGCATGATATCCTGGGCAAAAATCAAGACAATGCATTTCCTCTGTGGAAAACCTCAAGTTTCCCACTGCCTCTTCCCCTTCTTTTCTAGAACAGGACAAGTCATATCTACTTCTGACAGAATTCAGGACTTAGCACTTGTAAATGTTCTCTTTCTCTTTCTCTCTTTCTCCGCATCTTTCTCCCTTCCTCCGACCTCATGCTCACTAGGCAGGGGCCCTCCTGCTTCCATTACATTCCTAGCCTTTTAAAAAATATTAATTTTGGTTGTCGATTTATCTTTGTTTTTGATAGCCTCACTTTTTATGTCAGAAGTCAACTTTGGACAGTGATCCTCCTTCCAATTGAAGAACTGGGATAACAGTCAGCTCAGGACAACAGGCTAGCACAAGCATTCAGCAGAGGACAAGTAGCATTGCCAAAGTTATTAGAGTAATTTTATTAAAATCATTCATGTAGAACTGATTGCCAGGGCAGGGACACAAGAGAAGCAAGTGAGACTCACCTTGAACATGAAATTCAAGGAACACAGACAAAAGAAAAAAGAAAACAATAACAATATTTTCCTACAACATACCTAAAGATCAAATGAAATGTCCTCCATAACTTAACAATAAGAAAATACCAAATATTCTACATAAAATACTCAATATATCTCTTTTGTCCTCTCTTCACCCAAGGTTCCAGTATTAGGATTGCAGGGCTCTGTTGCTGTCCTGTCTTCATTTAAAATTAATTGAATTGATTTAAACTTTCAATATTTTATTCTTCTGCCATCAGAGTGGAGAGAGCTCCTGAATTCTAGGTTGAGAAACCAGCCAGCACCTGGTGTCACCCTAAGGCAGGGCACAACAAAGGAGACCCAAGTAGAGCTGAATGGAAGGCCCAGCTGGGAGGAAACAATGAGCACTGTGTATTCCACATGATAAGAACCGTCCTGAAGGCATCCATCCATCAACCTCCAGGAGGAGTGAGAGACACCAGCTCCCTCAAAGCTTTTTTTAACTGGCAACCCCTCCTTGTCATGTGGAATTTTATTTTCCCTCCTGTCCCCATGGGACTTCCTTTCACAACAGGCCCCTCCAAGGGGACCTGCTTCCTATCACCTTTCCTTACTTCACCATAAGAGATCAGATGCTACAGGTACTGAATCTGCTCCAAAGATGATTTAAGTGGCAAATAAATACAGAATGTGGGAGTCATCAAAATCTGTTCTACACAAACATGACTTCAGGCCCAGTTAATTTCAAAGCATGACCAGAATTGTCAAGGAACTGTAAAAGAGAAAAGAATGGGAGAAAGCAAACTCACTTCTACACACACACACACACACACACGCACGCGCCAGCCTGGCCTTTCTGAGAAAACATTTTGCTCTCTTTCTAGCCAGAGCCAGGTCTCTGTCAATCAACAAGGTTGCAGCTGTGCATCTATAGCTTTCTATGCAGTCTTCAGATCTGGTATAGAACTCTGCTACTCTCATGCTTCAGAGATGAAGAATAGTCAAACAGCTGCTCAGTACTGAACCTCCCAGAGGAGAGAATAGTTTCTGCTCCTTCTACTGTTCAAGTCACAGGACTCCACTGCAGTCCCCACTGGGCATTTCCTTTCTATGGTCCCACTTCTGATACAACAAAAGAAAGAAAGAAACCCCTACAGCAGGATGAGTTTCTTCTGAGAGAGAGACAAGGCCATTGTTAGATAGGAATAAAAAGTGGTAGGCCTTCCATGGCAGATAATATGTGCCTGTCTCATCATGGTGCTTCTTTTTCCGTAGTTCTTTGGGTTCCTGCTCAAATGTTTCTTCTTCCCATAATACCTTAGGTTCCTGCTCAACCCATTAAAAAAGCCAGGGCAGTTCATGCACGAGCCATCAAGGAAGCAGCACAGAGCCCTGAAGAAGAGATATGGGAAGAACTCTATACTACAGAAACCACCCTTAGAGAGGACTCCATTGGATTCCTCCTTAGATTTTCTTTGGATTCTTCTCTAGGGGGAGAGTCTCCCTACTTTCTTTCATGCTTTCCTTTCACATTCAAAGGAATACTTGGTTTACCTTAAGCACTTAACTGACTTTTGATTTTTTTAATTTTGTTGTAAAGGTGATGTACAGAGGGGCTATAGTTATATAAGTGGGGTAACGAGTACATTTCTTGTCAAAATTGTTACCCATTCCTTTATTTTCTCCTACTTTGGTTTTTCTCCCACTCTCCTTTCCTCCCAATTCTCTCCCTAGCTGTAAAGTTCATTTCCATCTAGTGTTTAATGAGTATTACTGCTGGATTGGTTTACCCTTTGTTCTGTTTTACCATTTTGTTATTCCCTTCCCTTCCCCCAAATAGATAAACATATATACAAGACACAGGATACCAGAATCAAAAACAGTGATTACTGGAGATAAACAAAAGGGGAGAAAAGAAAAGATACATATGTTAAAAACAACAATTTAATGTATTGGTTACCATTATTTTATATTTTATATTTTATATCCATAGCTAATGAGCTATTGTGATCCTCTGCTAGGAAAATCCTAGACATATATTAATTACTACAAATGAAGGAAACCATAGATTCTATGTTTCTTTGGGTCTGGCTTACTGTACTTAATATGATTTTTTTTCTAAGTCTTTCTGTTTCCTTATGAATAGGGTGATGCCATTCTTTCAGATGGAAGCATTGCATTGTGTGTGTGTGTGTGTGTACCATATTTTCTTTATTCATTCATCTACTGAGGGGCACTTGTGTTGGCACCATATCTTGGCTATGGTAGGTAATGCTGAAATGAACATGGTTGTGTGGGTAGCTTTAGTGTGGCCTTGTTTGTGATCATTTGGATAAATGCTAAGAGTGGGATTGCTGGATCATAAGGGAGTTCTATGTTTAGTCCTTTAAGGAACCTCCATACTGCTTTCCAGAGTAGTTGAACTGGTTTGCATTCCCACCAACAGTGTAGTAACATTCTCTTTTGGCCATATCCCAGCCAGTATTTACTATTGTTCATTTTCTTGATAATGGCCATTCCAACTGGAGTGAGGTGGACTCTTAATGTGGTTTTGATTTGCATTTCTTTTGTGGGCAGAGATTCTGAACATTTCTGCATATGTCTATTGGCTATTCTTATTTTCTCTCCAGAGAAAACTCTCTCTCCCCCCTCCCCCCTCTCTTTTTCCCAGTTCTGGGGCTTGAACTCAGGGTCTGAGCACTGTCCTTGGGCTTTTTCCTCAAGGTTAGCACTCTGCCACTTGAGCCACAGCACCATTTCTGCCTTTTTCTATGTATGCGATACTGAGGTCTTCATGCATGCTAAGCAAGCACTCTACCACTAGGCCAAACTCCTGGCCCAAAAGTCTCTTTTTAATTCTTTAGACCACTTTTTAGTGGGTGGTTGTTTATTTGAGGATTTATTTTCTTTTTTTGGGGGGTGGTTGATTTTTTTGAGTTCTATGTATATTTAATGAGCTATATGTATATTTAATGAGCTAAGAAGATGTACCTTTCCTCTAAATAGTATTATTGTCATGTGCTGCCTTGCTGTATGGGATGCCTATTTTGAACTAGTCTTCTTGGCCTGGGGAATTATGGGAGCACAGCATTTTTTTCATTGACTGTATGCCTAGGCATGGAGCTGGTTGGTGTAACTGCTTGTTCCTAGCCATGTGTCATTTTGGTTCAGTGTCACCGTAATCAGCACTATAATCAATGAATAAAGGACAATTTGCGAAGACTATACTCAGAATTCAGGGCTCTTAATCCTGGTAGAGTGAATACTCTCCACCTAAGACTTTCAGTATACTCAATACCTTCTTCCTGTGTGTCAGGAATCAATCAACTCAGTTGTCTTGTTGAGGATGATCTTTGTATCTTTCCAAGCCTGGAGAAAAACACTTCTAGTAGCTTGATTAAATGCAAAAAGGAATAAAATAAAATTCAAATTCCCTCTAAATAGGGCTACTATAAGGAATGGCGGCTGGCATCAGTTGTTCACGCCTGTAATCCTAGCTGCTCAGGAGGCTGAGATCTAATGATCATGATTCAAAGCCAGCCCAGGCACTAAAGTCCATGAGACTCCTATCTTCAATTAATCAACAGAAAACCAAAAGTGGCCCTGTGACTTAATGAATGTGATACAGCACTAGCCTTGTGCTAAAGAGCCCAGGGACAACACCAAGCCCAGAGTTCAAGCGCCAGGACCGACAAAAAAAAAAAAAAAAAAAGGAATGGTGGTGGTGGTGGTGGTGGTGGTGGTGGTGGTGTGTGTGTGTGTGTGTGTGTGTATGTGTGTGCATGCATGCACATGCTCCTGTACACATGTATGTGCCAGTCCTATGGCTTGAACTCAAGGCCTGAGCCCTGTTTCTGAGCTTCTTTTGATCAAGGCTAGCTGAATGGTTCATGCCAATAATCCTAGCTACTCAGGAGGCTGAGATCTGAGGATCCCAGGTTGAAGGGAGCCTGGAAAAGAAAGTCTATTGAGTGGGAGGGATTGGGGGGAGAGAAAGTAGGAGAAAAATAAAGGGGAACAATATTCAAGAAGTAATGTACCCACTACCTGACGAACTATAACCCCTCTATACATCACCCCAACAGTAAAAAAAAGAAATTCAGTGAGATTCTTATCTGATACCATCTCTTTGCATAAATCCTCCAGTAACTTTCTACCGTTTATTCTGGCCTTTAACTGGGACTGTGGAAATGGCAATAAATGGCTCAAGAAGGAGAGAAATGGATTCAGAATGAGATCTCCCACTTTACTGTAGAGGAACAAATTGAGCTCCATTATACATGGCAGGGAAATGCCCCCTCCCCTTTTTTGTTCAGTGACACATTCCTTTTCACTAAGGCTCTGATTTGTGACTTCATAATTATCTCCTTAAAAATTACTCCTGGGCAGAGTTTCAACAATACCAGTCAATAATGATCTGATTTGACTAAAATTACCAAGTCATGTGTAGAGGCACAAGTATCTCTTCAGTAAGGCAGTTGACAAATTAAATCCTTTCACCTAAAGCCAGGAACAAAGATGACTTAATGACTTACAACTTCACAAATGTTTGCTAAACAGTGCATTCTGTAGTTCTACCACCTCAGGCATATTCTTCTTTCAAATGCTAATACACACCTAGGGGTTGTGACTGGGTTAAATACCCTTCCCCTAGCCTGAGTGAAAGTTGTTTATTATTATCAAATCCAGTCAAAGGTACCTATTTCTGCCATGCTGAACTAAAAAGCCACACTAAGATAAGCCAGAGAAGAGAAACACATTTATAGATTGCATAGCATGCTTTCTGGAAGCACAGGCACTGGGCAAAAACATTCTACCAAGTTGGAGGCAGGAACAGATAACAAAGCAATTATAATATTAAACACAAACAAGCCAAATAAGATAGCCAATGCTGCCAAAATTCTCTGGACAGAATATGAATTTTGCCAAAGAAAATCTCAAAAGGTAGCAATTTGTTAAAAAAAAAAAAAAAGAATGCCCATCAACTTCAATAAGCTCTGTGCATGCATGTCTATGACCACAAAATGCTATATTGGACGAAAGCTAGGGGGTTGTCTGGAAACCACAGAGGAGAAAATACTGGGAAGGAAGGACTAGGCTAGGATACCTAGAGAGCCAGCAGCTGCTCAGGGATCTGGGTTTGAGGAGGGAGGAGGCACTTTTGCGAAGACAATCAAGCTTGTATGAAATGACAAAAGGCAGAACTAGTTCAGTGGGAGAGAGAAGAATGCTGGCTTAAAAAAACATAGCCAGAGAGGTGGCTCACGCCTATAATCCTAGCTACTCAGGAGGCTGAGATCTGAGGATCGAGGTTCAAAGCCATCCCAGGCACAAAAGGACCTGAGATTCTTATCTCCAATTAACCTCTAGAAAATGGGAAGTGGGGCGTGGCTCAAGGGTAGGGCAGTGGCCTTGAGCTGAAGAGCTCAGGGACAGTGCCCAGGCCAAGTTCAAGTCCCACGACCTACAAACAAAACAAAACAAAAAAACCCTCACTATGTTTTCATTGAATGTGTGTAGAATGTATCATTGTCCTGCAGGGCATGAGCACATGCTTTCCAAAGGCCGTCACACCTCACCCATGCGCCTCCATTTGTACTCAATGAGGAAATTTCCCTATGTGGTAAAAATGTCAAGTTACCTGGAGAAAGAGGGGATAGGGCATGGAGTTTAGAATTTAATGACATCTCATGTGTGGATAAGGAGGGTCTTTACAGGACTGCCTGCTGGTCCATACACATGAACAGCTACACACTCAGCGTATAACCAAGCACTAAAGTACTTGTTACCAAGCAGCCATTTTATTGTGCACCTTTCCACGATGTACCCTCCTTAGTACCAAAGGGTTAACTGGGGTCCAGGACTCATTTCCATCCATGACCGCTTCCCTAGGTTGTGGACATTATTAATTGTCAATTCTGGGCATCTGTGTCATGATATTCAGGAAATGCCTTGACTATTTCTGTAACCATAAAATGACCACATGTCTCCTTTTCACTTCCATTTCATTCCAAAGGTAAAAAGAAGATCAAAGCCGGGCATGGTGGCTTATGCCTATAATCCTAGCTACTCAAGAGGCTGAGATCTGAGGATAGAGGTTCAAAGCCAGCCAGCCCCGGCAATACAAAGCCACAAAGCCACGAGACTGTTATCCAATTAATCACTAGAAAATACGAAGTGGAGCTGTGGCTCAAGGGTAGGGTGGTAGCCTTGAGCTGATGAACTCAGGGACAGCATCCAGACCCAGGGGTAGGCACTAGCCTTGAGCTAAACAGCTCATGGACAGTGCTCAGGTCAGAGTTCAGGCCCAATGATTCCCCCCCCCAAAAAAAAATCAACTGTGATCACATAATGATAAATACTACTTTAGAAAGATGCTGGGCTTCAATTCCCAGTACTTCCCCCCAAAGGAAAGGGAGTGTCTCACTTGGTCCTAGAGGAATCCTAGTCAAATGGGAGCTTGCTCTGTTCCAGACCCTTGGCAGAATGTGTTATAATAGCAGATGCTCAGCTTCCTTAAGAGCTGTTGGGACAAACATCCTGAAGGAGATGGGTCCAAGTGGCCACAAGCAACTATCCCCACCAAAGTTCCTGGAAATGGAACCTTCTTTCAAACACAATCTATAAAATACTCAGGGATACTCTCCTTTTCCTTGCCATCCCGCATTCTTAACAGTAGACCAGATCCATACCAGGGAAATACGGCCTGGTTGGAATAAGTAGGTCACTGGGACATGACTTTGAAGGGCAAATCTTGTGCTGGTCACTAACTTCCACTTGTTCTTTGCTTCCTGTCCACCATGAGGTGAAGAAGCTCTTCTAATGCAAAATCCCCCCACCATAATGCTCTGCTGCAGCAAGCACAGATTGAACTCTTGAAGCTGTGAGCCAACTATATCTTTTGTCTCTTAAGTGTTTCTGTCAGGTATTTGGGGGCTCAGCAACACAAGCAACACAAAAATAACTGATAGAGTAACCCCTGAGAGATTGTTTTTTTTTTCTTGATGGTAATTGGAAGACCTGGGCTCTCACTATTTTTGGCACTTATCTGCAGAATTCTTCAGAGCAACCAGATCCCGTTCCTTATTTTTATAGATAATTGTTTGTGGCACTTACAAGCAGCATCAAATGAGTACACAGGTTTTATTTCCCTGCAGACTCTAAACAACAATGTCCTGCCAGAGCTGAAAATCTAGTTGACACTCCTGGGGATCTGTCAGCTTATAGCCATAATCCCTTTGAGAAATAAATGTATTTGGGGAATAAAATTTTCAGAAGATTAAGAAAAAACAACCCAACATTTTCCCTATGGAAAAATTGACTGTGGAACATATAGTTTCCTCCATGCCTGGTTATAGCCATTATCTAATACAACAATAATGATGAGTATAAAATCACTGCAGCACTTATTTCCCATGAGTCTGAATGGTTCAGGCAAATCAGGTTGGCTACTTCTCATGTCTAGGGATTGGCTGATTTAGGCAATATCTGACTGGCTATCCTATGATACTTTATATATCTGCTCATTTTTCCTCTGGACCAGGAGAATAGAAACTAGGCATATCTGTCTATAAATGATGACCACATTATAGAAGTGTGAGAAGAGATGATGTGTTTATTGCTGCAGCCTTTGTTTGCGAAGAGGGAGCAGGCCCATGACTGAGGTCACCTTGAATAGGGTGAACATGCAAAATGGGGGGGAAGAATGAGGGCCATAGGTATTAACAAGGTCACAGTGGTTTTAGAGACAGCAAACATATTTCCTGAACCCTGTATCAATGTTGATCATGATTTTGTGTGTGTGTGTGTTCGCGCACATGCGCATGTATGCTGGTTCTGGGGTTGAACTCAAGGCCTAGGCATTGTCCCTGCGCTTCTTTTGCTCAAGGATATTGCTCTACTACTTGAGTGACAGAGTTACTTCTGGCTTTTTTTTTTCTGGTGGCTTATGGAGATGAGAGTCTCATTAATTTTGTTGGCTTCTAACTGTAATCCTCAGATCTCAGCCTCCACAGTAGTTAGGATTACAATTCTCATCGTCATTTTTTTACTCATCCAATGGAAAAAAATACTTCCTGGGCTGAGTGATCTAATGGCAAAAGATGAACATTTCAGAAATTTTAAGGGTATATTTCAGGTAATACACCTGGAAGCAAATTTTATAAATTGGGATTATATTAGAAAGCAAAATGGATGTTGCCAACAAATACCAAAGCATCTCTGAACAAAGGTTGAAAGTTTCTGACAAATTAAGAGTCTGTCTAATCTGTATGATCACTTAAGAAGAAAAATATATTAATAAGCTAGGAACTTCACAGCTGTAATCCTAGCTATTCAGGAGGCTGAGATCTGAGAATTTATGTTTGAAACCAGTAGGGTCAGGAAAGTCTGTGAGGCCTTGATCTCCAATTCACCATTAACAAGCCAGAAGTAGACTCAAGTGGTAAAGTGACAGCTTTGATTAAAAAAAGCTAACAGACAGCACCTTGGCCCTGACTTACAGCCTCAGAACTGGCACTGGCACTGGCACTGGCACTGGCACTGGCACATACACACATACACACATACACACACACACAGAGTAGCAATAATCATCACAAATATTCAGAAGCATTTATCATGTCTGAAGATTTTGTTAATTTTACAGATAAAAAACTAAGACTAGGAGTGAAAATGACTGGTTCAGCAATATATATATATATATATATATGAAGAGACAAGACTTGAACCTGGAACCCAGGTCCGATTATATGCATCATTTTAACCATAATTGTGTACCATCTGTCCACTGAGTCACATAAACCTACTGGGCTTTCCAAACTGTCCTTCTTATAGATCAGTAATGCTCAGAGCCTCAGAATCTTCTGCTACTATTAGAACGCCTGTGCTGTCTAGGTTCTAAAGTCTTCTGAGTACATTTTACTCGATGCCAACTAGTTTTAACTCAATACTTTGCCTTCCAGTACCCTAACTATGACAGTTTCTGTGAAGCAGTTAGGATAAGACTAATAGCATCAGGCCTGATTGGTTACTGCAAATCTATGAATATAAATCATGTAGAGAAGAGATCAATAAAGCTCAAAGAAGCAGAATGGAATGGAAAAGGCCCAGCATTTGGCATCAGACACCCTTGGTTGCTTTTCTGTAAAATGAGACTATTCATTGATTATATTCAAAACAATTCACTTACTACAGCTTGATCTATAAACACAGACAAAGATTTAAAAATGCATTCCCGTGTCTTCTCGAAGCAATGTATATATGTGCATAAAAGTGAGCTGCTGCCAAAAACTGCTATGTGACCTGGGCTCTATCACATAATACGTAAATTATCCTAAAGTTTTCTAAAATGTTTTATTGACTCTGCGGGTTGTAGGTGCACTCTTACTAGTCAATGATGGCCCTATCTGAATTTTAGCTGGATCAGGGACCCATATAAATCTTTTTCAAGGACATTGCATCATCCACAATCAAGAAGACGCCAACCCCTAGTACTTTGCTCTAGCCAGAAGGAAGCCAGATGCTACTGGTTCAATCTTGGCCAGCAACCAGGTGCCGGCTCCTCCCATACAATCTAGACACAGCCAACCTTGGCCTCTGCTGCTGATGCCATCAACATCTCTTGCTCTGTCTCCTTCCCTGAAGCTCTGCTCATTGCCAGTCACTCTGCAACAGAGGACAGACCCTGTGATGGCCTTACCACTTAGTTCCCCTAGCTGTCCTCTGACCTTCCAGGTCTTCTCCACCTTGCTAGTTTAGTACCAATGTCAATCAACAGTGTAACCACAGCACAGTAATTCTGGGGCCTTGTGAATAAATTTCAACCCTGAGAAAGTCTTATTTTGTACTCTCCTGGGATTCCTGTGTTGTTTAAATTAGTGAATGCATGAGAAGATGTCTTCTAAAACAAACAGTAAATATTGCTTAAAATATATTCTGGGACACCTTTTTAGCTACTGAATACATACTTGTCAAGTAAAGAAAAGAAAATCTAAGCATTAGTGCTTCCTTCTTCTCTTGATTCCTGTTCACCAATTCCATGAAACCATTTGCAACACATACGAAAGTAAATTAATAAATAAAAATAAGGCCCGAGGGGCTAAGACAGTCAGCACATTGCTGCTACTATGCTAGGCAGAGTTCAAATAGTTAATGGAACAGAATCCAAACAGTGCTTTGTGGTAGCCATGAATTTTCTAAATCTTCGAACAAGGTCAATGCCCCAGCTCAGAGAGCCATGCAATCAACATGATGTGAATGGGACCCAATACTCCATCCCTGTTGTTGGTGTCCAAACAGCATCAATAATATAACAGACTGTATCATGTCAAGACCTCGGAAGTTCACATGAATAAAAAAAACTGATGGTTTCAATGGACCTCCAGGACATGGAAAAAAGAGCTTAATTATAAGTGACTGCTATTCTTTATGTATTATGTTTTTCTCTCTTCTCTTGTGTTACTCTTTGGTTAATCAGTATCCTACTTTGTTACCTGGTATTTTAAATAGATGTTTACTTGTTTATTTGAAGTAGGAGGGGAAAAATGAGGAGAGGAGGTGAAGGGAGGGAAATGGGGACAAAAACATAAGAAGGGATATCAATGTGTGAGAAGTAATGTACTTTCTATCTGGCGAATATAACTATAACCCCTCTATACATTGAAATTAAAAAAATATTTTTAAAAATTGATGGTAGAGGACAGTGGTAGAAAGCCCAGATCTCTTAGAAATGATGAGAAATGGAAATAGGAAACATAGAAGGATAGAGGTAGAACTAGAGCTGGAAACATAGAAACTGTAAGGAATCAGCATCTACAACAATGGTGGCAGATAAATCCAAAACTGGCTGGTAATCTGTAGAGTCAAGACATACAGCTGGTTCTGGTAGACCAGATGGCCCAGTTCTAAGGTCATTAGAAGATGAAATTTGAACTAGGGGAACTTTCACTGGGGCATTGCTTGTGTTCGTGTAGCCTTTCATGGTTAGAAAGAGTATACCTACATTAATGAGAGCAATATGCCTGTCTGAAGTCCACTAATTCTGTGTGTGTGTGTGTGTGTGTGTGTGTGTGTGTGTGTGTGTGTGTGTGTGCCTGCGCATGTGCCAGTCCTGAACTCAGGACCTTGGCACTGTCCCTGAGTGGTTTTGCTCAAGGCTAGTACCACTTGAGCCACTTCTGGATTTCTGTGATTAATTACAGATGAGCATCTTAGACTTTTCCTTCCCTGGGTTGGCTTCAAACCCTCAGATCGTCAGATCTCAGCCTCCTGGGCAGTTAGAATTACAGGCGTGAGCCACCAGTGCCTGGATCCACTGATTCAAACATTAATCTCACTTCACAACACCGCCACTGAACCAACAAGCATAGATGGTCAAATGCCTGGGCACCTCATGACCCAGTCACATTGGCATGTGAAATGATCACAATGCAGGGATTGACAGCAAACCTCACAAATATGCTTTTCCAAGAATACATTTTCCCCCATATAGAATTTCTTTGCTGGTTCATCTAGAATGCTTCACTGCCTCAAGCCTAGGCAGGGTCCTGAATCCTAACTATATTTGCTCCTTAAGTGATCTTGCTAACACATTTAAATATCATCCTATATCCTGATGATACCCAGATTTATTTTCCCCAGCCTAGATGTTCCTCGCCAAATAGCAATTTCATATGGTACAACTATATATAGCAATCAATTAAAAATAAAAACTATATCTCTCACTTCTACCATAAGTTTTTCTTTCTTTCTTTAAAATGATGCTTTCTGGCCATGAGATTCATAAACACAGTCATTAAATACTTGCTGCTATTTATACCCTGAAAAGACCAGATGCATGATGACCAAGGAAAATTCACACTCACCTAAGAGCCATTTGACATGGCTTTTTTCACTCTTGCTTTTAACCCAGGTCAGCTAAGTAGCAAGGAACAGGCTCAAGGTGAGCATGCCAATGAAAAAAGACTCTGTATTGATTCTTCTGATGGTTGCTGCACAAGAGAATAAAACTTCCAACCAATAAGCTCAGGCACCGTAAGTTTAATTTTAGGGGGAGTAACAAGTCAGGTTGTTTCAGTAAATGTGAATTACAAAAACACAAGGAAATGAATCTCAAGTCTATTCCACATGCTCACCATTTGCCTCTGCATTTGCTGCCTCTGACCCACTCCTGCAGATCTAGTGCCTGCCTACCTAGGGGTACCAACAGGTGACTGCTCAGACCAGACCAGGCTCAGCATCTTGACATTGATGGATTTTAAAGCTGAGTCACTACTGGGCTTTGTACATGCCCTAGACTCAGCTCAAAGAATTTTAAGCCAAAGACAAGGCATAGCCTTGATTCCCTGTCAATAACCTCAACACCTCCACCCCCACACAATCTGTTTTCCATGAGAAACTGCCATTAATGCTTTTGATTTGATTTCATCCTCAACCAGAGGAAATGAGGATTTTATTTTAGTTAGTTTCATATTTAGCAGTGCTAGGGTTTGAACTCAGGGCCTTACATTTACTAAGCTGGTACTATTCTACTTGAGATATTCTCTAGGCCTTTCTTAATGTATTTTCCAGATAGGATCTCATACCTTTTTCCCAGTGCTGAATCATGATCCTTCATTATTCCTCTATACATTGGGGTTATAGATGTGAACTACTACAGTGACTTGTAGGTTAAAATGAAGGAATCTCAGTTACTTTTTGCTGTGACTTGCCTTGAACCTCAGATTTCCAAATTTCCCCTTTCTGAGTAGCTGTGTTTACAGGTATGAACCACCATTCTCAGCTTGGAATCAGGAAAGCTGTTTAATCTAATGCCTGTGTTTTACAGATGAACAAAGTAAGACCCAGTGGAATCTAGTAACTTTCCTGTAGTCACACAACAAACCTCTCCATCTCAATGGCTTTATTTCCCTGTGTGTAAATGTCGATAGCAAGCCTATATTACCTCTGGGGGATTTGTGCTTACTAAATGAAATGCCAAATAAAAGACACACAACCAGGGTACCTGGGCGAAAGAAAGAAAAACAGATGTTTGGTATTAACACTGTCCCGCAGGCTGGTCCTCAGAGCCAGGAGCTGGAAAAGTCTGATAAGCTAGCAGGCCTGATGGTGTTATGCTTAATTGTACCTACTACTGTGTATGCCTGGCCCCTTTCTAGCTCTGAACTTCACAAATTAGACCCAACAGTGGGGAGAAAAGTGTGAGAGGCAGGCAGTGAAGAGGAAAGTCTCCCTTTTCATAAGAAAATGGTCCTTCCTGTGGGACCAGAAGGGATTTATCTCCCCTTATGAACACAGGCTAATTAAAGAAATCTGTACAGGTTCTTCAATTTAAATAGACATGAAGGTAAATGAAGCCTTGTCATGTGTCAGAGACTGCCCTCTGCTGGGAATTTTCATTAGTGCAGGAAATGTGGGGTTTGAGCTCTCCAGGACCAAGCAGGAATCTTAAGGACAGATCTGCACAAGTAGAAGGCACAGCCCTGCTCAAGCTCTGCTCCCACCTCCCTAAAAAGACAAAGGATCTTCCAGAATTTGTACTCCAAGGAAGAATACTCAAGGCGCATCCAGACGTGCAGGACACTGCTTCTCACATTCCTGGTGACCTTGAAGTTCAGGCTGGAAAATGAACTTTGGGAAGTGCCATAGCTTCAAGTGTATAAGCAAATCATTACACTGAACTGCAGTGCTAGGCTCGAGTCCACAACAAATACATGTCTCTGTGTAAAAATGTTCTGAAAACTCCCAAAGATCATGGTGCTGGGCTAATAATACCTGGACTGGGGGAGGGCTTTCAGACAGACACAGGAAAAGGGACGCAGTGGTTGCAACTGGCCAATAATGGTCATCTTCTATGTCAAGATTACCAGATTCTGGATGGTTCCTTGGGAATGAGAATAAACCTGTAGTGTTTAGCCTCATAAAAGCTTAGTTCCACATCCACGGTCCCTGGAGCTTGAGATTTCACAGATCAGAAATGTGTCCAAAGTCATTCAGAGAGCTTCATGAGGACCAAGAACACTTATTTATTTAAAACTACTATTCAATATCATTGTGTGTTGTTAGGAGGAATCATCTAAAACACATGTAAGTGTCAAAGACAAGACCAGGCATGGTGACACATGCCTGTATATCCCAGTGAGAAAGAGGCTGATATGGGATTATGAGTGCCAGGCTAACCTGGATTGCATAGTGAGATCCGGGCCAGGTATATTAAGATCCTATGAGACGTCTAATAGGTGGGGGCAGGGGGAGAGGAGAAAAGGAGGGAGGGAAAGAGGAGAGAGAAACAAAAGGAAAAAAGGAGAAGAGGAGAGGACAGAAGGAAGGAAGGAAGAAGGAAAGAAGGAAGGAGATCATGAACAAAAAGAATCACTAAATTGATCAAATTTAGTTAATGTACTACATAACAGTTTTTTTTATCTTTCTATTTTTTTATTGTAATTAGTAAAAGGGTTACATGATATTTGCCAGATAGAAGGTGCATTAATTCACATACATTGATACCCTTTCACATGTTACATAACAGTTTATATAATTACCCTTTGAGCCAATGAAAATATACTCATGGAACAACATCGGAGAGAAGTCACCCATTAGCACTGAAGAAAACTTTATATATATATATATATATATATATATCATGTGTATATATATATCACATATCTCACACACACACACACACACACATATATGTATTTATATATCTCACAGATTACACCTATACCTATAATCAAGCTACTTAGAAGGCTGAGGCCTGAGAACTGCAGTTCAAAGCCAGCCTGAGTAGAAAATTCCATGAGACTCTTGTTTCCAATGAAGCATTGAAAGGCCAGAACTAGAGGTTTGGCTCAAGTGTTAGAATGCCAGCCACAAACGAAAATATATGGGGTCCTGAGTTGAAGACCCCATACCAAAGAAGAAGAAGAAGAGCAGGATCAGGAAAAAGATCTTTCAAAGTTCCAAGTTTTAGAACTTGTGCTTGCAGTTGCAAACATTTCATGGCATTTGTCTATGTTAGCAAACAGAGCACGGAGCCCACAATTGCAACTTCTTTGTTGAAAAGGCAACATGGAACCCAGGCTGTTTACATAAATGTCAGCTCTACTGCTTACTAAATTTCAACCATGTGCAAGGCACCTAACCTTCTTGAGTCTGTTTTCTCACTAAAAAAAAAAAAAAAAAAAAAAAAATGGACTCCTGCTTATTGTGGAGCTGGGCAGAGACTGAGTGATAGTTAACAGAAGATGCCCAGGAATCCCCACACTGGCCTGGGGTGGTGATGGTAATAACTTCAGTTGTAGACAAGAACATATGGGGCAAGGCTGAAGGCTTGGCTTTCAGAGTTGGAGCCACATTCTGTTCCTGTCACACATGCCAGGTACACACACAACAGGACACTTCACCCTTCAGTTTCTGTGAAAGGGTCATTGTAATGCAAACAAAGGAAAAAAACCAACAGCACCAACAGCCATCAAAACTCTCAGAGTGCTGGGATATTATCATGAGCTTATAGGAAAAGAGGTTTTATAAACTTTAAAACCAACCGTGCAAATATATGATGACGCATCTTCCACACAGACCGCATAGTTATGCATTCAAGGGTCCTGAATAAGGCTTTTGCTTTGTTTTCTGTGCTGCTACTAGGGCTTGAACTAAGGGCCAAGGTGCTGTCCCTTAGCCTTTTCTTCTCAAGGTTAGCATTCTTTCACCTGAGCCACAGCTCCACTTATGGCTTTTTGGTGGTTAACTGAAGGTAAGTCTTACCTGCTTCCTTGTCCAGAATGGCTTCAAACTACAATCCTCATATCTCAGCCTCCTGAGTAGCTAAGATAAATATGAAGCACCAGCACCTGGCTGCACGTTGAGATATTTTTTTTTTTGCTAGTTAATTGCAGATTAAGAGTCCCTCAGATTTGTCTGTCCTGTTTTGTCCTGTTTGGGACTTTGAACAACGATCTTCAGGTATCAGCTTCCTGAGAAGCAAGAATTAGAAGCATCAGCAACCAGTACCTAGCTCCTGAATATGTTCTAATGGCACATAGCTTTCCTGCTGAAACTTAAATTCCTTTGGTTTAAGGGCATGATGCTCACAAAATTATCTGCTAGGATTTTAGAAAGAGAAAATGGGGCTCAAAGATCCCCACTCTGTGGAACTCAGGACAACTAAACAGTGCCCAGGAGAATTCAGCTGTCAAATGGGAGTATCAAGCTCAGAAATTCCCAGCTCTGAACACTGAGAACCACTGTCCCAAGGAAGCTTCTTGAGGGTTGGGGAGCAAACGTGACTGCAGCTCACATATGGAACTTTATTAAACATATGGGTCATCTCTCCCCCACCCCCCCAAAAAAAAACCCCACCAAGTTCAACCATATTATTCTTGCATAGCTCTGAGCTGATGTCTCAGGCTCTCCAACCAGGCATGGGCAGAAGTGGGAGTCCAAACAATCTTTGCAGCATAGCTCGGGGCTGTGTGCAGGAATGGGCCTCGGGATGAATAACACAATGAGTTCCATGTGTGAGAAACGGTGAGATAGAATACATCTTTGCATTGGGCCTCACAAGATTCTTGTTAGACTTTTTCCCCCATCGTCATGTAGTTCTAAATAGATCTTTTGTATCCCTGCTGTGGGACTTAGATTCCCAAAGATAAATGAAAGGAGTTGGAAACAAAATACATAGATGTGTTGATCTATGAGGACCCAGCTAATAAATAGCCTAAAAAAATCAGAGCAGATGCATCAGAATATAGACACAGGAGACATTAGGGGGACAAAGTTAACACCCAACTAACAAATATCCGCTTTCCCTACTGGTAAAAATAGTCTAAGGGTAAGAAATAAGTAAGGGATTTGGAAAACAAAAGTGAAAAAGAAGGAAAAACATATTCAGTCACTAGAAGACTTCTTCATATTGCAAAGAAGTTGAGGGCATTTAAAAAAATTGAGGGCAGGGGAGCCTCTTTGTTGCCCTAGACCCAAGTTCAAGAATAGAAATCAGCTACCAATTGCAACATACAATAATAGCTTCCAACTATTTCCAGTGCTATGCTATCACATTGATACACAGTTGTCCTCCATCTTGAAGCATACTCCTGAATATCACTATCTATGGATTCAACTAGCCATAGATTAAAAAAAATACACAAGTTGCATTCGTACTCCACACTGACTTGTAGACTTTCCCCATTGTTATTTCCTAAGTGACAGAGCATCAGCTACGGTATTTATGTTTCTGTGTGTTTTATAAGTGATCTTGAGGTGACTGATGTTCAGTGGGATGTACATAGGTTAGATCCAAATGCAAAACCATTTCACATAAGCAATTTGGATTCTGGTGTCATAGGGTCTTTGAGTCGATGCTCTTACATAGCAAGAGTTCATTCATCATTTAATTGAAATTTCAAGAATATGAAGGTCAGCACTGTGAGTTAGTGAGTCCAGTATCTTGCTTGTGAATAGGTCTCTGAAGTGCCAGAAACTCAGGTCTATCCCAAATCATACCTTTTTTGCATGACAAACATTTTTGGAGAAATATACCATATGCACTTCGTACCAGCTCAATCTTTTCATCCTATCTGTTGGTCTCTATGAAGTGGGGCTTAGATAAGCAACCCAAATCTTTTGCACACAAAACATGGATTTGTTTTAGATTGCCTGTTATAAAATATAAATTTTATATATCTAACAAGTAAAGGAATTTTATATAAATATTTGAAACCATTTCGGGTTTTTTTTTAGTGTTTAGAGAATTTACACACTTAGTTTGAAAAATACCACCAAAGACCCAGAAGCTGGCCTCTGCCAGGCACACAGTCATGTTCTCTAAGGAATAGCTATTTACTCTCTCTGCAGCTTTCCTGCTGAAGCTGAAGTTCCTTTGGTTTAGGGGAATGTACAAGTGTAGGTCTAGGATTGGACAAGGTAAAGAGGAAAGACAGAATGAGCTGAGTAAATTACAAAAGCAATCGTGTTTATCAAGCACTGGGCCTGGGAAGACATGAAATCCTACAAGGAGAAAGAGCTTAAAATACTAAGATGGATGAGACAAATTAGGAGGAAAAATGTTCACTGAGTTAAATTAGAGTCTAAAAGTGAGAGTCAGTTGCCACCAGTCATGCAAGCTGTGTGACACCATGCTCTGGAGACTGTTAGGAGAGAAAAGATTGCTTTCTAAATAGCAATTCTTCATTGCAAGCAAGAAACTTGAGAAACTGTTGGGATCTGCCTCAGTCAGATGACTGCAGAAATCCCCACAGGCCTCTCCCACTCCCAATATGGCTGCAGCAGGCCCACTCACTTCACAGTCCTACCCCAGGGTCAACCATACAGAAGCTTCACCAGAGACAAAAGATCACATTTCTGGAGCACTCACTGGGCTCACTGTATCATCATGGGTACTCTTTCTCGTTTTTACAAGGGTACTGCTATCAGTCCTCAAAAACTCTAGAAAGCAGGCCAAACTCTTGTTTCAACATCAATCTCTTCAATGCCAGCATCATGATTCTGACTGATCTCTAGATCTTCAGGAAAACCTGGAGAACATAAACCTTAAAGAACAACAGAAGGTAAGTCTGGCCCAACAATGGTTGTTAATTCTTTGTGTGTCAGTCCTAGAAGCTTTAACTCAGGGCCCAGGCACTGTCTCTGAACTTCTTTTACTGAAGGCTAGTGTTATACTGCTTGTGCCAGAGCTTCTGTTTCCAGCTTTTTTTGGGGGGGGGTATGGTGGGTAGTTTTTTTTTTTAGATTTGTCATCACTTTTTTGGGGGGTTGGGTAGTTTATTAAAGTCAAGAGTCTCAAAGACTTTACTGTTCAGGCTTTTCCCCCTTTCTTTTCCTTTCCTTTCCTTTCCTTTCCTTTCCTTTCCTTTCCTTTCCTTTCCTTTCCTTCCTTCTCATTCTCATTTTTTTTTTCAAGTACTGGGGTTTGAACTCAGGGCCTGGGCCCTGTCTCTGAGTTTCTGTGCTCAAGTCTAGCATTTTACCAACTTGAGCTACAGGAAAACCCTGGTTAACTGCTGCTTAATTGGGTATTAAGAATCTTATGAACTTTGCTGCCTCGACTACCTTTGTATTCTAATCTTCAGATTTCAGCCTCCCAAGAAGCTAGGGTTACAGGTGTATGCCACCAGCACTTAGCTCTGCTCATTACTTTTATACAATGAATTTTGGAAGCAAAACAATGCCACTCTGCCAGGATGAAGATCTTGCACAAAGGACACTCCTGGTTTTCTCTCACACAAGAAGTCTGGAAATAGAACCCTCCTCTCTGGTGATGCAAGAAAGTGCTGGATATAAAGTTGCCAGCAGCTGGTTTAACTTAGGCAATACATTTCTCAACATAGTGTTCAAACATTTTGGAAAGGAGAATGCACTACGGATTTGCCTCTACTTCATATTTCCTTTCTCGGCTCTCCTCCTGAGCCTCTTTCTGTGGCCTGGCCACATTCCAGAAGCAAACGCTATCCTCATTTGCTCCTGTTTCCTTATTAACTTCTGTGGCAGCTAGAGCTAGGAATGCAGGATTCGTTGTCATGTCTATGTTTCATTCAATTCTGCTCGAGAAAAGCAAGCATCAACCCATTTTTTTGCCCTGTATCTACCCTTAAAAGAGGCACTGATTCAGAAATTCAGCTCCCCCAAATGCCCAGATTTTGATAAGAGAGACTATCCAAGTGTGGAATTATATGCTTCTGGAGAAACATGTTGAACCTCTTTCCCAAGTAACTTAAGAGATGATTCATAACCAAGAGCATGTGAGAACAAAATGGAATAGTAGATGGAAAACCATTTTTTATCCTCAGCATCTCAGAAAAGACCATGGATTTCCCTTTATCTTCAAGAAGATGGATGCCCATAATTCTATTCTACAAACTGGGGGAAAACAAGAGGAAGGTAGTAACACGGAGGCTGCATCTTCTAAATCAATACCAGCTTGAGTTTGTGGAGCAGGGAAGGTATCTTACAAGAATTACCTTCTCTTTCCCTCCCCCTCCCACCTTTCAATTCCATCCACTATGACACCTTAGCTAGAAAGGACAGGCAGGATCTCATCTCTACAAATGGGTGTAAAACAGAACCAGATGCTGGTCATAATTCTAGTCAGCGATTCGTGAGGGAAAGGGGTACTGTGGCATTCGGGAGCAGGATCTATTCTGAAGGTTTCCCATGGTTACTGCTGCCATGGAAATCGTTTTCTTCTCTGGGGTTTTCAAAGATCTCAGAGCCTGACTTCAATTGTGGCATAAAGAAGGAGAACAAAGGTAGAACATGAGCAGGAATCGTTCCTTTTATTTCAGTGTTTAAAAAGGTACCCAGTTGGGGTGGCTGAGAGGATGGATGGGTACCAGTCACCAAAGTCCATAGTCATGTCAAAAGACTCTACATCCGAGCCCAGCAGGCCACAGGATCAATGTCATGGGCTGGAGAGAAACTTTGGCTTTCCGGACACAAACAGGGGCAGACTGATCTTTTTAAAATACAAATCAAATCATGTCACTCCCCCATGGAAAATCATTCAATGGCTTCCCACTGTTGGTAGGACAAAAAAAAAAGTCCTTAAATTTCCACGATGGTCTGGCTGAAGTGTTGCATTCTCTCTGATCTCTCCCCTCTTGTCTTGTTTCCTATAGGTCCACTACCCTGGTTCCCTGCCCATCCAATGTATGAAGCTGCTTCCTGGGGTTTTTTTTGGGGGGGGGGGTCCTTTGTACTCTTACCCTCCTTCCATACAGTCAGCTTTCAGTTCTCAGATTTAACAGTGTCTTGTCTCACCCTCCTCATTCAGCCAAGCCTTCCTACCTTTCCTGTAGGGTACCAGCTATCGGTAGTTTAAATCTACCATGTGACGTTTCATGCTTCCTGAGCACAAAGCAGCTGCGTAGAAACGTCAGGAACCCAGAGTCAGGGGCTCGGCTTCTTCCTGCTGCTCCCAAGTCTTAGTTCAAGTACTTGCCTTTGCACTCAGTAAATATTTCATGGAGCAACAACTTGAGGAAGCCTGAATCTGGCTCGGTTGTCCCAATGTCAGGGTTCAGATTATTCCATCCACGGTCACCTCCCAGGGTTCTCCCAAATATGGACGTGGAGTCACGGGGAAGGCAGGATATGGGCAGCAGTGGTGGATCTCCACTAGGGGTGTGTGCCCCCCCCCACACCCAGGGGATGCATAGCAATGTCTGGAGATACTTTTGGTTGTTACTAGTGGCACCTAATGGGTAAAGATCCAGGATGCTGCTAAATATCTGCCCTCCTCTTCCCTCTATCCCACCCTGGCACACAGGAGAGTCTCCACAACAGAGGACTAGCCAGTCTAACACTAGCAGTGCGGAGACCCAAATCTCTCCCTCTCTTTATCTATTTGAGAAAAGTTTTGTAAGCATTATGTCTAGCCATCTACATGTGCCATAGAGGGTGGGGTGGGAGGGCAGAGGAAGTACCTCTTCTAGGCTCTTCCGATCTGCTGTGTTCCTGTGTTGACTTGGACATTCTCATTACGTTTTCTACTGAGCACTTGAAAAAGGATCATGGAACATGAAAAAAACAAAGAAACCAAAACCATCGTGTGTCATTGACTGCAATACTTCCACCCAATGTGGCAAGAATCCTATGCTACCAGAGGCATTTAGAAAGGAAAGCCAGCAAGGACCAGGGGGTCAACACCTCCCTATTATGCTTTAGGCCTCAGGTGTCCCTCTCAAAGATCATGTGTCTGGTTCCCAATACAGCAGACTCAGAGGTGAGATCGTAGGGAAGTCACTATGAGGGCCTGGGCCCCATCAGTGGATCGTTCCCTAAATGGATTCATCGCATAATCAGGGAGGAGGTGGTGGAAACTTCAGTAGGCCAGGTAAGCTTATGTGGAGGAATGGTGAATCACCGTCCTTGGGGTTGTGGGGAGAGAGGTAGGTTGTCCCTGGTTCCTCTGGTTCCTTCCTTTCTCTCTTTGCTTCCTAGCTCTCACAAGATTAACAGCTAGCTTTTCTCCACCACATGCTCCCTATCAAGCCTAAAAACAATGACATCCCCTAACTTCTCATGAATTAGAATGATCATGTGACCATGTTCTGACCAGTGAGAAATACCCAGAAGTCATGGATAGATTCCATTAAACACTGATTTTCTCTCTGCCTTCCTATCTCAGATGCTGAGGGCACATTTTGTATACAGAGCTGAGCAATAAGTAGCCACTGTGACCCCATGAAGACAAGGGAATATGAGCTGAGAGAGAAAAGAACAGGCCCCAGATGATAGCACTAAGGAGACACACTATTCCTAAGTGCTCACTACCAGTTTCACTTAGTACACATTACAAACAAGACTCCTAGTTCTCTTCAGCTACTTTTTCTTTCTCTTTTTTGAGGAGAAAGGATCTGGGTTACTTATAACCAATAACAAACCTCTTTCCGTCTTTCCTTCTTCCCATCCTTCCTTCCTTCTCCCTCCCCTTCTTCTTTCATCCCATCACTCCTGCCGCTGCTCCTCCTCTTTTGCTTTTTCTTGTGTTGGCAGTAGTTGTGTATCTCCAGGCTTCACGCTCTTGTTTGGCTTTTCCCCCCTCAAAACTGGCACTCTAATACTTGAGCCACGTCTGGTTTTTTACTGGTTAACTGGACATAAAAGTCTCATGAACTTTAAACTCCAGCTGGTTTTTAACCTCAGTCCTTAGATTTTAGCATCCCAAGTAGCTAAGATTATAGGTATGAGCCACCAGTACCCAAATCTAACTGTATTCTTTTTAACTTTATCATGTGGTGTCTGTCTGGTTCCCCAGTCAAGTTATTACCATGACTCCCGGCGACATCCCCTGTACCATGGACAACACCCAATGCTGACTGTAACAGGACCCACACTCTCAGCTAGCTCCACTCCAGCTCCACAAGACCCGAGATGGGGTTACACAATCAGCCAAGCAGCTGGGGTAGGAGTAGGGAATGACAGTACTGACAAAGGCCTTTTCAAGCCTCTATCTTCCACCAAGACTTGGACACTTGTCATTTTCTGGAGCGGATGGACTGTCGTGTGCAGGACTTTTCATAAAACAAGATAACTGTCTTGTTTTACCACGTAAGGTTTCCATGGTCTGGCAAAGGTCACCATCAGGACAACGTGCCCGGCCACTGAAGGTAACCCATTTGTCTCTGCTGGCAACTTCTGTGGATCTGAGGACTTGATGGAGACACAGGGGTGTGTGTTTGTGTGTCCAGGACAATATTTTGGAGGCACTTGCTTTTCACCCCCCTCATGAGACGCATCACTGCATAACTGGCAAACTTTGCAAATTAAATGTTTCTCTTTCCTAATTCCTGCTCCACCAAGATGAAACCAAAGTTCAAAAGGGTTTGGGATGGGCTGGCTATCAAGAGAAACACAAATGGTTCAGTTGGGCAGGGACAAAGCCTCCCTGCATCCGGATCCCAGGACTCCCACAGCCTCTGCCTTTAGAAAATGCCAACCGGTTTCTGGGACTAGGCAAGAACTCAGGAAGAGTCTCCATCCATCTTAGCTGATGGCCTCTGTGATAACTTCATGACTATTTATGAGAGGCTTCAAAAGCTAAGAAATTCTAAACAAACATGGAGATGGAGGGGCAGGGATGTTAAACAGCTGCCCTGGCAGACCTCACGTGGCTTTGCGAAGGGAATTCGTCTAAAGCTGTGTAAATGATCACTGGAAACCAAGTGCAATGATAACATCTTAAAAAATAAAACCATCCCTGGCTAGACGGAGGAAGCTCACAAATTGACAATGACTATTTTTAGAATGTTAGTGATCGAGAAGAAAAAAGGGAATGAAGAGGAAGAGGAAATAGGAGGGAAAAAAGAAAAAAAAAAAGACTTGGATCACTTTTTTTCTTCAGAAACTGCCTTGACCTTTCTCTATTCTAACTGGGAACTCTAGGGAGTTAAAAACCCTAATTAAAAACCACTGCTGATATTTCAGCTCAATTGAACGTAATATGCCTTTAGATTGTTCCCATGAATACATTTCATTTTCCATACCTAATCTTTCCTAGTGCTTAAATCGGATATCTTCCCATGAATTTTCCTTATTATTTTTAAGTGGGGGCAGTTATAATGATTTTCTCAAGTGTTATAGTTTTTCTTTTCATTTTCAATACCTAGAACAGGTGTTGAACACTAGGACAGGAAAAGAAAATTCAACCAGGAGCTGGGGGCTCATGCCTGTAATTCTGGCTACTCAGTTTGCTAAGATCTCCTGAGAACAGTGGTTCAAAGTCAGCTTAAGCAGACAAATCCATAATAATCTTCTCTGCAATTAACCAACCAAGAGCTAGAAGTGGAGGTATAGCACAAATGGGAGAGGTCTAGCCTTGAGGGAAAAAAAAAGCAAAGTTAGAGATAGGCCCTGAGTTCAAGCTCTGTAATTGGCACGAAAGAAAGGAAAAGAAGGGGAAAAGGAAAAGGGGAAAGCAAAGGCAAAATTCATACTCCAAGAAAGGGTATTCAAGACTCTCCACTATGGCAGAAAGTAAGAATCAACCATGAGCTCACTGTGCAGCAGAAGTTTCTGTGGCTAAAATGAGGTTCTATTCTCATCAGCCATCATCATTAAAATTCATTCTCTGTGCAATTAGATGTTCTAGCCCCAAGGAGCAGCCATTACCAAATCACATTAAAGATACACACTCAATAATGAGATCCTACAGGCTCAACAGCAACAAACGCTAACATGCATTAAATACCTCTATTTGCTGGCTATGGTGATTACATTTATGGAAGAATTTAATACGTGTTGGTGCACTTTTCTAAACGTATTAATATATTATCTCATTTAATCCTCAGGAAACTATGTGAACCACAGAGAATGCCACCTGAGATGAGACCCCCACCAATATTTGAGGGTTATCTTCATTTCTAGGTGAAGCAATAAGGATGGGCAATTAGGATGCAGCCTCCTGTTGATCTTAACGTTCTGGATCATACTGGATTTGAATGCTGGTTCAGATATTTCCCAGAAGTATAAGGTAGGCCAAGGCCTAAACTCTAAGACTCAGTTTTGTCCTCAATAAGAAGGGGTCCTACCATGTAAAGCTGTTGTGAGAAATACAGCCAGGTCCTGGTGGTTCACACCTATATTACTTTCTACTCAGGAGATGGAGATCTGAGGACTAGTGGTTCAAAGCCAGCCTAGGCAGGAAAGTCCTTGAGACTCTTGTGTCCTAGTAATACAAAAAGCTGTAAAAACAGCTGTGGCTCAACTGCTAGAGTGTCAGTGTTGAGCAAAAAAGCTGAGGGACAGTGCCCAGGCCCTGAATTCATGCCTCAGTTCTGTCACACAAGCACACATACATACATATACGCATATATGAGACGTGAACAGCATTGTCCACTAAACACCTAGCACTGTAGCCTCCACAAAGTAGAGACCCTCAAACATCATTTCACACTCTACTCAGTTGTGTTTCTCACTTTGCCTCATGGGGAAATGCCGAGTACAGCCTAGAACTGCTGAACCTGCATTGCTGTGAGGATGCAGCCAGATCCGGACCTCATGGGGCCAGTGTAAGGAGAAAGAACTGGTTGGGTGGTTGTGCTAGTGGTAGAAGGACTGGGTGTAGAAGGCCCGCCATGTTGGTTCTTGATTTAGTCCTGAGTGTTCAGTTTAAGAGGAAAGTTAGAGTTGAATGCCTATGATTTAATCTACTTTTATCTCCATATTTTTTGATGCTTCCATGCCTTGTTTCTAGAAAGAATGTCCCTGCTTTCCCCCCAAGCAGTGATGAGCATCGACAATATTTCAGGATGACAGCCATGCATATTACATGACACAGAGCCATCTGGGATTTTTCATGGCAACACAGCCCCAGGTGCTGCTAATGCAAAACCCTGAAGTGCAGACTTCATTCCCAACTGCGAGAAATGCTGAAGTTCACCCAGCAGTGACTGGAAGGAAGGAGAGACAGTTCCCCATCTGAGTTCAGAGGGGCCTGAAGTTTATTCATGGGCTCTCGGGTTAAGAAATTGTTCTAGAATTGTCAGGAAATGTCAGGGGACTGGAGCCGCTAATTACCATCAGTCAGTCTATGCTGCTTTTGATGAAAGGGCACTTCCGGTCAGCCACAGGCTTACAGGGGTTACCCATTTCCACAAGCAAAGAATCAGCCTTCTCTCCAAGGCTCACAGTGCACCTGCTGAGCTCTGAGGGACCAAGTTACTTCCTTTTACTTCCCGCTTCTTTTGTTTTGGAGTAACACTGAGATTTGAACTCAGGGCCTCACAATCGCTAGGCTAGTTTGAGTCACGCCTACAGCAACCCTTATTTTTGTTGGTTATTGTTAACATGGGGCATCTTTTCTGCCTGTGATGGCTTCCAGCTCTGACCCTCTGGATCTTTTATATCTAAGCAACTAGGATTTCAGGTATGAGGTGTTGTTTTCCACCTACTTCCTGCTTCATGTTTAGCAAATTCAAGTAATATGTCCTCAGGCTGTGGTGAACTGCTCAGATATAATTCCCCCATTGTAAATCATAAGCGACTATGAGCTTATCAACACAAAGAATAAGAACAATTGGAAAAATAAGAACAGCTCCCTCATGGAAAGACTCAAGTTAAGAGAGGTTTGAAGTATCTGAGTTATTGTCTAGTTACAAAGAACATCAATCAAGCAGTCCTGAGACCTGGGTGGCCCTGGTCCTGCTTTTGACTCTGTAACTCCAGGCAGCCACACCCGCCCCCCAGCACACACCTAGTGTGTAAAACACAGGCACAAGTACTGTTAAAAAGAAAAGAAAAAAATCCTACTAGAACTTGCTGTGGACAGATAGTATGGCAAATGGTTTAGCTTCATTTTGTCACCACGTTCTCACAGGAAAATCTGTGGGTTTTTTTTTTTTGACAGTGCCATTACACAGATAAGGGAACTGAGGCATAGGGATGCTAAGTGCCTTATCCATGTGGGTCAGTGAGCAAACTGAGACTCCTACCAGAGCCTTTTACACACCTCACATGGACGTCCCTGCTGCAAGTGTTTCACAGCACATGGGAGCCCATCATCTCTTCCCACTTCCAAAGTGATGACAGGAAGTGTGAGGAAGTACTCTGCTTCTGGGGTCTGCATGGTGAATTTCACATAGCAACCAGTCTGGGTATCTCTTTAGCCTCAATTTTCAGAAAGAACATGCTATCCCTGCCCAGCAGTGTAGCTGGTCTATCCAGCCTTCCATCTGCTTTGCTCTCAGGCAGTGTGCTATCATGAAGGCCTGAAAGAATCCATTTCCCATGAGCACAGGAAAAAAATCAAAACATTCATAAGTAAATCTGGATGTCCGCAATGAGGTGGAGGAGACTGGAGACGGGAATCCGGTGCTAGAAGAGGTGAGGAAATGCCATTCCAGATGGGAGGGACCACATATTCAAAGGACTGAACAAAGGTATGACAAAATAATGTGGATAAGGAGGAGGAACAAAAAAAATCTGACCTACTAGTAGATTTATGAATGGTATGCCTGCGTATTCTGTAAAGTCACAGGTACACTCACTTTCCTCATCACCATGGCAAAAACAATCCGACACAGAAAACTTAAAGCAAGGGCTGGGAGTTTGCCTAGTGGTAGAGTGCTTGCCTAGCATGCACGAAGGCCTGGGTTCAATTCCTTGGTACCACATGCATAGGAAAAATTAAAGAGCAAACAAAGCAGGAAAGATTTACTTTGGCTCACAGTATTAGAAGAACCAGTCTAGGGCCACTTGGAACCGTGGTGCTGGTCTTTTGACTGGAATGGCACAGAATCATTTGACAGAGGAGAGCTACTCACTCATGGCAGACAAGAAGCAAAGAGAGAGAAAAAGGAAGATGCCAGGAAAAGATATCTCCCCCAAGGACATACCCCACTGACCTACTTCCTCCGATAAGGACCAAGCTCCTACATAGCTCCCAAGAGATTAATCTACCAAGAGGTTAATCTATTTCTTAGGTCACAGTCTTTATGTCTAATTATCTTTGGAAACCCCAAGATGTTCCCAGAAATGTGCTTTTCTAATCCCCTAGGCAACTCTCAATCCAGCCAACAATGAAGATTAACCATCACAACCATTCCCTTGTCAACCTGACACCCAAACACATCACTTTAACATTTGCCTGTAGACCCTAAGGACTCATAGCTATCTTGTAATACAACAGGCATTCAATTCATCCCCATGAGTCCCCATAGTCTTAACAGTTCCTGCATTACTCAAAATAAAAGTTTAAAGACTCCTCGGAGTCTCAAAGCAATCTCTTAGTTTTAAGTCCCTGTAAAATATTTTTTAAAAGAATTCATGTTCTCTGCTTCCAAGACACAATGGCATAGGGTACATATTTCCATTCCAAGAGAGGAACAGACCCCAGAAAGACAAATAAGAATAAACCCTAAATCCTACAGATCCTTGTCTGTCATTCCAGATGAATGGTATGATGACAACACAGTCGGTGGTGGGTCTTGAACTCTGGGCCTGAGCACAATCCCTGAACTCTTCAGCTCAAGGCTAAGTGCCCTACCACTTGAGCCACAGTGCTACTTCTGGTTTTCTGGTGGTTAATTAGAGATAAGAGTCTCACAGACTTTCTTGCCTGGTCTGGCTTTGAACCTTGATCCTCAGATCTCAATCTCCTGAGTAGTTAGGACTATAGGCGTGAGCAACGGGCACCCAGTTGATAGCAGCCCTGCTGCTATGCCCTTGCCTCTGGTTCCATGCACTGCCTGTGGTTTTCCTCAGCTAGACAGTCCACACTCCTGGCATCTACAACATCATTCTCTCAAGGGATCCTGACTCTGCCATGTATTAACTGGCCTCCTGAATTCTGAATAGAAGCTTTGATGACCTTGTAACTCTGGCGTTTTACATGTCTAAAAAACCAGCTTCAGGGCTGGTAATGTAGCTTAGTGGTAGAGTGCTTGCTTAGCATGCATGAAGCCCTGGGATTGATTCCTCAATACCTCATAAACAGAAAAAGACAGAAGTAGAACACTATATCTCTAGTGGTAGAGTGCTAGGCTTGAGCAAAAGAAGCTCAGGGATAGTGCCCAGGCAGAGTCCAAGCCCAAGGACTGGCAAAATAATAATAATAATAATAATAATAATAATAATAATAATAACTGTGGTGTATGTAGAAAGAAATAAAAATACATATTTTTGTAAAAAGCTCAAGTGGCGCTGTGCTTCAAGGGTAGGGTGGTACCCTTGAGTTGAAGAGCTCAGGGACAACGCCTAGGCCCAGAGTTCAAGTCCCATGACAGAAACAAAAAACAAAAGAAAAGAAAAGAAATTAGTATTGGGCCTCGAGTTTGGCCTAGTGGCAGAGTACTTACCTAGCATGAACGAAAACCCACGTTCAATTCCTCGGTACCACATACATAGAAAAAGCCAAAACTGGTGCTTTGGCTCAAGGGGTAGAGCGCTAGCTTTGAGGAAAGCCCAAAGACAGTGCTCAGACCCTGAGTTCAAGAACCAGGATTGGCAAAAATCAATCAATCAATCAATCAAACAGTTTCAAGTGGATGATGCCATGCCTGCTGCTAACTCAAGTAGTGGCTAGACTCCCCACTTTGAGCCACTTTCATAGTAGCCCCTAAGTGCCAGGATGACTGAATGTGGTGAAGGGAATCCTGGGGAAACAATTTGGAGGTGGCTTATGTGAACAGAGCATTGCAGAACTCCCTCTTTTCAAGGAGGAGGACTTGCAAAGGAGTTTACCTTTATATCTTTATGACTGACATCTTGGGATTTGGCCAGTTCCTGACAAAGTACTTAATGTATCGTTCTGGTTGTCCTAATACAAAGTAATTGGCTTATTTTTAATGGAACTAATCTCTTTAGAAATTGTATCTCCCTTAGCCCTACCTTTGCAAGGATTTTCTGGACAAACTGCAAGATATTCACCTCTTTGTTCTAAAGCTACCAGCAGTATCCACATCATAGCCTAAGCAAAGTTCTGTCTTAAAATTTCCTCCACCAAATTAATGGCTCTGTCTCCTTCAAATGAAGCCTCATTCCAAGTCTCAGAACATGAGCAAAACTGTGGGCATACTCTTTGATAGATAATATGCATGGCCTATAGTCTAATTCCCAATAGAGTCCCTGTGGCCATCTGAAACTGATGTCCACATGTCTAGCCACACTTTAGTCTTTTGAGCTTCTACCACAACCATCCATCAAGTTCAGCTTACAGCTCTTCAAGGCCCATCTACCTTCCAAACTTTTAAATCGCTCCCACAAACTAGACCCCAAGGCATAGCCAACACATAGTCAAGCTAAGTCACAGCAAGAGTACCACACCAAGAGAACCACTCTTGGTACTGGAGGCAAACAAAAGCCAGACAAAAAACAACTTGAAGAAAGATTTTGGCCCAGCATCAGAAATATCAGTTTATCATAACAGTGCAGGTGTAGTTGAATAGAATAATTCACAACATGGCTTCCAGAAAGTAAAAGAAATATAGGAAGAGACCAGGGCAAGATATAGCCCCTAAGGACACTCTCCAGTGATCCAACCTACCTTTCACCACCCCAAAATAATACCATTATAGTATGAACTAATCTACTCATTAGGTCATAGCCCTCACGATCTAATCTTCCCTGGAAAAGCTATACAGACACACCTAGAGGTATTCCTTCTTAATCCTTTAGGTATCTCTCAATCCAGTCAAGCTATGAAGATTAGTTATTATGCACCAAACCCACCCCTGGGTACATGCTTCAGAGGAACTCTGACACTTGTGTCTCAAAACACACACACACACACAGAAATAGAATTATATTAGGAACAATACTTCCAAATTAAGCAAATACTTCCAATTAAGGCAACGACATAATAAACACATAATTTAAGAGAGTGGTGCCCTAAGGGAGGGAAGAGGATGCAATCCAACTATTCTTTTCACTAAAGCCAGGTGGTAGGCTGACAAGAGTATAGTACATGACTATTGTTTATGCCTTATCTATTTTTTATCAATATTCTGTGTCTGCTCAATATTTCATAGAACTATGTCTTTGTATCTGGTTGCTGCATGGTGGATGCGTTAGAGGAACAAGGTAGAAGTGGAAAGGTCAGATAGGAGTTGAGAGAAACTGACTGAGCCAGAATTAATGGTGGTCTGGAATACTTTACAGTGAGGTGGAGGTAGTGGGGAAAGAATATACTTTCTGACACACTGAATTCATGAATTCCAAGAAGAAAGATTTCTGTAGGGTATGATGAGAACAAGAGTTTTATCCCCTACTTTACCTAATGCTTTAGCTTTATACATGCAAAAATCAAGACCCAGACAGGAGATGAAAAAACTCAGGACAGATTGGTTTTCCAAATCCCAGCCTTGACTCCATCCAACCTCAGAGCAGAACAAAGTTATAGCCTGATCTACCTGAATTGTGCAGCTACATGCATAATCTGCAGCTGACTGTGAATAGCACATGGTTCCATGACTCTATATGGATGGTAAATTGTGTATTCATAGAGACCCTATCAGGAGAAATTTAGTTTTAAATGGCTTTCCAAAACTTTTGTTGGAGTTGAGTGTTTAGCCATTTAAAATTAGATGGTTTTCTAGTGAGACTTTGTTAGCTCATGTCTGTCATCCTAGCTACTCAGGTAGTTGAGACCTAGAGGATCTCCATGCAAAGCCACCCCAGGTAGGAAAGTTGTCAAGACTCTATTCCCAATGTTAAGCAAAATAATGGACTGGAGGTGTGACTCAAGTGGCTCTAGCTGTAGCAAGCACACAAAGTAAGTGTGAGGCCTGGAGTTTAAGCCCCGATAGAGAATAATATAAAATTAGCCAATATTCTTTGAAAAAAAATTCCCTTTAACTAGTATTTAGCTAATTAAAATGTACATACTCTGATTGGACAATTCTACATTTAGGAATTTGTCCTATAGACTTCTACATAGGCAGAAGTGCCTACAGATCCACCATTTGCAATAAGTAGACACCTAAAACACCAGAAATGACCATAAAAGAGAAGAGTGATGAAAATAAATTATGGTGCCAATACACAAAGGTCTTCTGAAATTTTTTAATTAATAATATTTATGGGCCAAGCTCTACTGGCTCATGACTAATCACTACTACTCATGAGACTGAGATCTGAGATTTGAATCTGTATTTGAAGCCAGCCTAGGCAGATAAATCAAATCTCCAGTTATCCAGCAAAAATCATGAAATAAATAAGTGAATAAAGCAAGAAGATACTGACACCAAAATTTGTTATAGACCTATTGTTAAATGAAAAAGAGCATGTAAGGTTTATTGTTATTTGTGTTTTTTTAAAAAAACAAAGCCTATCCAGGCATGGTGGCTCATGCCTGTAATCCTAGCTACTCAGGAGGCTCAGATCTGAGGGTTACAGTTCAAAGCCAGCTGGAAGTGACACTGTAGCTCAACAAGTAGGGTGGTAGCCTTGCGCTAAAGAGCTCAGGGACAGTGCCCAGGCCCAGAGTTCAAGCCCCACGACCTACAAAAACAAAACAAAACAAAAAGCATATATATACACATACATTCATAATGACCTATGTGCAAATATGTGTAGAAACATATGCACATATTTTCAGGAAGGACATATATTTAAATGTATGACTTTATTATGTTTTATTTCCTAGCATGGGAGACCACAGTAAGCATGTAATAAATCTTCTTGCAATAACTAGTTTCCTCTAAGTCAGTTTCCTAGTAAAGTTCTTCTTCCTTGTGAACATTTGACCCCAAAAATGTTGTCAAAAATTTTCTCAGATAATTTAACACTCTTTCCGGATAATTGGAGAAAGCTGGTCTATAATAACCATCAGAAAGATAAAGCTTTAAAGACTTTCATACAAAATTATCACGGGCCCCAAACAACAAGCCAGACTTTCGAGCAAGGGAACTCCTTGGATGGTGATTATTGAATTAAGAGGTTAAAAGGGCACAGGCTTTGCTGGGCGTACACAGAGGCTATCGGGTTTCGGCCCTTGCTGAGCTCACGCTTACATACAGTAGCACTGCGCATATTTCTCCATGTATGTAATGTGAACTCAGTCAGCTTGTAACATGATAGGTCTATCAAAGGGATTAATCGTGTTTCTTCATTCCATACCCTTTAATCCTAAAATAAGCAGCTCTAAATGCATTCCCATATGGTACATGGGCTTTCTCAGATGGTGCAATTGATATCACGTGATGAAAATCCTGAAGTGTTCCAGGTTTATTCCTCGAGAGATAAAGAAACAGATTCACAGGCAAGTTAAGTCTGAGAAGAAAAATCCTCTCTTTTAATGCCTATTATATCCAAATTTATTAATTTCCTCCAGTAACTCAGGAAAAGTCAACGTTTCAGAGGAAGTTATTATCCTAACTCAAAACAGCATAGTCTGTAGTCACACATTTGTCTGTAGGCAGTGCTTCAGAAATGGGATAATTTTGGATCTGCAAGCTTTGAGAAGACAAAGGTTATGTCCTACTGTTAGGAAAAATAGTTCTATCAAGTCTGATGAAATAATCAAATTTAATGTTTGACTCTATGAGTCAAGTATCTAGTAAAAGAGAGTCTTTGTCTTAACAAAATCAGCATCTGTATTTTGTCTGTTCATTATTTTTTAAATCTAACTGGGATGAAATTCAACTATAAACAATTAGAAACCTCAAATCACACTGGCTTAAACAAAATAGAAATTCAACTTTTCTCTCTCCCTGTAAGATGTAATCTGGAAATTATGTAGGCCAGGGTTACAAGATCTCTCTGTAGTCACCAAAGACCCAGATAATGTCTATAGGTGCCCACTTTCCTGTTAACCAAGGTAGCTGCTTGAGTTTGAACCATTGTACCCACACTGTAAGGGCCAGGAAGCAGGAAAGAAGTGTACATCCATTCTTTTGAACAGTACCTCCCACAGGTTGTCTTTGACACTTTCATTCATATCCCTTCGGCTAGCACTTGGTTGAATGTCAATCCTTAGGGCAAATGAGAAATGGAAAATACTGTCTTCACTCCCAGGCTATAGGCTAGACAACAACAGGAGGTTTATGTTTCCAAATCAAGAAGGAATTAAGGGAGGGGGGAAAAACTGGCAAAAATAATTGTCATGCCAGGTGCTGGTAGCTCTGTATCTGCAATCCTAGCTACTCAGGGGACTGAGATCTGAGCATTGTGGCTTAAAACCACAAAAAGCCAGAAGTGGAACTGGCTCAAGTGGTAGAGCAATAGCCTTGAGTACAAAGGTTTAGGGACAGTGCCCAGGGCCCCAAGTTTAGGCTCCAAGACTAGAACAAAAAAAGGAAAAAAGTCACAATAATGAATTGTCATGATATACACAAATATAACTTAACTCTTTCCATTTTTCCTGAAATATTATATAATAATATATCCATTTTATCATGAGAAAGGATTTTGCCCTTGCCTTACAGATGTTTTATATTTTATGGATAAAACACTTATAATGTATATTCTTCTGTTTCTAGTCAGGGTTCATGGATTTTTTTTTCTTTTATGAAAATCTAAATTGTACAAAAATTCCAGCCAGGTGCTGATGGCTCATGCCTATAATCCTAGCTACTAAGAAAGCTGATCTTTGATCTGAAGATCAAAGCCAATCTGGGCAGAACAGTCCATGAAATTCTTTTTTCCATTTCATCACCAATAAGCTGAAGTGCAGGTGTGGCTCAAGTGGTAAAACACCAGGTTTAAGTGAAAAAGCTAAAAGACATTGCCCAGACCCTGAGTTCAAGCCCTAGAGCCAGGGCAGAAGAACAATTCTATACTCTACAATTCTGCTTCATCTGTAATCTTTTATAATTGTCTCTCCTAAAACGGATGGTTTTGTCGGTTTGTTTAGTATTTGCTTTTCAGTTACTTCCAAGTATCCAGCTTGGTTTCTATAATAATAATGTTTTTCTTTACACATCGGGAAGGTAACTTACATAATCACACAGCAGAAGGTGTGACCAGCACATACAGGTGTAGCAACAAATACAACTCACTCTTGGTAAATCCATAACTCCACAAGGCTGGAGGGATTCTAAGGACCAGAGCCCTGGACAGGAACCTCCTAGCCAGGATCTACTGAACTCATCTCACAGAGGCAAGGTGACTTGAGGGAAGGACTTTTCTCTCCCATTTCTTCTTGCCCAAATCTTTCTTGGCTGTTTCAACAGAGAATCCCAGCCATGCTACTGAAGTGTACTAATGATGACAGGGCCCTTCCTGGCTCTTTTAGTCTCTCTTGATCTATATATAAGGGAAACTGAGCTCCAGAGAAGATTTATGGGCGCACTGTGCACTTCCTACAGGCAACTGAAGTGGGCAGGGGCAGGGCTACTTGCATTGGAATGGCTTTGGTTAACACATTGAAGAAGGAAATGCCATTCACATCCCTGCTGTCATGCCCATGGAAAATCAAGATGGAAAAGACAAATGAACAGCTAGGTGATCAAGAGCATGGATCCCTAGATGCAAAGGTGAGGGTGTTTTCTAACTGTTATCTCTGGAAGCACAATACGATAGCTGTCAACCTATCACCCCTGGGCAATTCCAAACTTTTAAGAATCATAAGAGACTTTTTCATCCTCTTGGCAGCAGTGAGTGAGCCAAGCTTAAATCAAAACATGGGAGAATACATGTTATTTCAAATTTTTGTAGGAAAAGCAAGGCCTAATTCATTGAATACAGGGTTCACCTTGCTGCATGAAAAATACTGCGAGTTATTTAGATTGGACCTGCAAATAAACAGCTATATTAGAAATAATATCTTCATTAAGAAAGCAAATAAAAGCTTCTCGCACATCTGCCTGCTGAGACCTTTTGTCCAATTTCCTAATGAGTCGTTTCATGCTTGTTTTTGTTATTAGAGCTATTTTCACATATTAAAAAATATGCCTCTGTAGGTATATCAAGGCGATTTCAACAATTTTCTCAATTTGTCTTCTGGCTTTTGACCATTTTTAATTATTCGTGTCAAAATAATCCATCTTCCTTTTGTAACTTCTGGGTTTCCTGTCTCCTATCCATTTATTCTCTCAGTCAATATATTTGACTACAGTTTTTTTTTCCTAGTTTTCAGGGGAATTGAACAAAAGAGACATAGGGGAAACAACAATATTGAAATTCTTACATGAAGGGAAATTAATCCTAAAACAGAATGAAAACACATAATTCATTTAAAAAGAAAAAAAACTACAATGTCAGGTAGTGGTAAGAACCTTAAAAGATGGAAGGAGAAAGTAAGGAATAAGAGAGTGCCTGGGGGGGTGGGGGGAGGGTAATGGGTACCAAGACATGTGAAAGGGTATCAATGTACGTGAATTAATGCACCTTCTATCTGGCAAATATCATGTAACCCTTTTATTAATTACAATAAAAAATATATATTAAAAAAAGAGAGTGCCTAGAATGTTCTCTGAGGCAAGTCAAGAAAGACTACTACTGTAAACCAAGTGCCTATGGCTCCTGCCAATAATCCTAGCTGAAATCTGAGGATAGAGTTTTGAAGCTAGACCAGGCAGGAAAGTTTATGAGACCCTATGTCTAATCAACCACTAAAAAATCCAGAAATGGAGCTGTGGCTCAAGTGGTGGAGCATTAACCTTCAATGACAAAGATAAGAAACAGCACTTAAGCCCTGAATTTAAACCGCAGGATTTGTACCAAAAAAAGAAAGAGGAAAAAAGAAGGAAGGAAGAAAGAAAGGAAGGAGGGGAGAGAGGGAGGGGGAGAGAGAGAGAGAGAGAGAGAGAGAGAGAGAGAGAGAGAGAGAGAGAGAGAGAGAGAGAGAGAGAGAGAGGGAGAGAGGGAGAGAGGGAGAGAGGGAGAGAGGGAGAGAGGGAGAGAGGGAGAGAGGGAGAGAGGGAGAGAGGGAGAGAGGGAGAGAGGGAGAGAGGGAGAGAGGGAGAGAGGGAGGGAAAGATGAGAGACAAACTCCTATAAAGGATAGCCATTAGGACTCCAGCACTCCGACTCTATCCCCAGACCAGCATTTGGAGACTTCTCACTCCTAAATCCCAAATGAGACCAAATTAATAGGGATATCCTGAGGCACGTGCTAGGCAGTCCCTAGGTGATTAGACTGAATATCAAAGTAAGATCATCACTGGCTTGAGAGTCTACATTCCAGGCATGGGATAGGTATGAATTCAGGGTCCAAACTCCCTTACTCAAGAGTCCAAAGCTCCAACACTAGTTTCAATACCAACTAGCACTATAAGTGAGGCAGGAAAAGCACTTAAACACCAGCACCTCAGTTTCCTTATAAGATAATGATGAACATGGGGTTTTTCTCACACCTGGTTTCAAGGATTATAGAGTCTATAAGGAATGTGCTTAGAAGGCACTTTCTTAGCACATGATAAATACTCCAAATGATGATGATGATGGCAATAGTGAAATTCTAACTCGTTTTCATTTTATCTTCAATTGCTTATTCTGGTAACCTAGATCCCTTCACATTGGGTTGAATAGCAATCAGAAATTTAATATTCTCACCAAGGAGTGTCATGAATACTCTAATATTTCAGGATGTTGTTACAAGGGAGGTAGCTCTTGGCAGGATTTTGTGATGTCGGAACAGATTTCTAAGATCACTAAAAATTTCCTTTTCTAGGAAATTTTGTTTCCCTTTGAAAGTGAATCAATTATCTGACCTTAATTCAAAGGCCAGAGGGCTAAAACCTCTTTCCACAAATAACCAGCCACATACTACCAGTTCATTTCCTATACGCTCCCCTGGCAAGGTCCAACAAACACTAAAAAATGGATAGATGTTCAGAGTGACCCAGAGGTCAACTGATTTAGACAGCTGAGTCCATCAACATGGGCTTCAAATTCCGTAACAGAATCCTACTTTCTGACAGCAGCTGGAACAGTCCTTTCTCATTGCAAGCATTCACTTATACCTAGAAAAGTCGAGTGTAGTTCTCACAAAACTTACCCCAAGTCAAGGCCCAAACATCCGGTGCTACCATAATTTCATAAAAATCACGGTTTAAATGACATTGTTGGGTATGATGCTTAAGAAACAAAACCACCATGCTTTACCACCATAGTATTATATTGACTTAAATATAATCCTCTCCCCACTCCACCCCAAAAGAATATATATCTGTGTGGAACCCTAAATGTGGTCTTATGTGGACAATACAACTATGTAAAAGCATATGTAAAGAAAACAGTCAGTGAAGCTGGGGCTCAAGGGGCTGGGTGGTAGTCTTGAGCTGAAGAGCTCAGGGACAACACTCAGGCCTAGAGTTCAAGTCCCACAACTGACAAAAAAAATTAAAAGAAAGAAAAGAAAAAGAAACAGACTAGAAGAAAATTATGTGTCTGTGCTAGAGCAGTTCCCTATTTCTTTCATTAAGTCACTTGACTGCTCAATTTTCCAATTGTCAGCAATGCACACTTTAATCCAATTAAGCAAAGCTAATTTTAATAAGAATTGAATCTATCCTACAAATGCTATCAGCACAAAGATTTACAAAATAATTCATGTTACCCCAAATCTCCAGCAGTTGGACACAAGTATATTGTTCCAGCTCAAGAACACAAGAAAGAAAAGTCTGTATGGCCTTCTTCATGGTTATTGCTATTCCAGACCCAAAAGAAGCAGGAAGAAGACACTCCCCAATTATCCCTTGCCTCCACATTTTGGTTTTCATCAGAATGCAGGAGGCCTGTCATTGTGATTTCCAAACAACTCAGTAAGTCACTGGAGAAACTCCAAAGGCCAAGTCATCAAGAATGCAAATGAGGTGCCCTCCTGGGGGCCTGATTGAGGAACAAAAGATTTAGAAATCATATTATGGAGTAATTTCTTAGAGTTGTTAAAGAAAGAAAACACCTGCATTCTTCTAATAAGTCCCCTGGAGACCTAATGTCTTAGCACTCAAAAGTTGCAGCATACACCCTGGGTGTTACGTGTACATATAATGAGCCAGATCTTCAAAATTAGGAAAGCACATTCTGAATCACCCAGTGGTTTACCAAATCTAAAACCAAGTAATGCTCATTAAATGCTTTCTAGAGGCCACGCAGGCTCACATCTGTTCTGCCAAGTTGAGGCTCAGATCACCAGTGACAGGAAGCATAGGTTGGAAAAGCTCAGGTCTGCAGACTGGATAATGACCACATTGCTCATTTTCATGCTCAAAGACTCCATGTTGGCTACAGAAGGGATGCTGGGATCCCTCTGCAGTGTGGTTTCCTCTAGGAAACCTTATGCAAATGCCTCCCAAGCTTTCTCAAACTCCCCCAAACTATGCAATTGTTCCCTAAACCCACTGTCTGCATGGATCCTCCCTTTTTTTGATATTAATTTCAAATATTTATATCATTCAGTCCCAGGACAAAGGTGATGTTTATCATCACATTGATTCTTTGGTGAGGCCATGTTAATTCCACAAAACAAGGAATATATGATATTAATTTCAAATATTTATATCATTCTGTCCCAGGACAAAGACTAAATTTTATCTTTTGAATCTGCCACTTTACCATAACATTATCCTGAGCCATTATTGCCTGATGTACCTTTTTTTTTGTGGGTCATGGGGCTTGAACTCGGCCTGGGCACTGTCCCTGAGCTCTTCAGCTCAAGGCTACTGCCCTACCCTTAAGCCAAGTCCCACTTCCCATTTTCTTTTTGTTTTGTTTTTTATATATTTTTGTTGTAATTAATAGAAGGGTTACATGATATTTGCCAGATAGAAGGTGCATTAATTCACATACATTGATACCCAAGGATCCTCCCTTTTGAGACAGAAAAAGCTACAAGTCAGCTGCTATGGAACCGGAAACCCAGATGTATTTGATTGTGTTCCTAGCCCTTCTAGTCTTCCACTCAAGCCATCTTTCACTCAGCATTGTTCAGCCAGTGCTTTTTTATAAAGTCAGATAATCAGATGTCTTCTGTAGCCAGACAACAATAAATGAGAAAGGAAGGGGAGGGTAAGGGCTATGACAAAGTTGAGCACACATGTTTCTTCTTAAAAAAAAAAAAAAAAAAAAAAAAAACCTCTGGGCACTGGTGGCTTATGCCTGTAATCCTAACTACTTAGGAAGCTGAGATCAAAAAGTTGAGGGGTAGTGCCTAGATCCTGAGCTCAAGTCCTATGACAGATAAAAATTAACTAATTGATTTTTAAAAAGGAAAACTATAAGACCTAGTGCCAGATAATTTTCAATTCCCCAGAGCAAGTCTGAATCTGTATTTTTAGACAAAAAGCTTCTTCAATACTAATGAAATGCATAGTTAGGGAAGCACTACTCTCAGATGTTAGCAGAATTTGAGCTCAGGTTAAAATCTCTTACAAATACCATTTCTTGTGCCTCAGAATAGGAAGCTTTGGCTTAAGGATTTGTGAGCATGTATATGGACATATTTAACAAGCATAAGAGCCACAAAAACACTTAATAAGCAGGCCTGTATAAAACATGCTTTCCAGAATGTGTGGTTCTCATTTTGGACTCAAGTTTTCAAGGTCCAACTAATGAGATGTAGGCCCCAAATTGGTTCCTTTTTAGTTTTTGGTTTTTTGCTGGTCCTGGGGCTTGAACTCAGAGCCTGGTCACTAGCCTTGAGTTTTTGTGCTCAAAGTTAAAACTCTGCCACTTGACCCACAGCTCTATTTTTGGAGATAAGTCTTACAGATTTTCCTGCCCGGGCTGGCTTCAAACTTTGATCCTCAGACCTCAGCCTCTTGAGCTGCTAGGAGTACAGGCATCAGCCACCAGCACCTGGCCCTTTTTTGTTTATTAATGCCATAGGTAGAGTTTGAAAGCTACCTTCTGCTGACAGGTTTGTTTTTTTTAATAAACGTTATGCGAGTATAGGACCAATTAAAGTGCCATTTCCCTGGAGTGTATGGCTTTTTTTGGAAGAATAGGATATGTGATATGAATCCCTGGGAAATCTCATTTTGTTAAGGCCATGGAGACCCTCACAGAAGGAAACCTCCATGCTGTCTCTTCCGAGATCAGTCTGCCAGACCAAAATCATCACATCTAACCAATAAAGTGCTAAAGCTTGTGGCAAGCAATAGTTTTTCATCCCTCATATAACATATACTGTCTAGGACCTTCTCATTGCTTAACCAGTCCTATTTCCATTGACCATTTAAAACAAAGCATCCAATAATCCTAGACTACTGGCACATTGCACACATCATTCTGTTTATCCCCATGGAATCCTCGCCAGAAAAGTCACATTACTCATGTCACTAATGAGAAAGCAAAACTCAGAGAGGATAGGCCACTTCCCAAAGCTTATTCAGCCAGTGGAAGGCACAGTGGAGACTGCATCCCAACAATCCATCTTGCAAGACTTTCCTTTAACCTCTCAGCTACAACTCTCCCACCAGGGCCCTTAACCAACCTTACTGAAGCTTTTATGGCACTATCTGGAAATAAGACATTTTTCCCCAGAGATTGGCCCCATGGCTGTCCTATACACAAGCAGGTAGAAATCCTTTGATCTCAAAAAGCTGAGTGATCTGGGAAGCATTCCCAGTAGGAATGTTCCATCTCTCCACAGGGAAATCCCTCTGGGTACTCATTAAAGGCAGGGTTAAAGGTTAACCTTCAAGCTTTTTGAACCAAGAGATCACAAAATAACCAATTTATTAGGTTCTCTTTCCTCCCACCAGCCTCCGAGGCATTCAGGCATCAATAGTATGTGGCATCCCAGGCATTAAAGACAAATAAAATTTATTTGGAATAAATGAGGGCTGACATCGATGGTCTGTGTTTTCTCACTGTTCATCAGTCACAAATTGTCACTCGGGGCGTTTAAACAAGGATTAATTACCACGGTGCTGAACAAGCTGAAGATAGCTCAAACCTCGCAGCTGACAGAGCACAGAAACACACTCGGAATTTTTAACCCCGCCAGGATGGGAAATGGCACCATCTTTATGGGGTATGTACTGACAGGAGCTCTTTAAACTTTGCATGTTCATATCTTCTGACCTAGCAATTCAAATTATGCCACAGAAATACAAAACTGGGTTTAAAAAATAACCACAGGCATTTTGTAGCATTAAGAAAAGTAATGGTTTTATAACATACAATACTAAACAATAGAAAACCACCTATGTGACCACAAACAGAAAACCATTTGACTATATTAATACATGGATTCCAAAAGCTAATTAATGCTCTAGATCTTTTGGCTTTCTATATACTGACAAAGAGAAGTGTCTAGATAGTATTTCTAGGTATGAAAAAGCAAGCAATAAAAGACAATAATGTACAATGTTCTGTAACGTTAACAAATAATAATTTTTTCAGTGAATCTGAAGAAATAAATACCAAGCTAACAACAACATAGTCTCTAACATAGCAGTCAACCGTTTCTGTTCTGTGCATGGACTGCTACTAGATGCATGCAATACTGAAATACTGGAATCTTCAAGGCAGAGGAAAATACTTAGCAGCTAAGCAGCCTTGTGGGTTGGTTCACCTCTGTAATTTGCACTTGGTAACATGACTGGTAGAAACTGAGGGGTTTTGTGTGTATTTTTTTTAATACTTCTAGGCTTTAAGAGTTGTCACAACTCCGCAGTTCTGTCATTGCAAGTATACCTCAGATGACACCCTAAAAATGGATATGGCTGTGCTCCAATAAAATTCACTTGTGAATTTTTAATATGAAAATTTTGTGCATGAAAGAAAAATGTTATATGAAACACACATATATCACATATAAACAATATAATGTGGTATATATGATAAATTATATGTTGCATATATATTATATATTACATGGCTTTTTGGAAAGGCAGCATCTAAGGCCACAAATATTTTTCTTTTTAAAACATAATAGCCATTCATCATAAGCACTAATTTTATCCCAGTGGCTAATATTTTGCTAAACTCGGTCCTAAAAAACATGAAGAATTGTTTTCCCCTGTATGCTTTGTGTTTTATATGTATATGTGATTTTAATATCTTTCATTACTCCAATGCCTATTAATATGATTCAGAGATAATCATATATATATATATATATATATATGCTGGGATAGACTGAGAGAAAACCCCTACTAACAAACTTCAATTTCTGTCTGGCATGTTATCAAATGAAAACTATACAGAGAAGCCAACTACCAACCTTGCTGGCTGTTAAGTATCTTTTCCTGCTTTAATGATTGCAGGGATAAGCAAGCAGACAGCCGGCTAGTCAGTCTCTCAAACACACATACACACATACATCCCCTCTCCCTCCCTCTCTCTCTCTCTCTCTCTCTCTCTCTCTCTCTCTCTCTCTCTCTCTCTCTCTCTCTCTCTCTCCTTCTCTTTCCCTTTTTTGCACATCCATTGACTGAGACAGAGTATTTTTTTTTCCTTTCCAAGTATAATAATCAGTGGGAATCCACTTCTTAGCCAAATCACAATCCACTAAGAAAGCCAGGCCAGCTTCACCCCCAAATTATAGCCCCAGTCATTAATCCACAGAATTGCCACGGCAACTCAGCAAAGACGCTTTTCCAAGGCAAGTGCGCCAGCCCAGGGAGTTCACATTGCCTCTGGAGCAACCAAGGCTCAGCCAAAGCATGTGCCTAGAAATTCAGCCATTTGTTCAAGACAACTCTGCCTAATTGTTATGACCTCACAAAGCCAGTTCTGCTCTGGGATGCCCAAGTCAGCTGCTCCTAAAAGTGGACTCCAAAAGGCTGTTCCCAAAGCCTACCTTTTAATGTTTGAGTTAAATCTACATTTATAAGCAAAATGGAAACATTAAAGGGATTACAAGGGCTTAGAAGCCACTGGAGGTTCATTGATCTGGACTTGCAAGCCCCAGGTCCACAGGCCTTCAGAAATAGCTTTGTCCATCCACTGGCTTTGATTTAGCCACCATTTTCATCAAAGGTAGAGGCAACATTTCCTTTAGTCCTGGTGTCAAAAGCTTTCCAGATTCCTTTATTCTAAATGAAGAGAGCTACTTGCAGTTCTCCTGGATTGGGGTTAGACCAGAGGTTGGCACATATTTCTGGTAAAGAGTCAGGTACTAAATATTTCAGGCTGTGTGGGCTTGTACCACTACCTAGTACAGCCACTGTCACAGGAAGAAGGCTATAGACAGAGATCCAGTAATATCACACTTGGGAATCTATCAAGAATATTGCAATTCCAAGTACAGTAAAGACACTTGTACATCCATGCTTAATGCTGCACTATTCATGAGGGCCAAGCGATAGAAGCATCTTGGATGCCCTACAATAGATAAATAATGTATATATAATACATATATATAATTCATCTATCAGAAAGAATATTGTGTCATTTTCAGGGAAATAGATGGACCTATCAAAGATTATGTGGAGTACCTCAGGCTCAAAGAGACAAATGGAGCATGTTTTCTCTCATATGTAGAATTAGATAACATATACAGGATTATATGCCTATATACACAAACGAATTGACTAAAGGGTGGTATACTCAGGGGAGGATTGCGGTGGTGTAAACAACTAAGGAATGGTTTAACAAAATGAATACAAAACATGGAAATGCGTTTTGTTGGAGAAGAGGCTTGGGTAGTCAGGTAAATGGATAGAGGAAAGGAAGTCAAATACGTGAAAATAGAGCTAAATAACTTGAGGGTATGGATGAGCTTAGCCAAGATGGGTGAAAATAGAGCTAAATAACTTGAGGGTATGGATGAGCTTAGCCAAGATGGGGGAGAATGATGGGAGAGGCCGCATTGATCAAGATACACTATACTCATAATCTGATATGTTGAATTGACACCTTTTTTGTATAAAACTTTGTATAAAAAATATAAAATTTTAGAAGACCCAGAAATAGATCTACATACCTATAGTCAACTTGTATTTGATAAAGGAGCCAAAGATATACAGTGGAACAAACACAGTCTATTCAATTATTGGTGCTGGCAAAACTGGGCAGCCACATGTAGGAAACTAAAACTTGACCCTAGCCTTTTGCCATGTATACGCATTAACTCAAAATGGCTCAAATACCTCAATGTCAGACCGGAAACCGTGAAACTGCTACATGATAAAGTAGGAGAGACACCAGAACTCATAGGCACAGGCAAAAGATTCCTGAACAGAATCCCAAGGTCATAACAGATTGGAGAGAGACTCGATAAATGGAACTACCTAAAAATTAAAAGTTTCTGCACAGATAAAAGCATAGTCACAAAAGTAGAGAGACAGCTAACCAATTGGGAAAAGATATTTACCAATAAAACATCTGACAAGTGCTTAATATCCAATATCTACAGGGAATTCAAGAAACTAATCCCCCCAAACCCAACAAACCATTCACTAAATGGGCAAGGGAACTAAAGAGAGACTTATCAGAAGAAGCGATTAAAATGGCAGAGAAGCATATGAGAAAATATTCATCATCCATGGTCATAAAGGAAATGCAAATAAAAACAACCCTAAGGTACCACCTTACCCCAACAAGAATGGCCAAGATTTTGAACTCAGACGACAGTTTCTGGCGGGGTTGTGGAGAAAAAGGAACCCTACTACACTGCTGGTGGGAATTTAAACTAATTCAGCCACTCTGGAAAGCAATGTGGAGGTTTCTTAAAGAACTGAAAATTGACCTTCCCTACGATCCTGCCATACCACTTCTGGGCATCTACCCTGAACATCATAACCCAAGATATGATAAGGATACCTGCTCAGCTATGTTCATCTCTGCACTATTCACAATAGCCAGGCGATGGAAACAATCCAGATGCCCTACTGCAGATGAATGGATACAGAAAATGTGGTATATATACACAATGGAATTCTACATAGCCAACAGACAAGATAAAATAATGGCATTTGCAGGGAAGTGGATGAATCTAGAGCGAATCATGTTGAGTGAGACAAGTCAAGACCAAAGGAACAGAAGGTGCATGGTATCCTTAATATGTGGCTATTAGATCTAAGCAGTATAAGAGCGAGGACTCAATATTTGTATACCCAATGCTATGGACATGGTATTGGAAATATAAACACAACTACATAGACACAAAAACCTATGACTCTCTATATATAATGTTTTATTTCATAAATTAATATGTATCTATGATATACAAACCCTTAGCCTAATTTTGATTATGTTCTAAAAACTAAGTGCCAGTGATTATATATATATATATAGATTCCCTTCTTGAACACTTGTTTGTTAAACATGTTATTTGAAATATGATATAAAAATCAATGTTAATAAATTCTTTAAAAAAAATATAAAAAAGTAAGACAACAAAAAATATATAAAATGTGTATGAAACTTCAGACTCTATTGCAGAGCTATAGTAACCAAAATAGCTTGGTACTAGCACAAGAACAGGCCCGAGGACCAACGGAATAGAACTGAAGACCCAGAAATCAACCTGCAGACCTATGGCCACCTAATCTTTGATAAAGGAGCCAAAAAAATAGTATGGAAGAAAGACAGACTCTTCAACAAATGGTGGTGGCAGAACTGGTTAAGCACCTGTAAAGTTGGATCCTTCTATATCACCCTGCACCAGAATTAATTCCAAATGGATCAAAGACCTTCAGGTAAAAGCAAATACCTTGAAAACTTTACAAGAAGGAATAGGAGATACACTAGGTCTCCTTGGCACAGGTCAAAACTTTCTTAATAAAGAACCAGAAACAAACAAATTAAAGAAAGTTTGGACAAACAGGACTGAATTAAACTGCAAAGCTTCTGTATGGCAAAGGACATAGCTAGCAAGTTAAATAGCAAGCCCACAGAGTGGGAGAAGATCTTCATTAGCCATACAACAGACAAGGGTCTCATATCTAGAAAATACCTACAGCTCAAAAAATTGAATCTCTCAAAAACAAATCCCGAAAGAACCTATCCCATTATAAGGTGGGCTAAGACTTAGAGACTTCTCCGAAGAGAAAATGGGAATGGTCTATAGACACATGAAGACACTCAACATCTCTAGCCATAAAAGAAATGCAAATCAAAACAACTTTGAAATTCCACCTCATTCCAGTTAGAATAGTCATTATCAAAAAATCTAATAACAACAGATGCTGGTGGGGATGTGGCCAGGAGGGATCACTACCACACTGTTGGTGGAAGTGTAAACTCATTCAACCACTCTGGAAAGCAGTATTGCGATTCCTTAAACAACTAAACATAGATCTCCCCTATGACCCAGCAATTCCACTATTTGGCATTTACCCAATTGTCCAGAAACAAGGACATACTAAAGCCACTAGCACAATGATGTTCAATGCATTATTTACCATAGCTAAGATATGGAACCAATCCAGATGCCCCTGAGTAGATGACTTGATCAAGAAGATGTGGTACTTATACACAATGGAATTCTATGCTGCCATCAGAAAGAATGCCATGGTCCCATTTGTAAGGAAATGCAAAGACTTGGAAAAATTCCTATTAAGTGAAGTAAGGAACACAGGCTCAATGGTTTCCCTCATTTGTAATAATTAGTACACATCTAGGACTCTCCCAGCAGAGGGTTACAATAGCTCAAATCCTATTTACATAAGGTCATATAGGATGAGACTAAATGCAATGAACTCTAGGATATGGAAGCAAAAGGTTTATCTTGTGTGATTGTTGTTCTTAATGTTCTATTATTTCTCTTCTCTTTTTTTTGCCCTTATGGTTAATCTTATGTTGTTACTGTATCTGACTTTGTTACCTGATATATTGTATATCTGTTTATTTGTTTATTTGAAATAGGGAAGGGAAGGGGGAAAAACAAGATGATTGGGAGAGGGTGGGGAGAGGGAAACGAGGACGAAAACATGAGAAGGGTATCAATGTGCAAGAAGTAATGCACCTACTACCTGACAAATGCAACTGAAACTCCTGTATATATTATCCCGACAATAAAAAAGAAAACACTCTAGATGAAATGTGCCTGAATTTGGTCAGGTACATGACATATAAATAATAAAAATGAATTTCACATAATTATTGTCATAAAATATTAATCTAATTTTATTTGTCCCTTCTTTCAAAAGCTCCTTAAATATATATATAGTATATATATTGTATACATATGCACATATATGTATATATATTTTTTTTTTGCCAGTCCTGGGGCTTGACTCAGAGCCTGGGCACTGTCCTTGGATACTTTTTGCTCAAGGATAGTACTCTACCACTTGAGCCACAGCACCATTTCCAGCTTTTTTCTGTATATGTGGTACTGAGGAATCAAGCTCAGGTCTTTGTGCATGCTAGGTGAGCGCTTTATCATTAGGCTACACTCCCAGCCCGAGCTCCTTAAATATATATATAAAAAAATTACTCTTGGTTCCAGAACCATGCAAAAGAGCAGAAGGCTCAGATCTGGCCACTAGCCCAAAAGAGCCAAGGATCTTGACTCTTGTCTAGACCCTTGCAGTTCAGTGGAGTCTTGGGACCTCTGCCAGCAGTAGTCCTTTGGTGCTTGATAGGAAAGCAATCTCAAAGCTGCAGAAGTAAAATATGATTTGTCAAGATCTCCCAGCCATTAATATGTAAATAACCTAAAAGAAGTGCTAGTCTAGAATAAAGGTTTTGAAGTCAGGCAGGTTTAAAATATCTCTGACTAGGGCTGGGAGTTTGGCCTAGTGGTAGAGTGCTCGCCTAGAATGTACAAAGACCCAGGTTCAATTTCTCCATATCACATACATAGAAAAAAGCTGGAATGGAAATGATGCTATGGCTCAAGTGGTAGAGCTCTAGCCTTGAGAAAGCCCAAGGATAGTGCTCCGGCCCTGAGTTCAAGCAAAACAAAAAACAAAAAACAATAAAAACAAAAGAAAAAGAAATAGAATATCTCTGAATATCAGGTTGTGCAAATCTCAGACTAAGTACTTAACCTTTCTGAGACTCAGTTTCCTTATTCAGCCAAATGGGTATAAAGAGTCACACCTATCTGCACATGCTAATGTGAACAAAAGAACAGATATAAGACATACATTTATCTGTGCCAAAACTACTTGGTAGTGAAGCTATTTTTAAAACCCTTTTTGCACAGATGGGAATGCTCATTCAGGATTTGCAAATGCCATTTACCTTCAATACCTGACAGAAAACTTAAATGCAGAAAGAGGCCCTTGGATTACCCAGACTGTTGGGGAGCAGGTGAATCAATGTCACAGCCATCTGAGACCACTCATGTCCCACCAGTTAATCTCACGTAGGAAATTCAACCTGGTGTTACCAATTCTACAAATATGCCAAGAAAAACCACCAATCTAGACATAATATTCTTGTTTAATATGCTATGTGGGTCAAACAAAATTCATCTGGTGGCTGAGTGTGACTCAAGGGTCTGTGGTGTGTGACTAGTGCCTTAGACTATCTCATCCTAAGCAGTGGCAGTGAGAACATCACAAACAATGGGCCCACTCTCAGCATCTTTCCCCCTAGCCTGTGTCTTTGGCTAGGTTATGAAACAACTGGAAACCTCTGTTTCTAAACCAGGAAAATGATTATATCAACCGCAAAGGGTTTGGTGACGATGAAATGAAAAATGTTTGCTATACACAGGAGCTCCCTTGGGCAGCCTGTTAGGTAAGTGCACATATTAGTTTTTGTTGTTCTGTGATACTGTTTTAGTAATATTACTTATTATTATTTTGTGTATGTGCTAGAGCTCTGGGCCTGGGCACTGTCCCTTATGGTATTTTTGTTTGCTTGCTTGCTTGTTCTCTCTCTCTCTCTCTCTCTCTCTCTCTCTCTCTCTCTCTCTCTCTCTCTCTCTCTCTCTCTCTCTCTCTCTCTCTCTTTCTCTCTGCTTCTCTAGGCTAGATACAGTTCTACTTCTTGAGCCACAGATCCACTTCCCACTTTCAGGTAGTTAATGGGAGGTGGGAGTCTCCTAGATTTTCCTGCCTGTGCTGACTTTGAGCCTTGAGCTGCAGATCTCAGCTTCCTGAATGGCAAGAAGGCCCGAGCCAGCAGCACCCAGCTACAATTGCTATTATTCTTTATTGGTTCATATGTACACTGCTTCACTAGACATATGGTCATTTTGCTCTCCTTGCACACACTGCTTTTCAAATGAGCAAGTATAATTGGCCCACTTAAACAGCCACTTCAGAGCAGATACAGTATGTACCCAGTTATTAATGCATATGCTCTGGTCACAGTCCACAAAGCTGTTTTCATCATCCTCTTAATGAGCATCCTCTCTGCAAGCTTATAGGCCACCATGAGGTGATGTTTCTTAGAAGACAGGTACCATGTAGAGGTAGAGGAGAAAATTCTAGCTAAGAATTATAGCCCTGTTGTGCTCCACGATACAGAAAATCTCTTGCCAGTTGTTTTCATCTTAAAAATCTCTGTATTTTCTGTCTAGAGGTAGACAGGAGAATATAATCAGTTGGGAGGACTACCACATAACAGCTCAAGGGTTTCGTTGTTGTTGTTGGCCAATCCTGGGGCTTGAACTCAGGGCCTGAGTGCTGTCCCTGAGCCTCTTCATACTTGAAGCCAGTATTCCACCACTTGGTTCACAGAGCCACGTTTTTTGTTGTTGTTTTTTTTCTGAGTAGTTTATTGAAGATAAGAGTGTCATGGACTTTTCTACCCAGACTGGTTTTGAACCATGATCTTCAGACCTCCGCCTCCTAAATAACTAGGATTACAGGTATGAGCCATCAGCACTCAGCTAACAGCTCAGGTTTTTACCAAGACCTTCAACATCTCTCCTCCTTCAGGAAAGACTTGAGAAGAGACAACTGTTTGCCAAACCCAACGCTAGCTGTTCTAACTCAAGATCTCTCCATCTTACAAAGTGTGATTCTTGCTTCAGTACAGACGGAATGGGATTCAGTGGGTCTGGGTGGGGACCTGAGGCTGTCCCTTCATAATAAGCTACCAGGAGTAGGAGGTTCTGGGTCCCACACTAGCTTGAGTCAGCAAGATTCTGCTCAATTGCTTCCTTCAGGTTTCTGCTCAAATGTCAGACAGTCCTCTCCTGACTTGTGTCTGCAGTGGGAGCCCAAATCCTATCTGTCTGTTCTTGGCCAGATCCCCAGTGCACCAGTCATGGGCCTGGCTCAGAGCAAGCAAAGCAAAGGTCTGTTAAGATCCTAGGCTGGCAGGTGAGGGAAAGGAACACTCAGAGCCTAAGTTATTTGTTCACACTGGGAGTCCAAGCCAGAGCAAATGGCAGCTCAGCTCTGTCTGCATTTCAAAGCCCCAGGTATCTCCTCTGTGCCAGAAGGAATCAAAGTTTATTTACATCATGCTTCCTTCCTAGAACTGACACAGAGCTTGTGTTGGGAGGAGTAACACAATTCTGCCCTGTTTTTAAGAAATGCTTGTTATATGGATGATGGGCTAGAGGAACTAGGGTGGAAACAGAGGCAAGTTATAAGAGGACACTGAAACTGGGCACCCATGGCTCAAGCCTGTAATCCTAGCTACTTAGAAGGCTGAGACCTGAGGACTGCAGTTCAAAGCCAGTCCAGGCAGCAAAGTCTGCGAGACTCTTATTTCCAATAAACTACTGGAAAAAAAGCCAGAAGTGGAGCTCTAGCTCAAATCATAGAATGCTAGCCTTAAGCGAAAGAAGCTCAGGGACAGTGCCCAGTCTCTTGGTATTTGGGGAAACAGGGCTACCGAGTTCCTTAGGTTAGACCAAAGACAAGCCTCCAGCCAATCTCAGGATACACAGGTATGAGTCTCTCCAAGGACTCACATCTCTTCAGAAGGCAATATGGATTCCAAACTGCTCCAAAAAAGACTATGCCATAAGCCAGAAATGCTGTGACAAAGATCACCAAAACTCTGGCCATGGGGTGGGACCATAAGGCGGGGCTGGAGCAAGGCACTGCTTCCTGTCCCTATGGGTCAGGGGATGGGTTGAAACACCATAAAAACAGCTATTCATGATACAAAGGGAAGCCTTTCTGCTGTGAGCGGAGGAATTGCTTCGGCATGAAATCTCCCCTCGGCCTGATGAAAGGTCTCTTTCCAAAGGAAAAGCTCCTTGAGGGTAGAGAATAAAACCCTTGTCTTGCCATCACCAACTCAGCTGGCTATACATGGCTCAATCTGGCCAAGAAGCATGAGCATCGAGGTCTAAACACCTGACACTGGCCAAAAAAAATTAAAGAAAAGAAGGAAGGAAGGAAGGAAGGAGAGAAGGAAGGAAGGAAGCAGCTACTTAAGTCTCCTGGACAGTGGTTGGATGGAAAATAGTGACCAAAATTAGTAACCATCTATTATGGACTTGGACAAACCAGGTGTTTTGGGTACCTCATTTAATCCCTGCTGTGAGGGGCTTTGTTATTCCACTTGACCAGGAGAGAGCTATGGAGACTGAGAGACTGATAGATCAGAGGAGCCAGGCTTCATACCCCCATCAAGCCACTACCTGACCAGGCTTCAAGTCAAAGTTGAGCCACAGACAGAAGGTTTGAGTGGGGGAGGAAGGAATGATGGGAATTACCTGCCTCTCCTTTTATTAGCCACATTACAGGGAAGGTAGAAGTCAAAACAGAAGCCATGAGCACATCTGCTACACTGGATCCCATTTCTAAGTCTTCTCCACCTATACCCACATATATGACCCACATTTACACTTAGGACACACAAGGGCCTGTGCCACAAAATTGGCACTACTGTCGGATTCCTATGCCTGCCCATTACATATTTATAAGGTAGCCTGCCTTGACTCTTAACACTCAAGTTATTAAATGCTGGGGAAGCACACGGCTGTGCTCCTTGCCCTGAAACAAAGGCGGATACACAGCCAGAGCCACTGGAGGCAGGGACAAAAGCACTTCGTTTTGGAAGGGCTGCTCTGGAAGTTTTCTTATAATGGGGTGTCCAGCTCACAAAACAATCAGAAGAAAGTAGGGACGAGCAGAGGAGAAGGGAAAAAATCACAGCTGACTTTTCTCCCTGTGTCCGTACACCCCCCTTTAAAACTGATGAAGCAGGCAGGCCTACTAATAGAGAAGGATATTGGACAACTCTGTCCTCTGTCACCAAATTTCATCCATGAAGTTGCCAAAAGGGATCTACCTCTTTATATCACCAACAGAGACTGTATACCTGCACCCCAACTTTTCCCCACCACCAGATACACAGGGAGGGCACCCAGCTGCTTGGAAGCCCAAACAAAATCACCCCCACTCCAGGCTGAGACTGCCTGAACTCAACACTCCAAGCACATTAATAAGAAACAGCTGGCCACCAAAAGGGGTTGACACAGCACAGGCAGGCAGGGGATTTGCGGTGGGGACCCAGAGTTTCAGGGGCAGAATTGGAAGCACCAGCCATTCCTTGCTGTCCTGCTATACACACACCATGCCCATGGCACATGGCAACCCTGCCATGTCCAGGTTGAACTGTTGGGGGCCAGAGTTCACCTACACATTTGGGGTGGTGCTGACAATTTTCAAGCTTGCCTATCAGGAAAAGAGCACAGGACCGGCCACTTCCACCTTGGATAATTGTAGCAGATGTAGCCTGGCTCTTAAAGGAACAGCCACTTGCATTCTTTCCATGTGACTTACAAGTCAGATTTTAAAGGAGTAAGGGAGGGAATTTGATTTTTTTTTCTTTTTTCTCCTCTCTGCACTCCGGTGCATTAAAGGCATCCTACCTCCATTTATGCAAGGCAAAGCCGGGACACTGGTCACCGCAGGCGTTGCATGGCTGGCCTCTCTCTATCCGCCCCAGGCCGGTCAACTTCAAAACAAAAAGACAGCACAGACATGTCTCCACCTCAGGGATCCCTGCAGAACCCCCATATGCCCCCACCAAACCTTCCTCTGTGGGGTTGGACTCCAACTGCTTTTCCTCGAATGCAGGGGGATGCAGGGTGGGGTGCAGCCAGGAAGCCCAGGGGCAGAGTCTCCAGCCTGGGGGATCCCCGTGAGATACTTCTGGGCACTGGCACTAAACCACCACGACATGGCCTTGACTGTGGCTTTGTCTCCCCTAGACACCTTAGCCACGGGTTTCCAAGAAACAAAAGCCAGCCCTTCCTGTTCCCAGGGAGTCTCCAAGAGGGTCCGTGGGGGCAGCGCACCCTGGGCCAGTCTGGCGCTTCTAAGAAGGTGGCAACAGAGGACACCCCAAAAGAGACAACCCCAAAGTCCACTTTCTAGGCTAGGGCTGGAACTCGGAGGCTGGGGCTCCTCTCGTCCTAAAGGGAGACGAAGGAGGTTTCCCCTGGGGCTCCCTGGACTGTGACACTGGGGACCCACAGTTCCTGGAGGCACTGTCGCCCGGCCCCCTAGCGCGCGCGCCCCGGCGCCGCGGCAGTCCCAGACGCGCCCCTCGCCCGTCCGCCCGCCCGCCCGCGGGGCCGGCTTACCTGGGGCCACAGGTGCGCGGCCGCGGGGCGCAGCGGGGCTGGGCGCGGGCGGCCGGCTGCAGGGGCCCGGAAAGCGGCCCCGCTCCGCTCGGGGACACTCACCGAGCGGCTGGAGAGTCTCTTCCGCGAGCTCCGGCCGAACATGGCCGGGCACCTCCTGCAACAACGCCGCGCCGTCTGACCCACAGACCGTCCGTCCGTCGTCGGGTCCGTCCGTCTGCCCCGCGCCTGGGGAGGGAGGGTGGGTCGCCTCGGCGGGCACCCCCGGTGGGTGGCCTGCCAGCCTGGCTGTCTCCGCCCGCCTCACAGCCCCCGGCTGACTCCGGAGCGCACGCCTTCCCCGCCTCCGCCCCCCTCCCCGTCCCACGCCCCTCCCTCTCTCCCGGCGTCCCCGCCCTCCCCCGGATCGCCCCGCGGTCCCTGGCTCTTCCCGCCCCTCCCCACACCAGCTGTGGCTCCTCTCTCCCCTCCCCTGCCTCCCGGCCCAGTGAACTCCAGAGACTCACTTCCCATGCCCACCCTGCCCCAAGATTCTCCCCACACCGGGGTCCCAGGAGCCAGGGGCGGGGAGGGACCACGTCCCCAACCCCATCTGCAATGCCTGGAGTGGGGGGTGGAGGGAGAGATGAACAGATGAGGATGAAAGGATTCCTCCACCCGCACCCTTGTGCATTATACTCTGAAGTCGCCGGAGGTAAAAGTTGATTTTGTCCACAGCCACGCCCATTTCTGACACATTCAGCCCTTTAACCGCGGTGGCCAAGGCACCCAGCAGGCCCAGTCCTATTCTATAAGTGTGCCTGGAACCTGGTCAGTGCTCAGTGAGGGCTGGTAGAGGAAGAGGAGAAAGGAGGGACCCAGCCTGGACTCCCCTAGGGGCTCAAATCTCATCTGAGTCACCCTCTGTGGGCCTAGCCATCTTCTACCATATCTGGGTTGGTGATGGATCCTGATTGTTAACCTCTCTGAGCGCCTGTCTTCTGATCAATAATTTTAAAAGGAGGAACACCAAGAAGCCTTATCAATTAACAAGAAGATTAACTGTTGGAAGATGAGTTGGGAACACATATGCTTACAATAACAGACACAAAAACTCAGTACCCATGAAAGATTAGCTGTGACTCATTCACACACACACACACACACACACACACACACACACACACACACATACACGTTGTAATTCCAAGACACAGGCCGTGGCATCCACTTGTCACTGGTGTTTTAGCTCAAATGTCACCTGCCTTGAGAAGGTACCTGACCCCCTACTGTTCCATCTCTCCAGCATTCATGATAAATGCAGCCTACACTGAAATGATCTTTACTGTTGCACTTGTCCCCACCCAATCCCAAGTTGCATGACAGAAAGGACATTGTCTTCCTCACTTTGGGCTATTACATTGCAGCGACTCTAAATATTTGTCAAAAGAAGACATTCTTCTTGGTGACAAAGATGACTGTGTGGCTTGACTCATCACAAAGGAGACATTGAACCTGGGTACAGGAAAGCTGTCTGCCTGCTGGAACACAGCAAATCAGTGGCCAGATAAGTCCAGTTGTACCTCAAACTCAAAACGACAGTGGGATGTGATTCAGATACCTTATGGGAATCGTTGGTGATAGCAGGCCAGCTGCGCTCCTCGGACTTTATACATAATTTGCCTTGGTTTTCTGGGGCAGAATTTTGCCTCATAAGCAAAATTTACAGGGTCACCCACAAACTCATTCAACATTTGGCTCTTTAGGATATCGTATATTATATGCAATTTCCTAAAGAACCAGAATCGGTGTTAAAAATTCAATGATATGTACCCAGTGTGGTAGCTCATACTTGTTAGCCTAACTATGTAGATGACTGAGACAGGAAAATGAAGCTTTGAGGCTTCCCTGGGTGAAAGCTCAAGACCCTATTTGGGAAATAAAGTATAAAGAGCCAAAGGCATGGTTCAATTGGCACAAGATCCTGTGTTGAAACTCCAGTAACCATCAAAATAATAAAAATAATTTTAAAAAATCCATCCTCCAGGAACGGAATAGCAATTATTTTTAATAACAACAGGATGTCACTTCATACGACCCTGCCCCACCCTAATTCTGGCCCCATAAGAATGCTTTGAACTCAGACATCACCAATTGAGTATCTGATATTGAATTCATTTTATAGTGACCAGCATCACATCAGATAGTAAATTCCCAATCCAAGGCCATGACTTAGCTATCTCTTTATTTGCCCAGGCCCAGCAGAGTCTGGCTCATCTCCAGTGCTAACAAACATTCACTCAATGGCTGACTGAAAGGCAGTAATTTCATTGGCTTTAGTGGGGAGAGAGAGAGAGCAATGAAAACTCTTGGATACAGGTCAGTACCAGGCGGGATGCTTGCCTGGCTTACTCATCAGCACCCTCTCCCCATCCTGCCCTGCATGTGGCCTGGTATCTGTAGGAAGGTAGAGAGGACATCCATGGTCAGGTGCGTGGACCATAACACATCTTGATGTATGAACCTCTTTCCACCTTTAATGCTAAACAGCTTAAGCAAAACTGTCTCTTAAATGTGACAGTACATTAGGGAGTACTTGGGGCGCTTCTAAAACTCCTATGCCCAGGCCATACCCCACATTCCTTGTGATTGCAGTGTGCAATCCTGGTGCAACTGTTAGAGCGACTTGCCCCTCCTTGGCTAGGTTTGCATCTGTTCATGTTCTTTTTACCAGAAGCTTTGTCCAGCCTTCAAGAGATTAATCTTGCTAACATCCACATGACAGTTTGCCATGTCTAGCTAATAATGGTGGATCTGGGTTTTTGTAGGGCTCTGTGTTTGCTCTGCTTGGGTACAACCAGACAAATGTGTACAGCGCTGAGGACAGTTAAATCAGCTTTGTCCCATGAAGCAACAAAGGAAAGGACAAGAGCTAGGTGATGGGGACATGTGAGAATGGGGACACAGGGAAGATGGGTGTAAAGAGAATTTCAGAAATGAAATTCTGAGTTGCTGCTACCCCAGAATGTGCCTTGCTAGGAGATTAGAACATCTCAAAAGAGAGCTGGGCTGAATGTCCCAGCTGACAAAGGCCTCTCTTAACCTGTGCTTGGGCTTTGAGACTATCAAACTCGGTTACAACCAAGTCCACAGTGCCCCTCAGTCAGAATTCATTGGACAAACCTGGGCCTGTCTATTGCCTACCCCGACGAAGACCCAGGGACGAGGACCAGGGAATGCTAGCAGTATGTGTTGACTTCTGAGCCTACATTAAAATCATCCCTCAGCCTTGGAATGCAGGTGACAACCATATCCACAGTGTGAATGAAAGAGAAAAAAAAAAAAAAACAAAAACAAGTTTCCACTCCAAGAAATGGTATGGCTTTCCCTTTATCCATTTACCCTTGAGTTCTTAACAGACAACCAAATCCCCTTAAAGGCCCAGGACTGTTACTAGGTTCAGCTGTGTTAGAAGAATAAGCACTTTTTCTAACAACTTGATCAGATGGATTTGATTGTTCAGGGTTTAAATCAATTGCCTTGTCTTACCTGTGTTCGAGACCTAACTAGCATTCTCCTACTGCCCAAATGAAAAACAAATCTGGCACAATATCTTCATATGACCCTTGCCTGATTCTTTCCAGTTGTGAGAGTGAACTCTGGTGTCATTTCCACAGACTCGACCTAGGCTATACATTAGAATAATCAAGGGAACTATTTTCTTGAAGATGTGAAGTATGGCTCCATCCCAAACAATTGAACTCAGTATCCCCGAGGTAGGATCAGGTGATGGATAGATATTAAACCTCTCTGGTTGAGTTTAAAGCCCAACCAGAGTTGCAAACCTCAAATCCATCTTTTCCTACACTTTATTGATTCATCTGGCCACCTCTTCCTTCTGTGTGTTCATTTTATACTATCCTCTCTCTTTCCTTGTTCTTTCCATGGATACTCAGAGTAGACAGTATTTCTATTTAATTTTTTAAATATGTAGGTTTTTATATTAATGAAAAACCCCAATAGCTAGTTGATTTCATTTTAAAATACAGAGTTAATAATGAGAATAGTGAAATTCACTTTTAAGGGAAGGATCATATTTCAGCAAATTGACTTTCAAAGCTCACGTATTACCTTTCATTCAAGTGTTTATTGGCTACTGCTGGCTTGTAATGAAATTTTACATGTCATCTCTGAAATGCAGGATCTCTTTTCAACGTCTGCCTCAGAGGAGGGAAGGCCTTTAATCCCTTATCCTCAACCAGGATGTTCAGGAGTCTCCAGCCTTAGAAGGATCTGGGATTTTAAACTGCATAATCCCAATAACTCTCAATCTCCACTTAAACCAAATTCCCTCCCCCACCAACCCAATGATAAGAATATACACTGGAGTTTGAGAAGCAATTCTAATGAACTGTTAACCCTGTGTCCACCCTGCAACCCTTCCTCGATTTGCCAGGGTTTGTTGGCACTGTGTTGTTCATACCTTCTGACCCCCAAAGAATGGACTTCATACAAAATCCAGTTCTAAATGTTCCAGTGGTAGGTTTGTGATTGGTCCCTAGTGAAAGAAAACAAGTGAAATGACTTGTCCATGCTCGAGAGGCCAGGCTTGGAGATTTTTGATAGAACCCCATTGGGTTCCCCAGTTTGTCTCTTTAAGAAAATAAGTGTCAGTGCCCTTGATCCAGAAACTTTCTGGATGGATTCAGCGTGAGACAGCTGGTGTGAACTCTGAGCACCTCTGACTTGGACAGACATGTGCACAACTCTTTCCCCACTTCTACCAAACACAGAGCGGAGGTACTACTCCAGAGATGCACACGTGACCTTCTCAACCTTGGAAATATCCAAGAGAAACATTAGAGTCCCATTCACAGTCCATCAGAAAACTGCCCTCAAGAGGGCACTATCTGCCTGCCTGCCTCTTGCCAAACTTAATAATTTCCTCTCCAGCACAAGATCTTCTCTCTTGAGTAGGAAAACTTCTGTTTTGTCCTCCATGTGCTCTTCTTTCTTCCAAGCCCCAAATCCTCACACCAGATGATTCTTTCACTGCCATGTATGAAACATATAACAGTTTTAAGTGGTGATTGAAAAAAAATCACTGGAACTTGATGTTAAGTGGAACTAAACCTCCCTACAAAGTTCACAGCTGGGGTCAAGCAGGCCAGATGTTAAGTGCCCGTGGGTTCATCTTTTTAGTCTTAAATGAAACAATCAATGCCATAGACGATGTCAGAAACTGCCTCCAAACAGTGGCTCTTGGCATTTCGCATGAGCTTGTAAAAGGGATGAGTGGTAGACTATATTGTTCTTTCTTCATAAAAGTCATTGCCAGGATTTTGGATCTGTATGAGTCAGGGCAGCCTAGCTAGTCCAATAAGAACCAAGTTCCATCAGCCTGTCAAAAGAGCTGTTTTAAGTCATAAGGGTGGCACACACCTCTAATCCCAGCTACTCAGGAGACAGAGATTGGAAGCATCATGGTTAACGGCCAGTCTAGGCAAAAAGAAAAAAAGTCAGCAAGACTATCTCAACAAACAGGATGGATATGGTGGCATATGTCTTAATTTCACCTAAATGGGAAGTAGAGGTAGGAAGATCACAGTCTGAGGCTAGCCCTGGGGAAAAAGCACAAGACCGCACCTGAAAAATAAACCAATGAGGCTTTAAATCATGGCTCAAATGGCTAAAATGCCAATCTAGCAAGCATATCCCAATACTGCCGAATTTTTTTTGAAGAGTTAAGAGTAGAAATTCTCTTCTTAGTTTCATTAGCCATATTGTAGTGTTCTGTAGCCAGGAGTTCAGTAGCCACTAGAATGACACAAATTGTATGGTACAGAATACACAATCTCCATGATTTCAGAAAGTTCTCCTGAAGAGCTGACTCTAAATAGCAGAGTCCTCTGGGTTATCTAAATCGGGCTTACAAGTTAAATAAAAGAGAGATGAGGAGTGGCAGACATCCATCACACCTAATTTCATTGGCAAAAACTTGAGCCATGACCGGCCTTACTGGAAGAGGACTGAGAATGTCAAATGTGTGTCTAGGAAGAAGAAAGGGATAGAGGACTGAAGAGAAGAAGAAGGGGGAGAATGTAGTCTAGAATCCAATGTATAGCCTAGAAAATTAAGAAGAGTGAAGGAAGGGGTATGTAGGGAAGGAGAGATAAGAATAGTTATTGCTGTCCAGGCTACTTCATAAGGGGGAAATTTCTTCACATTTACCAGGTTTTGAGAACCTGCCTACAGGGATACCAAGAAGGAGTGTGTGAGCCATGTAGAAAAGAGCTCCTCAACACCTGATGGGCACAGAAAGAACCAGAAAGCCCACTGTCTTTAACTCCAGGCCCTTCTATCTCAATGGTGTTGTGGAATTCAGAAGTTTGAGAACTCAAAATGGCAAGTGTTGGGTACGCTGAACTCTAAACCTTCCAAACCTGTCAGGACTGTCCTGGTAAATCTGCCTTTGGACAAAGGAGATGTCACGGCGCCAGTTAGCCAATCAAAGCACCTTCTTCTAAGAGGAAGTGTGACTAATGGGTCACTCAGAAATAAAGAGAACCAGAAGGAACAAAGTCCCTGTGAAGTGACATCCCGCTTCTTTTTGGGTCACCTTGGATGGTATTTTGGACACATTCAGCCAGTCCACTTGTTTATTTTTAGTGCTCTTATTTTTCCCAAGTCTGTGGGATGCAACCCTTTCTCAGAATGAATCCCCAGCTTTTTATTGGGAAAAGAAAGTCAGCTAGAAAGAAAATGAAGAACCATGAGGTTCTTGGACCTACCACAGGAAATCAATCTGAATCCAGGTGATGGGTGCTGTGAATTGTGCTTGGAAAGCAGTGACGAAAGTTTTGTAAATGCAGTCCTAGTGACTTTCACAAACTGTGCCTCTGAAAATCGCTAAACTACTGACAACTGTAGCTTATCAAGAGTTTTATTTTCAGTATTTCCTTATGATTGCAGAAGTTCTGTCTATATGTATATGTATAAGGACATGCATAGATACACATATACACACACATATATGTATAGTATATATATATATATATTTCAGAAAATGCAGCACTTAGAAAAGCACAAGAAAAAAATTCAAGTCTGTGTAATTCCACTGCTCTGAAATAGTTTAAAGTATTTTGGATTAACCTTATCTAGATGAATGCACATATCCCTATACAGATATGTAAATAGAAATTTACAAGGACTCCTTTTTTCCTTCCAAAGACTCTGGTCAAAGTTCACATATTCCTTTCTAATTTGCCTTTCTTTTCACTTTGCGAACACATTTCTTTCTTTCTTTCTTTCTTTCTTTCTTTCTTTCTTTCTTTCTTTCTTTCTTTCTTTCTTTTTTTGTCATGGGACTTGAACTCAGGGCCTGAGTGCTGTCCCTGAGTTGTTTTGTTAATCCTCTACCACTTTGAGCCACAGCTCCACTTACAGTTTTTTGGTTGTTTCTTGGAGAGAAGAGTCTCACAGACTTTCTTGCCCAGGCTTGCTTTGAACTGTGATCCTCTGATCTCAGCCTCCTGAACAGCAAGGTTTGTACACGTGAGCCATCAGCACCTGGCTACATGAATATTTTCTAACATTGCAAAGATGGCACCATGACAGCTTCCAGAGGCTGTAGAAAACCTTCCAAATGAAATGGAACTCTTGGATATCGGTACCCTTTCTGAATTCTGACATGCTAAATAATGCTGCTTGTCAATGTCGATTTTATTTGAAAGCATGACAGGTGACTTTTTGCAGTGTTGCCAGATAAAATGATAGCATTGTCACCTCGAGTGTCATGCTTCCTACAGAATCCAAGCTGTGATTTGGATACTGAAACTTGGCAGTGTATGTGGAACATGCCTCACTCTTGCACTCTTCTCAAGCCAGGGTTACAGCTGCTGAACTGCTGGGTCAGCAGCCATGCTGGCTCTCAGGAGACAATCAAAGCCCTTGCAGGTGCCTAGGTATCCTGAACACACACACTGGCTCAAGGACTCAGTAGACCTCTTGTAATCAACTCCAATAACAACAATGATTTAAAGGAAGATCAGCAAGCAAGAAGAAAGATGGTTCCTTTCAAGGAGTGAATTATACCCCTCCCACATCATCTGCTAATGTGGACCATTCACATCCAGCTTGATATAAACCTTGATCAACCATAGAACACTTTACAAAAAAATACTGATTTGAATTTTTTAAAAAAAAACCCTTTGGGATGAACTTGTTCTTGAAAAAGAATCTTCACTTTGAGGCAGACTTGTTCTGTTTAGTTACATGGTGCTTTTTGAAAACTTCAGTCATGAATAGTTTTCAAAACTAAAAAAGAACAGATGCTGGATATGGGCATTTTAGAAACTTTAGAAGATCTATAGAGCTGAGCCCCCATTTCCTTGGACATGGGACATCTCTGGCCCTGCCTGGCCCTGTAGCACTAAACTTGTAGTTTAAACCTTCATGCATAAATAAACTCATGTAACTATAAACACACATGGACACACATAAACATGCACAGAGAAGGGGTGTATATGCATGTATTGTGTATGTGTGTGGTGTCACATGTTCTCTGATATCATAATTTCAACATATTTTGCTTTTTTGAAAATTCTCTAGCCTGGTGGTAGTGGCTCATTCCTAAAATCCTTAGCTACTCAGTTGGTTGAAATCTGGGAGTGATAGTGTGAAGCCAGCTTACCCAGGAAAGTCCTTATATCCAATTAATCAGCAAAAAGCCAAAAGTGCAGCTGCCTCAAGTGACAGAGTACTAGCCTTGAGCTAGCAAAAAAATCGAAGGGACCACACCTAGGCTCTAAGTTCAAGCTCAAGTAGGTGTACGTGCATGTGTGCACACGCACACACACACATCACTTTGAGCCTGACTTGTTCCTTTGGTGTTAGATTCAACAAAACTGGTCTATTCACCCTCACACATCTCAGATCTGTGCAAGAAACTCCAGTTCTCCTGATGTGACTTCTAATTTTACACACAGATCACACAGCTAAGTTTTGGACCTCAGAAACAACCACCTTTTGCAAAATGGTTACTGTGGCTAGATACCTGTTACACCTTATGAAAGTTGACTGGTATTTGATTGTGTTTTCCTAAAATAAAAAGATGAGAGGGGAGAGGGAAGGAGATGAGAATTTCATTAGTGCTGTTAATGTCTGTTCTTTCCCTTCCAGTAAGTTCCAAGTGTGACTAAAATACTCTCAGGTATTTCTAAAACAGATTTCCCTCCACCCAGTCCTTAGCGTTGTCTTGAAGTAGTTGCTAGGTAACCGAGGAAGATTTATGCACATCTATTGTGAATTCTGAAGACAGTTTTCAGCTTTTCCATAAACAGCAGTGGAGGCAGACACCACACCTCACTGAGAACTCCAGTAGGCTTCCCTGAGGTGGGATATTCCAGGGCACAGAACATTGTGGTTCAGATAAGGATAATGTTAGTGAATTCACAGCTGTCTACAAAGACAGCACAGCAAATCTGGGCTCTCTGGGCCCATCTCCAGTGCCCTCTCTTGCCAAACCCATTAGAAGTGTTATTCTCTACCTATCATCTGCCACCCTAGTTTTTCCCCATGAAATTTAGTATTGTGTTTCTTTTCAGTCAGGATTTTATATCCCAGAAGCATCTGCAAAGTTCTTTCTTAGGCCAGAGGTTCCATTCCTGTATAACAGGCTTTTTGTTCAACACAAGCACTGTTTACACGAGATGGACCATATGCATGGGTTTTTATTGCTCCTGGGTAGATGAGTGATAAGAAGATTTAGTTTTTAGAGTGAGCCCCAAGACCAAGTTTTATAAGGTGAGCATCATTACAGTGACTCTTGACCTGTGAGAAGCAGTTCCAATTTTACTTAGCCCTCCTCAACATCCATTAGCAGAATATCACCCCTACCTTTGTCACAGTGCTGGCTTCGTGAGGTCCCAATGATTTCCTGTCTTTATACCCAGCCTGCTACTGATTCTAACCTTGCCTCTCCCAGGTGCGTCCACCACCTTAACCTCCACATCCTTCCAAAATAGAAACCCAAGCCAGGTGCTGTGACTCACACCTAATCCTAGCTACTAAGGAGGCTGAATCTGAGGATCAAGGTTCAAAGCCAGCCCAGGCAAAAAGGACCTGAGACTTATTTCCAATTAACCTCTAGAAAATGGAAAGTGGAGCTTGGCTCAAGGACAGGGTGGGAGCCGAGAGCTGAAGAGCTCAGGGACAGCACCCAGGCCTAGTTACAGCTCCAAGACACACAAACACACACACACGCACAAATGGAAACACAAACATGTCATGCTCCTGTTTAAGATCATCCATAGTAGTAGGAATCCAATAATTCACCTCAGCCTGTTATTTCTTGGGCTTCATCTCCCCACTCCTGCCTACCTTTCTCCTCCACATTCCAGAATAATCGACATCTCTCATGAGTGCTTCTACCGAGTTGTTTTCTAGTTACCTATTAGTTCACCCCCCTCACTAAACGTTTGCCATCTTTTCCCTCCAGGCAGTGTCTACGTATCATCACATTCCTTTCAGGATCCTCAGAGGCTGAGATCTGACCAAGGAGATTCAAGCCAGCCTAGGCAGGAAAGTCCATGAGTTTGTGGTGGACCAATTAACCACCCAAAAACCAGAAGTAGAGTGGCTCAAGTGGTAGAGTGCTAGCCTAGAGCAAAAAAGCTCAGGGACAGTACTCAGAACCTGAGTTCAAATTTCAGTACTGGTACAAAAAGGGGGGGAGGGTGTTAAGTAGAATCTGTTGGCAGCATTAGCTAATTCGCCAATGCAACAACCCCAGCCTCTAAGAGATTGCAATGACTCTGCAACACATTTAGCAAAAGTAAGAGCCAGACTTTCAGCAAGGAGATGGATTCATAGAAATAACTGAACTTATCCTTTCGGAGTAAATGGAACTTCTTCCTGCATTACCTGGAAAGCCTGGGTGCTCCCGACCAGGGAGGCAGCCAGCCACCCCACAGTGGGTCAGCTGTCTTCTGAGACTCTTCCTTCACCAAGACACTGCAACCAGGGTCTCCACTTTGTACCTGATTCTGTTTTTGTCTTCTGCTGTTAGACATTTACTGCTATCAAAAAGCCTCAGCTTATCCATTCTTGGGGCAAGTCATTCTCAAATGGTTTCCTCACCGCCTTCGATCATCATTGAAAATGCATACCTCACCAGAGCTCTAGCCTGAATATGCTTTCCACACGCCATCTAATGCAAACCTTTCCCGAAGGACTGCAGAGCCCTCCCCTGCTTCTCACAGGATCACACAGCCAGATGCAGATCACAGTTCATGCCTAGACCCCCAGGAGTCTAACTCCAAGTTCACGGGCTTAATCACCCCACAATACTCTCGCCTGTCTGAGCCTTTCAGCTGTTTTGCAGTGAAAAGCTAAGCAGATTAAAGGCACGTAATTCTCTCCCCCTTTTCCCCTCCCCTTCTTCTAATACAGCTTTATGGAGACCTAGCAGTCTTGCCCTCTGAGGATTATCTTTTTAAATTTCTTTCTTCATCCCTTTCCCTTCCCTCAGTGGAACAAAGATGGCCGAATTGCAGGCTCCATACCTGCAGTATGTGAGCACTGGGCTGGATGGGCTCACTGAAAGTTTCAAAGCCTCAAATTAACTGTACATTACTGTTTCTAGAGGTGAGAGGTCAGTTCTTTTTTAATCTCCTAAGCTTTAACCACCACCCAGTAGGAAACTGGATCTTTAGGCTCTAGGGTCCCTCTTTGCTTCATTGAACCAGCTGCTAATGTTTCTTTCCTAGCTTATGAGTAAAATTGCACACAAGCTGGGATTTCTGTTGTTGAAATTTTTGTTTTAAATGACATAGGAAAAAATTTTGTAAGTCAAGAAGCAGAGGAATGTGTAAGAGGCTAGTAGTAGGAGGGTTGAGACAGCAAGCCATAAATGATAGGTTGATGGTGAGAGGCCCCAACCCCTTCTCTCCCCCCCCCCCCAACTTTGCAACTGCTCTCTGGTGCCTCTTAGTGGTGGAGTCTAACATGGCACTAAACTGGCTGGGAGAAAGATTTAGGCACCAACTCATCCAACATGGATGAGCTGGGAACTAAGAGAGGACAGATTAATGACCGGAAGCAATAACCATACTTACAGCAAACATTACAAGCACCTCCTAAATCATGAGAGGAAGTACCTTCAAAGACTGAGGTGTGGGTCCTAGGTCAGGCTGCCCCAGTTAGTCTGGGCAGTTGTGGCTGGATTGAAATGGCAATGAGCAAGAAAGAAAGCTGTCGCTGAACTCTTCCTGTCTGTGTTCCCAGAAGCTATTGTCTGGTCTGCAGTGCTGTAACTGGAGCCAACACAACTGACCTCTGCTTGCTTTCCTCATCCTGGTCTTTTCCCAGCATTTTCTCCCCAATCCACAGAGTGTTCAGGCATTTACAGGAGCATGGGGGGAGGGGAGAGAGGGACTGTGACAAGAATGATGGGCCACCTCTGGGAAGTCATGCTGCTACATGACAGACACCCCAGAAGAGGTCCCCAGGCTGTCTGCAGCTCTGGGGTACCATACCTGACAAGATGAAGTGGAGACTTGCCCTTTGCAGACACAGTTGCCCATCACAAATGTCCCATGATACTACTGAGCAGAGCGACTATTCCTTAAAGACACAGCAGCTGCTCAAAAGAGCAGGGAACAGATGAAAGGAGAAAAGTGGGATTTAGAGGAAGAAAGCAACATACACACGCTGGAGATCTGAGTTAGCTTAGTTTTAAATTATATTCAGCAGGAAGCTTAATGACACCACAAAGCAGGATACAGATCTTACATTTATTATAGGCTATACTTCCAATTCAGGTCTATTCTTTCTTAAGAACAGGGATTCAGATGGGCACCAGTGCCCTGGAGTTGAAAGCCCCATGCATACAACTGAAGGCCAGGGCTGTGCTAAAGCAGGGCCACATGTAGACACAGAAACCATCTGTCATTACTTTTCTGCAGAGCTAGCACTGCAGGAAAATCCAACAAGCTCCCAACTGGAAGATTACTGGCCAGATCAAATCACTTTACTCACTCTGCACTGCAAAGGCAGTGGGGAAAGGCTGGGGTTCAATCTTTCTCATTTGAGTAAACCAACAATATCATGTACTAGATTTGCCTATCTGGCCTCCAGGTGGTTGGTTAGCTCTGGCTTTCTTCCCTACTTAGGTAGGTATAGACAGGAGAAGCTTGGGTCCTAGCTTAATCTGAAGCTATGGAACAAAGGCTCCTATAAATCCTTCAGAAACATGGTGGTGCAGGCCTGCAATCCCAGCTGCTTAGGAAGTGGAGGTAGGAGAATCATAGTCTGAGGCTGGCCTGGGCAAAAGGACAAGACCGGATAAAAAACAACAAGAAGAGGGGCCGGGAGTTTGGCCTAGTGGTAGAGTGCTTGCCTAGCATGCACAAAGACCCGGGTTTGATTCCTCAGTACCCCACATACATAGCAAAAAGCCGGAAGTGGTGCTGAGGCTCAAGTGGTAGAGTGCTAGCCTTGAGAAAGTCCAAGGACAGTGCTCAAGCCCTGAGCTCAAGCCCAGGACTGGCAAAAAAAAAAAAAAAAAAAAACCCAAGATGAGCAAAAACACCACCAATCATGACTCAAGTACCAAAGTTCTTGAGCACTGGGCTTTCAGTTCAATCCCAAGTACTGCTTTCCCCGGCCATACAAGAATTGTTGGTGATCCATGTTTTTAACAGCCCCACCATTTTTCCCAGGAAACCCTATTGGCAGACATCTTCTGAGCCCTTTAGTCCAGGTGTGTCATCCTGACTTTCCAGTCATTTGCTTGTTTAAGCTCATTTCAATTGGGCTTTGTCATTCACTACAAAGGGATATCGGACCCACCAGTATCAGTCAGGAAGTGAGATCAGCCAGCAGTGGCCAGTGCACAGCGCCCTGGCAGGGCTCAAAGGGAAGGAAGGATAGAGAAGAGGATTGGGACTCTGAGCCCCTCCAGGCTGCCAGGGCTGCAGGCTGTGGAGACAAGGTGTGGAGTTTGATGGAGCGCCCTTAGAAAGCTGGGCAGGAGGAAGGCGCTCCAGGCACATGAAATGCGAGGGCTCTCTCGTTTCCCCTTATCTGAGAGAAACAATATTTGACTCATCCCCTGCTGATAGCCATCATCGGTCCATGCCAAGCCCCAAAGGAGACCCTACATTCTGGACAAGTACCACAGAATTCAAAGGCTGTTTTCCATTATTCAATTAAATATTTGTTCTGGTCAGCCCAGGAAAATGGAACCAAAAAAAAAAAAAATCAAGGAAGTAGAGGAGACTTTGGCTTGAGAGAAAGAGACCCCAGGACTCTAATATTTGCCCAGCTTTTCCAGCAATGTGGCAGCTGTCAGTACCACATTGAGATGCAGCCCTTCACCACTAAACACCAGGCTAAGGTTCTGCCCTGCATTAAATCATGCAACCCTCACAATAAGCGGAGGAGGGAGAAGGAAGGGTTTTACCTCCCGTAGACAATCCCATGCAGCCAATGTTTTGGGGCTGTCCTGTCTCTGCTGATGTCTTCTATGAACCCCAAGCTATGAGCCTCCCCAATACATACTGCTTTGTTCCTTCTGACCCCAGAGTCCTGAAGAGACCTTTCAATGAGTACTTCCTTCCTTCTTCCTCCCCACTCCCCACTTTTTTTTTAAATATCGCTTCTGCAGCTTTTTGCAATTTGGGCCCAACATCAAACTATAGAGAAAAATATTTTCTCTGTCCAAAGCTTTTCTAAAGACTTATTGTGGACAGCTCTTCCATTTTTTGTGTGTGTCTGGCCCCCAATTTGTGACAGAGGAGGCACTGAGCCCCCAGAGCTGGAACTACAACCCACTCTGCATAGCCACCAGCCACTGCATTCAATGGTCCTACAGAAGCAGGCAGGGGTCTATTTACGAGGTCTGTCATTTCTCTGCCTCTGTTTCCTCATCTGTAAAATGGGAAGATGATAACAGCCTCAGAGCTGTTGAGAGGGACAGCAACAATTATGCATATTAAAAACTTCTACCTTGGACTCTTCTAGCAGAGGTGTACAATAGGGCAAAACCTAGATACATAAGGCCATATAGGATGAGGTTAAATGAAAGGACCTCCAGGGTACAGAAACAAGAGCCATATAATATGTGACTGCTGTTCTTTATGTACTATGTTATTTCTCATCTCTTTTGTTCTCCCTTGGTTATCTCATATTGTTACAGTATCTTACCTTGTTATCTGATATATTGTATATATGTTTAATTGAAATAGAATAGGGAAGAGGGGGAAAAGATAAGGGGAGAGGGTAGGGGAAGGGAAATGGGGACAAAAAGTCATATAATGAGTGATTGTTGCCCTTAATGTACTATGTTATCTCTCATCTCTTTTGCTGTCCCTTGGTTATATCATATTGTTATAGCATTTCATCTTGTTATCTGATATATTGGATATATGCGTATTTGGTTATTTGAAATAGGATAGGGAAGGGGGAAAACAAGATGAGGGGCAGGGGTGGGAGAGGGAAACGGGGGCCAAGACATGAGAAAGGGTATCAATGTATGTGAAGTAATGCACCTTCTATCTGGTGAATATAATGTAACCCTTCTATTAATTACAATAAAAGATGGAAAAATATTTAAAAAACAAAGAAAATATGAGAAGGGGTAGCAATGTCTGTTAAGTAATGTACCCTCTATCAGACAAATGTAATGTAACCCTTCTATTAAATACAATAAAAATATATTAAAAAAAAAAACTTCTGACGCTTGGGCCATGAGTTTGGCCTAGTGGTAGAGTGCTTGCCTAGCATGCATGAAGACCCAGGTTCGATTCCTTGGTACAACATACATAGAAAAAAGCTGGAAGTGGTGCTGTGGCTCAAGTAGCAGAGCTCTAGCCTTGAGAAAAGTCCAAGGACAGTGTTCAGGCCCTGAGTCCAAGGCCCATGACTAGTAAAACAAAACAACAAAAAACTTCTGACCCTCAAGGTAACAGGGCTATCAGCAACCTTGTACAGGCCTGGGCAAAGATAGGGCCTGCACAAAGCCAATATGATTCCTTGCAAGATTTTGTTGGAACTAATGAGAAAGCAGCTCTGTTTCTCCATCTCTTTTTCCTCTCTGTCATTCTCTAGCTCTCTTGTCTCTCTTTTCTTTCCATTTCCTAAATACATTAAGAGATAAATCTAGAGAGTATTTTAACATAGTTTAGGGCCTAGGTGTGTCTGGAAGACTAGATTTCCCACAAACATGTACCAGCGATTTATTTTTATGGTCAAGAAAGTTCCAGAATGGGATTATAGTGGGACTAAAGGCATCAGAGTATCTTCTGACCCTTCTCTCTTCCCTAAACCCTGAGTCATACAGAATAGTCAGCTAGGATAGGACAAGGAAAGATATCCTTCAGGCTACAACTTCCTCTTTGCTAGGTCCATCTGTCTCATTCATGTGTCAGGAAAGAACACAGCTCTGGTCCTATTCACCCACTGGCGTGAATCCCAGCTCCTGGGTTCCCCACTGGTGAGAATAAAGACAATTTGTGTATGCTAGGTGGGTTCTTGGAAAATAATAGCATTAGAATCTGCCTTATAAAATGGGTATTTTCAGCCAGGTGCTAGTGGCTCATGAGATCTGAGGATTGTGGTTCACTCAGCCCAGGAAGGAAAGTCCATGAATCTCTTACCTTGAATTTACCAGAAAACTGGAAATGGTACTGTGGCTCAAAGTGGTGGAGTGAGCATAAAAGCTTAGAGACAGCACTGAGAAAAAAAGGGAGGGGAGCATTTTTGTTGGTCATCACATGGTTCTGCTTATTTCCAACTCACAAAGTTTTGTTGGGATTAAATGAAATGATAGATAAGAAGGAGTTCTTTCTACAATGCCTGGCAGTGAGAAAATCACTGATACATTTTAACTTTTAACTACTACAATGATGATAATTGGTAAGAAACAAAACACAAGTCAAAGGCAACAGGAAGTGCTGCCATTTTCAGATTTCAAGGATAACCTTTGGACTTTCCTGTCAAATCCATTTATTCTCTCTCTACCACTTCTAGATCTTGCTCTCTGTGCTTCCAGTTGTTATTTACTCCACTACTTAGTGAATCCACAGGTTTCCAAAGGTAGACCAGGAAAGTTCATGGTTCCCTGCCACTTCCTTTGTATGTATTGAAAAGATCCCCAGGGAGCCCAGCTGGCTAAAGTTCTAATCATCAGCAAGGGAGAAAAGCAGCAGGAAGAGGAAGGGACTATTTTAGCATTGCCACTCATATTTTTAAACATCTTGACGTGGATAAAACAGTTTCCAATTCAGTGACAACTGGGGCATTTGTTGTGATCGTGGGTTTCTCACCCACCAGCCAGTTATTTTGGTTCCAACAGAAGAGCATTTGTTTTTCTGAAAGTCAGCTGTTCAATGCAAAGTTTATTCTCCTCAGTGTCCTGAGCCTTCAGGACATGGCCACTCAGTAATTTAGGTCATTCCTTCCCATTGGGGTGTTTGGGTATGGTCTTCCTTTCCCACACCCCTCTGCTCTTCACCTGCTTTTCTCCTACAGAGTGCTTGCCTGCCACATGACTTCACGCTGCTTTTCATGATACTCGAATCCACTGACTCCTCTGTCACAGGTCCTCATGCTACTTGGCAATTTGTCTCTTAGTGTGCATCACTTGTTAATGTTATTTTTAGCAGTACTGGGGATTGAACTCCAGGCATCAAAAAAGTGAGTAGCTACCACTTGAAATATGTTCCTAGTCACATGCACAGTCTGACTGTTCATTGTGCAACTCTGTAGAACAGCCACCATTATCCCCTTGACAGCAGGCTGTCAGATACTAGATCCTGGCCCCAATATTCTCCACTCTCCTCAGGACCGAAGCCTGATGACCATGCGTGGGGCTTGGGGCATGGTCATTTCTAATAGTAACAACCAAAAACGTAAATAGAATAAAAACTTAACGGTATGAACTCATCATTCAGCAACTTAGAATAACAAATAAATAGCTCAGTTAGCAACAGACAAAAATTCTACATATGGATCAGTAGACTTCTGAGAACCAGTCTTGAACTGCAGCCATGACCTACAACCCCGAGTAGGACATGTCTTGGTGATCAGTTTGCAACAAACAAGGTAACTCAGACTGGCAGGATGCTGTGTCACCTGAATGGTGGAAGTGACACTTTTCCCTCATAGTCAGGCTGTTCTCCTGATTACAGGTGGCTAGAGGGGGTGCTGGGGCTTACATGGGAGTTTCCCAAAACCGTGGGGGATCAGAAGCCACACCAGACTTGGGGAGTGGATGCCATGTTTGGGATATGTGAACCAACAAACTGATTGTTTCTCTGTGGTATGTGGCTTTCTTCTCTGGTATACACAGATTTTCCTCAGTAAGATCACGCGTGCGTGCGTGCGTGCGTGCGTGCGTGCGTGCGTGTGTGTGTGTGTGTGTGTGTGTGTGTGTATACGCCTTTCCTAGGGCTTGAATTGAGGGCCTGGGCACGGTCCCTGAGCTGTTTTGATCAAGGCTAGCACTCTACCACTTAAACCACACCTCCACTTCTAGCTTTTTTGTTGGTTAATTGGAGATAAGAGTCATACGGATTTTCCTGTCCAGGCTGGTTTTGAACCTGAGTTCTCAAATGTCAGTATCCTCAGTAGTTAAGATTATAGACATGATTCACGGGCACCCAGTTGTGGAACGTTTTTTTTTTAAATCTTTTAATATTCTATCTAGAATAAATGTCTTTGGATGAGCAAAAGAATCATGTGCTATTATTTTCAGATAGCCAACATCCCTCACCAAAACAAAGGACAACCCAAATTCCCACGCACACAGATTATTCTCTGTAAAATAGCTATCAACAAGAAGTGAATGTCTTTACAACACAATCACAAGGGAACAGACAGCATATCATACACCAAGAGGCACACCACATCCTCATAGACTGCAACTACACTGTGAGCAGATCTCTACCAGAGGCCTCCCTGGGCCAGGTAGCAGGAATCTACTCATCCCACTAAAGAAAGGAGGGTAAATGGAAGAGAAATATGGAGCAGAGCTGGCTGTCGATGGCTCACACCCTAACACTAGTTTGTTCAGGAGGCTGACATCTAAAGATGGTAGTTTAGAGCCAGCCCAGGCAGGAAAGCCACAAGACAGCTGTAGCACACGTGGTAGAACATCAGCCATGAGGGAAAAAGCTCAGGGGCAGCGCCCAGGCTCTGAGTTCAAGCCTCAGTACTGGCACACAGGGGGGGGGGGAGAGAGAGAGAGAGAGAGAGAGAGAGACAGAGAGACAGAGAGACAGAGAGACAGAGAGACAGAGAGACAGAGAGAGAGAACAAGAAAATGTAATGAACAAGAAAAACTATCTCAAGATCTCAGACTACAGCAACCTGGCTGTCCTGAATGTCCCAGGTGTTTCTTGTAGCAATCCCAGACCCTCAAGCTACTTCAAGTTATTATCTCAGTCCCTTGGAATGTCCTCTATAGCACCAGAAATGACTTGTCTCCTGGGATATTTACATGGCATAATCACTGACACAATGAGCTCCCAACATTGACACTAGTGTCTGATGTTCATTTAGACACCGCTCCAAGTGGTTCGCACGTGTTCACGCCTTCCATTTTCAGAGCTTTTCAGGCAGGCATGGAAGAGGTATGGAGCTCCTGCAGATTACAGGAGTCCCCTACAACTTGCTGAGCATCTCAAACCCACTGCCTCCCATTCTGTTTCTACTCTCAGCTGAATCTATGGGTATGTGCAGGGGCAGCACAGAGCACACGCCTCAGAGTCACAGAAGCACCTTAGATTTGCTTAGTTATTACAAAGAGCCAAGTTGCTATCTTCTCTGCATGTCTGTCTTCATCTCTAGGGCTGATAATGGTGAAACTTCCTGGTGTGTTTCCTGAGGAAAAAATGTAGGGCATTTATTCTGTGTGATCTTTTGCAATATAATCCCAATCATCTTTAGCAACTTTGGCTACTAAGAAGTTCAAAGAAGAAGCTGGACATGAGAGTGTACACACGGAATCCCAGCTATTCAAAAGGCAGAGACAGGTCTGCTTGGGCAAAGTGAGGGACGCATGATTTTAGCAACAAGTTATAAACGACAGGACTGGGGCATAGTTCAAATTCTGAGTTCCACATATGATAAGGAAAAGAAAGCCAGAGAGAAAGAGCAAGTGAGTGAGAGAGAGCAAAAGAGGGAAGGAGGGAAGGAAGGAAGAAAGGAAGGAAGAAAAGAAAGAAAATTGTTAGTAATAAATCAAGAGCTACCTGTAATCTTAGCTACTCAGGAGGCTATGATCTGGGGATCAAAGTTCAAAGCCAGCCTAGGCAGGAAAGTCCATGACACTCCTATCTCTTGCACCAAAAAAAGCTGCAAGTAGAGTTATGGCTCAAATGGTAGAGTGCTAGCTTTGAGCAAAAACATGATCAGGGACAATGGCCAAGCCCCAGGGCTGGCACAGAAATAAAGCAGTATATGCAAAATAAATGAATCAAGAAAAAAATAGACATGGAGAAAAAACATATAGTACACAATTTACCTTCTCTGCATGCCCCTGTGTAGGAAAAGGCAAAGTATATACTTGAAAAATTCAAGATGAAGAAGAGTACCCCAAGGCCAGTTCCCTGCTCTGTGAGGCATTCAGGTTTTAGAAAGGTGAGGTAGTGTTTTTTGCTGCCCTCAGGTAATTCACTGTTGAATAGCTTGCCTAAAGCATGGATCTCCAGGGATCCACAGGGAAAATCAGCTACCTGACTTCTTCAAGCCCAGGTCACTGTTCAAACCCCAGTGTGCCATCCCAGAACCTAAAAGGTGCATTTGTCAACAGACTAATTCACTGAACAAAGAAAGGGACAGGATGTTGACATGCAGAAAGCATTGCTTGTGTGTTCTCAACTATTAGTAAGGCAATATCAGATAAGAATACTCGTAGGTGCGATGTTTAAGGAGGTACTGGAAATAAAAACCAATACAGCATCAGGAGACTTCATCCAGTTGTGGCATGTGTTTTAACTCTTTCAGGGTGCACCACACAGACACAGACACAGACACACACACACACACACACACACCCCTCCTTCCTTAATCCTCTGCCTAAAATTCTCCGGGATTTAGGTGTCATATAATGAGCCCTTTTAACACCTGTCAGGAGAACCAGGCGCTGGTCACTCATGTCCATAATCCTAGGTACTCAGGAGGCTGAGATCTGAGGATTGTGGTTCAAAGCCAGCCTGAGCAAGAAAGTCCATGAGACTCTTATCTCCTATAAAATACTCAGAAAAGGTCAGAGGAATCACTGTGGCTCAAGTGGTAGAGTGCTAGCCTTGAGCCAGAGAAGCTCAGGTCCTGAGTTCAAGCCCTAGGCCTGGAACCAAAAAACAAACAAACCTGTGAGGAGATATGATATGTAAGGAGAATCCACAGTCCAAATTTTTCCTAAATCTCCATGCTCACTGCAGTAGTCAATTATTTCCTCTATAATCTTGGTCTAGTTTAGACTATAGAACCACAAACACACTATTCGTGGGTCTTTACTTTTTCTTTTCTCTCTCTCGAAAGCCTTTTGGAACTGGGAGTCAACTTTTCCCTCCTGCTGGGCCCATCCTTGCTTAGAGAACAGCCACAGGGCTTTTCATACCTCCCTTCCCCATGTGGCACACTGCAAATAGCTGGGCCTTGACAAGAGATGCTAAAAATAAAATTATAATCAAAAGCTTCTTTTTGCCATTCGACACCAATAACCATAGAGGAACAAGAAAATGCAAACCTAAGAACAAGCTGTGCTTTGCCATTTTGGGTTTCTTTGTAGATTAAGATTTAGGAGGTGATGCCTCCCATACTATTGATGGATACTGTTGAGAGGAGACAGCAAGGAGAAGGGCAAAAGAGGCAATCTCTGATCATGTGCTGTGGTTCATACCTATAATCCTAGCTACTCAGGAGGCTGCAATCTGGAGGAATGACATTCAAGGCCAGCTCAGGCAGCAAAGTTCATTCATTCACAGCTCCCAAATAACCAGCCAAAAGGACATGAGGCACAACTCAAGTGGTAGAGATCCAGCCTAGCAAGCACAAGGCCCTGAGTTCAAATATCACTGCCACAAAAAAATGATGGGGGGGGAGAGAGAGATGAGGGGAGGGGAGAGAGCGCATAACTTTTGGAAAAGCCTAAGTTAAACTATCAGGAGGAGGGGAGATGAATTGGCATAGCACAGCATGGTGAATAATGATTGTGCACAGAAGTTGGGGATTGCACTACATAGAGACCACCCTGTGATCTCACCTAATTCACATGGCAACCCCATCCCCACCCTCACCTGCCAGGGCTGCTAAGTGAAGTTCTGGAAGGCCAGGTCACAAGCAGAAGTTGGACTAGTTCAGATTTTAACCAAGGCATTGGAACTCCAGGGCTTGCATGGCTTACATGTTCCCATGTGCCCAGGGAGAGAGGGAAGAAGGGAGGGAAGAAATAGAAGAGGAGGGGAAAAGAGAAGACGGGGGACATGTTTCTTACAGAGACTAGGTTTGAGCCATTCAGACACCAGGGTGATCAGTGAGCCTCTTGAACAGAATGGATGTTGAGTGCCACCAGGATTCCAGCACATGGCACAAGCAGAATGCATCTCTATACCAAAGGAGGGCAGATCCATCGGGGACCTAATGACATGGAAGCTGCACTTGAGTTAGGATCATTAGAGGAAGATTTATTTAGGAAAGAAACAGAGGCACGTGTGCAAGGAAATTTTTGGGCTATGAAAACATCCAGGGCTCCCATCCCTGAAGACACCATCTACCAAGACAGACCCAGCTCTGTTGAACAGCCATGCCTCAAAGAGCAGCAGGATTCCCTTACAGACTATCCCAGCCTGGCTAACTAGGCATACTTCAAAACAAAGTCTGAACACCTGCCCAGGAAATGCATGGCTCCGTGCTGTTGTTTACATTTCAAGCTTCTAAAACTTTTTTTTTAAATTTGATTTAATTTAATTGTGCTTGAGAAGGTGGCGCCATGACAACCTGGCTTTCTGGGTGTTGAGTTGTGAGAGGCTTTGCTTAGGGACATCTGAGAGTTCTATCTGACAAATGAGCACAATCTATTCGTTTCCAAGTTTGGCTTTGCTAATTAATTTTCTTTTCTATTATATTTCTCTCAGACTCAGATTCACTAACCACTTACTGCTTGCCAGGCTGGAACTGCTACCTCTGATTTGTTTTAGCTCCTGTCCGAGGGCCTGTTGAGGTGACACAGACTCTGAGCTCCAGAAGGTTCTGGACCTGTGCTGGTGGGCGAGGTAGCCGCTAATCACACATGGCTACTTATACTGGTTAAATCAAATGAAACATGAAGTTTCGCAGCAGGACTGACTGGACAGCCACACACGGCGAGCATTCCTTTCCCGGAAGTACTGCTGAAGGCACAGACCAGGCTGATAGAGTTCTCTGGGCTAAGCACAGTTCTAGGCAGATTGTAGCATGTCATCTCACCAAAGCCTTGTTCAGTTACATTCCACCTCATTTCACAGACATGGACACTTGAGTACAAGAGGACAGGCAAGTGCGTGGCCAAAACAAGGGATTTTAATGCCAGCCAAAACATCTGTCACTACTGGCAAAGATACCTTCCAAGGGCATTTACTCTAAGGCAATGCTGAGATCCTGTCCCTGCTACCAGGAAAGGTGGCCACAGGCCTTTTGGTCCACAGTAGAAACCCAGATCTGCCACCACCTAGGTGACATTGGCAAATCACTGTTATATCTCTGAGTACATGTAATCCAGTTGTAGACCTATGAAGATTAGGTGAGAAAATGCACACAAGGCACTTGGCGGTTTCTAGAATATACTAGCCACTTCATAAAACACTGTAATTATTTGCAGAGTGAATCATTTTCTTCTGCCCAACTTCAAGGTCTGTCTCTCCCCTAGCAATGCACATTGCTGAGTCTGGCATGCCCCCTGCTGGTCTGTTCTGTCTCTGTCATTTGGACTAGAGTTCTTCCTGTCCTGTGGGGCCCTCCCCCTTGCACACACTCCAAGTGTTCTCAGAGGACTGAGATCCTACTTAAGCATTCGGGTCTTTAAAACAAAAAAGATCCCGAAGCTCCTCCAAGCTGTTACAATCAGCTTCAATTGTGCTGACATAACTGCAGTCAGTCACGTCTGCCTTCTCAGGGGAGAGAGCAAAGAATCTCCATTCTCAACAAGTAGCCTGGTTCCCAGGGTCTCCAAGCTTTAGGCTCCCAGCCAGCATTGGGCTTTTACCCATCACAGCCAGTACGGCTAAGTCCACACTGGATGTTAAGTCCTTGTCTCCTCTACCCATACCCCATCCATCTAAGTTGCTCATTCTGTCTAAATAGATTGAAAATCTGACCTTGTGCCTCCTGACTCTCTGTCACTATTTTAGTCTAGCCTTCTCATCTTCTTGGTGGTTTTGTACCCTCAGATAGGAGAGCCACTGCGTTTCCCCAGAGAATATTCAAGAATTGCCAGTGACAGGTGCCAACCCCAACTTTACTTCAGTGATGTCTTGAGTGTGGTGGGCAGGGTTTCTCTCAACACTCACAGCACATTACAGCTCCAGGAAGATTCTTTCATGCTGCTAGCTGGAGCATCTCTGAGCACCTGGTCTAGACCAGCAGCAGAAGCAGCAGCAGCAGCAGCAGCAGCAGCAGCAGCAGCAGCAGCAGCAGCAGCACGCCCCAGATACTGGCTACCAAGCAGCTAAGACCCCCTCCCCCCAGAGGCCGAGGCAGTGGGCTTGGGGATTTCTACTTCTCACAGACTCCCAGGGGAATGCTCCTGAGATGAGGACCACACTGAGAACCATGGCTTTCAAAACAGACTGCAATGATAAGGTTCCTATTGAAAAGGGTTTCTGGGGCTGGGGATGGAGCACGGTGGTAGAGTATCTGCCTTGTTGGCATGAGGCTTGGGATTCCATCCTGTCCCTACAAATAAATCCATAAAATCTATAGATACATACATGCCTTCTCATTGTGCGTGTATGTGACGGGGGGGGGGAGATGGAGTATCCTGGGGGCTTCTCACCCCTTCTGCTCTAGCCACAAGCTGGTCTCCTTCCTGCCTTTGACCACTCAGGAGAAGAAAGAATAGAGGAGGAGGAGAGGAAAGATAAGAGAGAAAGACAGGTGAGAGAGAAGAGAGAACTGCAAATCAGAGCAAGCAAAACTTCTGTAGGGTATTTTTAACTCAATTCTGAGCTAAGGTAAAAATATCAGCTAAAACTGAAATCAAAGAACCCTTACCCTACTTTCCAACTCTAATTCTCCCTAACATCACAGAAGACAATGACCAAGCAATGAGGTCAGGCTCAATGTTTAAGAGTTTTCAATAGCAGGCCCAGAACCTCTGGAAGAATGGCAGGAACCGGAAGTTGAGGAGGGGACTAGAACACTTCCTGCCAAGCCTGTCTGGGAAATCACTAAGCACCCAGAGAATTTGCTTCCCCTGAAGCTCAACTCCCTGTGGGAGATTAGTTCTAGCCCCCACTCCTCTTTTCCACATGCTAAAACCCAAGGAGGTTTCTGCTCTTTATAGAAGCCGCAATAATTACATAGAACCTTCCGTAGATGTTTCATATCCCTCTGTGTATGTGAAACCATCTCCCAATCACACAAAGCACGTCACAAAAGATGGATGTAATGGAAGTGGTTGTTTCACGGCGTTAAGAAGAATGTCAAGAAGAAAAGTCCACAATGCACAGCACAAAGGCAGCCATCACAGGCCTGACTGCACTTTGGATCTGTGGTTAGTTAAATCCATAGATTTAATCGATGGCTGGTCAAATTGTAGAACCTGTGGATACAGAGGGCTGACTCTATTTCTCCCTTCTTCCTGCAGAGCCACTGCCTTACTGCATTAGTTCATTTTAGATGCTGTAACAGGAAGCTAACTGTTGTTCCAAGCTCAAGGCTTAGCACTCTAAAAAGCATCCCTCATCCCAAAGAACGAATGCTGTTGACCCATGGCAGGTGTGCCCCCTCAGCGGCCCAGCCTCCTTCACACCCGGGGTTCCTCCATCTTCAGCAGGTGTCCTCTCACTATGGCTGAGAAGGACAAAGAGAAGAAGGGACCTTCTCATGGGACTGGGAAGCAGCCACCTTTACTGGCCAGAATGCTTCACCCTGGAGTCACAGCCAACCGGAAGGGAGTTGGAGAAATGTAGCCTGGGGGTCAAGGTTGTGGAACAGCCAGCCATCACTGCCTCATTTCCTGAGTCTTCAAAGAATTTCCTACCCTGGTCCATGTCCTTACTGATAACAGACTTCCAAAATGGTGGGGATATGGCTTCAGGGGCAGGTTCAGTCCACCTCTGTTGACTTCTCTGAGTTTTTTCTCTTAGCGATAAAGCTGAAACAAGACTTGATTTTCTCATTTTTCCCTGCCTAATCCTTAGCCCACTTTAGATTATTATCTCTGTGTGTGTGTGTGTGTGTGTGTGTGTGTGTGTGTGTGTGTGTGTGTGTGCACGCACATGTGTACATGACAGTACTAGGCCTTGAACTCTGGCCTGGGTGTTGTCACTTAGCTTTTTGGCTCAAGGAGAGCACTCCACCACTTAAGTCTCATCTCTACTTCTGGATGTTTGGTAGCTAGTTGGAGATAAAAATCTCAGAGACTGGCCGGGAGTTTGGCCTAATGGTAGAGTGCTTGCCTAGCATGCACGAAGACCGGGGTTCGATTCCTTGGTAACACATACTTAGAAAAAGCCAGAAGTGGTGCTAAGGCTCAAGTGGTAGAGCTCTAGCTTTGAGAAAAAAATCCAAGGACCGTGCTTAGGCCCTGAGTTTAAGCCCAGGACTTGCAAAAAAAAAAAAAAATCTCAGAGACTTTTCTTCTTGGGCTGGCTTTGAAACCCTGATCCTCAGATCTCCACCTCTTGAATAGCTAGGATTATAGGCATGAGCCACCAACGCCCAGTCGTTATGCTGTCTCTGTAGTAATATGCACATGTATAGTGTATATATACATATATATTATTACCTTACCTGTGAGGGGCTCAGTACTTTTGAGCATCCCCTTAACCACCCCTTCCAAGTCCAATGTCAGTGATCCTATACAGAGACAGACATCTAATCTTCCCATGGTTTGGAGAGGAGAGGAATTGCAAATCTTGCCTGGGACTTGCTTTGCAAGGAAACACCTGTGTGGTAGAGCCCACCGAGGCCAGAATCTCACTGAGCCCACCCTGCCCACCTTGGCTCAGTCCACCTTTCCATCATGCACAGGGAAAGTTCCAGAAACAACCAGAACAACAACAAAAATCTGGATTCCCGCCATTCAAGTCCTCAGGAGGCAAGTTCTCTGGACTTTGGGACCCAGAGTTCAAAGAAATGGAACATTAGATATCCCGCAGGCTTCCCCATTGGCTTTTTTTTTTCTTACAGTGAATTTTTGGATGTTCCCTGGAGCCATGCCTCCCTGGCAGATATTGACTGAGGTAGAAATGAGCCAGGAGGAGGAAACACAGCATCTTGGAATGGTTGCCTGGTTACCCAGTGGGCCCAGGTCATGTGATGTCCTCCCTTCCTAGGGAGAATGGGAGAGGGGAAGCCACTCCAGCTGGTGCTTCAACCCTGCACACCCTCCTCCCCAGCTCCACACGGGGCCAGGCTAGGCCAGGACCACAGGAGCTGTGTGGACAGGAAATCAGTTATCTTCTGATGTGCTGCAGGGTTTGAGCGAGATAATTTCACTCACGTGGGCATCTCTTTCCTCAGCTCTAAATGAGTCCAATAATAATGCATACTTTTGAAGCCCATTACCAAGACTTATTACACAACTGATTACAAGCATTCCAACACACACACACACACACACACACACACACACACACACACACACACACACTAAAGGCTGAGCCTGGAACGCAGCACACTGACAGTGTATAGACCACCATACACCCCCACTCCACCGGAGTTGGATGCCAATGGAAGCAGGTCACAAAAGCCCCAGGTCAGGCCCAGCTCTGAGTGCACTTGCTGTAATCCCAGTTACTTGGAAGAGAAGGCAGGAGGATGGAGAATCTGAGGGCAACCCCAGCAAGGGTAGCAAGCCATTATTTCAAAAACAGTACAAAGGAAGGGCTGGAGGGGTCAACTTCCTTGGCATAGCTGAAACCCTGGGTTCCGTTCCCCAAATGGGCCACCTCACCAGAGGGCAGACTGACTTGAAAAGGCAACTCTGTCTCCTTATAAAGGCAGGACCCTGGTGCCATTCAAATCACCAAAACAGGGGCCTCCCTCCCTGTACCCCATGGTATCTCCTACTTTCAATGGGTTACCTCTTAGGCAGGATAGGAAGCCCCAACACCAGTACCCTGGCTCTCTCCCCACCCCCAGGCCTTTCTGGATATGCCAGGGAAGACAGGCAGCAGGCATAAGGGGGCTGGGTTCCAGATCTGGGTGGGAAGAGAAGACCCTGCTGTGCTGTCTGCCTTACCTTGCCTCAGTTTCCCTTGCCAGGCTCTCACTGGAAACAGAGCAGAGGATAGCTAAACAGGTGGTGACAAGGGTACTGCAAGATTCTGCAAGGGCTGAGAATCACCTAGAGAGATGGGGTGGCACAGGCCCTGAGTTCAATCCCCAGTACTGGCATAAAAGAAGTGTGGGTTTGACATTTATAAGGAAATGGAAAGACTTAGAAAAAAATCATATTAAGTGAAGTAAGCCAGACTCAAAGGAACATAGGCTCAATGGTTTCCCTCATTTGTCATAATCAGTTGAAACCTTGGGCTCTCCTAGCAGAGATTTGCAATAGAGCAAAACCTAGATACATAAGGCCATATAGTAGGACACTGAATGAAAGGATCTCTAGGATATAGAAACATAAGCCATATAATGAATGATTGTTGTCCTTAATGTACTATGTTATCTCTCATCTCTTTTGCTGTCCCTTGGTTATCTCACATTGTTACAGTATCTCATTTTGTTACCTGATATATTGGATATATTTGTATTTGGTTATTTGAAATTGGATAGGGAACGGGGGACAACAAGATGAGGGGTGGGGGGGGAGGGAAATGGGGACCAAGATATATGAAAGGGTATCAATGTATGGGAATTAATGCACCATCTATCTGGCAAATATCATGTAATCGTTCTATTAATTACAATAAAAATATATGGAAAAAAAGAAGTGGGGGTTTGAGATAGTATCTGGCTCTTTAGTCTGGGTTGGACTAAAGTCATGTTGCTATTGATTTCAGTCTCTTTATGGCCATGTTCCACCACACCTAGCTCAAATGGTTCATTCATTCATTTGTTCTTTTTTTTTTCTTTGCCAGTGGTGGGGATTGAACCTTGGGTACAATGAATGGCAAACACTCTACCCCTGAGCCACAACCCCACCCCTCATGGAGGTGGTATGAATGTTCTGCGTTCCTATTCTGCTTCTGTTGTTATGCCCCTCCCCTGGCCTTGGTTTTCCTTTCTGTAAGGGAAGGAGGGAGGGTTGGATGGTTTTTATGTCCTCTTCCAGCTTTTACATTTCAAAAAGTGTCCCATCAACATGGCCTAGCAAATCACTCTTTGGGGATCAGTGTTTGTCATCTGCAAAATGGGGATTCAACCATCCTGATGGCTTTACAAGTTCAAAGGCAGAGAGGTCCCCAGCTCTGCTCCCCCCTGTCTTAGAGGGGGCAGGGGTTGGGGTTGGATGGAACATCTCTGCTCTCCTCCTGCCCACACTCGGGCCATGGGGCAGAAAGGAAACAATACTGACAAGCAGCAGTGTGGAGAGTTCACCCACTAGTGAACAGAAAGGCAGAGGACAGACCAGCAGAGACAGTAAGAAAGCATAGTCCTGGAAAGGTTATCCTTCCTTCCTTCCTTCCTTCCTTCCTTCCTTCCTTCCTTCCTTCCTTCCTTCCATCTTTCCTCCTCCCTCAGTTTCTCCTTTCTCCTTTCTTCCTTTCTTCTTTCTTTCCTCCCTTCCTCTTTTTCTTCCCCTCCTTTCCTCCCACTCTCTTTCTGTCTCCCTCCCCCAGACCTTCTCTACCTCTCTTCTTCCCTGTCCTTCCTATCAATTTCCCACACAGAAGCTATCTCAGAAATATCTGAAAGTAAATGTCTAGGCTACTACAGCAGCAGAGAGCAGGCTCGACTCTTTTTCTATTTAGCACGTCTACCCCTATTCACCTTGAGTCTTTGACAACTTCAGCCGCCCTGATCCTGGCAAATGAGAATGAGGGCTAACAGCTGTCTTTCTGCCTGGTCTTCAGCCAGGTTGCCCAGAATCTGTGTTTCCTCTAGGAGTGATACCTGCAAAGCACTTCACCAAATTTCACACCCCACTATAATTGTTAATGAGATTCAATTCATAGTCAATACCCAATATCCTAGAAATGCACCCTTATATGTCAGAAATAGGGTCTCCCTTTGTTCCTAACTCTCTGGTGGGAGTGGGGAGTCCTCTTCGCTTTCCGTAGTGTGGCGTATGAACACACTGGCCCAGGTGATGGAAGACTTTAGCTGCTCTTATCCAGGAAACTCTGAGCTGAATGATCCCAGCCCCATGGCTTTCAGTCTGAGTGAGTCTCTGCTGCCTGTTTCTAAGGTGAGTGCCCCAAAGTCCCCTGAGCTCTGCATAGCTTTACCAAAAAGGCTAAATATTTAGTGCTAATTAGATTTGCTAAGATGTGTGTTCTTTATGGCTGGGCTTGGTTTACTTTTCTTTCTTTTAATGAGACAGATGGATAAGGTTAATAAGAATAATTTTTAAAAAGATTATTGAATTCCCAGAAGGCATTTTCTTATGAACTTAATTATGGAGAGAGTTAATTATATCACTCCAGGATTTGAAATGTGTCCAGTAGCTCCATGCATGAAGTAAGGACTAGTTAATCTTCGGTCTGCCTCGGCGCCATACTGGACTTGGGCAGACAGCAAGACTAGCTCATTTGTAACTATAGAAAGAAGGTAGATTGGGGAGATCAGGCAGGCAGCATGGAACGAAATGTGTCCTCCAATAATAGCTCTTGGATTACTGAGTATATGGGCGGGTGTGAGAAAGGCTTGTGTCTTTCTGTCTAGGCCGTACCTACCAGTGGCAATGGATGGAATGGTACCCGCATTCAACTCACCCTGAATCTGTGTGACCTTATTTGGAAAAAGGGAAGTCTCTGTACCTTCAATTCATTTAAGGACCTCCAGATGAAAGAATTCAAGTAGGACCAGAATTCAATGACAAGTGTCCTCACGAGTGACAGAGGACATAGACAGGTCATGAGAAGGTAGAGGCAGAGAGTGAGTACTGGAGACAGGAGGAAGACTCACAAACTCTAGAACTAGAAAGAAGGGCCCTGCCCTAGAGTTTCCAGAAGATGGGCACCTCTGCCACCACCTTGATTCTGCCTGTGGCCTTGGGATGTGAGAAAGAAAACAGGGCTGCTTGAGTATCCAACCCAGTGTGCAGTCCTTTGCTGAGCAGCCCCAGCCAACAAACACACCATGCATGAAGAAAGGGCGCACACAAAACACTGGGAGGAGACAGGGTTTGCCATCACATCCTTACTCTGCCTCACACCCAATTCATTGACCCAATCAGTTCAAGCATTTCATCAAAGGAACAACACATTCTGAAAGTCGTTCCGCAGACACCACTTACCAGGTCCTTCCTACAAGATGAAGACCGTCCTGTCCCCAAGACAGGGCAGAGAACGCTCAGGCACAGTCATTACTTTCTACTATAAATCAGAGACTGTTGGGAGAGGCACCAACACACAATTGGGCACCCAGCATGGAGTGTGAGCTCTCAGGCCACGGGTTCAAGAGTTCCTTGATGTCTCTCCAAATGTCTCCCCCATGACCAGCCTCAACTAGAACTCCTGATCTATCCCACCTGCGATCTGTAGTTCTCTTCAGAAATGAATCCTGAGCCACTTCATCGACCAGTCCCAGAATCTGGTTCCTGTGCATCCTCCCATTGGAATCACAGCCCATCACATTTTCTGGGATGGCCTACTGGAAGAACTTCCTAACTGGATTTTTCTACCTCAATTCTGGCATGATGATGGCATTCTATACTCCAAGAGTCAGCCAGAGAAAGCTTCTGAAAACCAGAGTGTTTCCTAAGACAACGCACAAAGCTCCTCTTATATATGCTGATGTCAATCCAGTACCTGCTCCTTTTGCACACAACTTAAAAGCCTTTTGCTAGTCCTTCAAAATGTCAAGTGTAGTCCTATCTCAGGACCTTTGAATGCACTGTTTCATCTGTCTGGAACTCTATCCTTCCAGTCTGGGACTTCCGCATTCTGTTATTCAGTCTCTGGTTCCATGGTCATCCCTGACTATCTATAATTATGGCAAACACTTACCCACTCCCTTTACCACCCCCCCACGCCTCCCCTATATTTTTTCTGATGCTCTACCACTAGAGCCACAGCTCCACTTTCAGCTTTTTGGTGATAAACTGAAGATAAGAATCCCATAGACTTCCCTAGCCCAGGCTGGCTTTAAACCACAATTCTCAGATCTCAGCCCTCTGGGTGGCTAGGATTACAGGTGTGAGCCACCAGTGTTTGGCTTCTCATTTAGTACAAAGCGTAGTCTGACCCTGAGGAAATGTATGATTGAATTATAAAAATGCCTACGATGATCAAATCCATTATAATCTTTATATACCAAATATTTTAGGTTAAAACATTTTATGTGTTTATCTCTATAACGATTTTGTCTATTAAAATGAATTGGTCAGTCTAGTTGCAGCCATTTAAAATGTGTAATTGAGAAATAATTCACCATAAGATTTTAATTTGAAATCTAATTAAGTTTATATGTTAGAACATTTAAGGCACTTTTAAGAATCACCGTATTTATTAACTTAATTTAATAGACTTATAAAAATTACTCAAGCACCTAGAAAGATTTGTCAATAACACAAGTGAGCTCCTAAAAAGTGAAAATGAGTAGACAATTTAGACCTAAAATGTTTCATAGCATTGGTATTAAGCTTGCAAATGAAGGCAAACATTATTCTAATGGGTGTTTAAAGTGATGGCACAGATTATTGAGGCTTACAAATGGATGTATAAACTGAACTTAAATCCGGGCTGTTTCTTTTTCTTTATTTCCTTTCCTTTTTTTTTTTTTTTTAATTTTTAGGTGTCAGTTGTGGGACTTGAAGTCAGGGCCTAGGTGCTGTCCCAGAGCCTGTTTGTGCTCAAGGCTAGCATTGCATCACTTGAGCTACAGTGCCACTTCTGGTTTTTGAGTGGTTAATTGGAAATAAGAAGCTCACAGAGACTTTTCTGCTCTGGCTGGCTTCAAACTGAGATCCTCAGATCTCAGCCTCCTGAGCAGTTAGGATTACAGGCCACAAACCCCTAGCCCTAGCTTTTCTTAAACGTATTATTTTAATGAATTAATCATTAATTTTAAAACCAGGATATACTTTGTGATTTTGCTTTTTTAATTTTGTTTTTGTTTCTAATTTTTTATATCAAAGCCAATGAGGAAGTCAGGCCCAGAGAGACAAAGGACATATGTTTTCTCCCCTACATGGATATCTGATTTATAGATATTCAAATAAACATATATGGGGTCAAACACATGTGTACAGAGAATATTAACCCAAGTATAGTCTATTTGGGGGAAATTCCAATGGTGTAACTCCTTAGAACAACAAGCTCACAGAGGAACAAAATGAGCGGGTTCTTGAGATGTGGCTGGAAGGAGAGATTCAAGGTGAAGAGGGAGGAAAGATGAAGGGTAGAAGGGTGGGGAGAATGCAGTAATAACATTCAAAATTGTGGGGTCAGAGGGATGTGAGAGGAGGATGGAAGGGATAATAAGCAAGATACTTTATACTCGTAAACTGACATGTTGAATGCTAACTACTTTGAACAACTACTTCAAGATAAGGCACCAGTGGCTCATGCCTATAATCTTAGCTGCCCAGGAGTCTCTTCATGGGGAGCACAGTTCAAACCTAGTCCAGGCAAGAAAGTCTGTGAGACTCGTATCTCCGAGCAGGCTGTTCGCTGCACAGACTAGGTACTCAAGAAAAACTTTCTGAGTGAAGATGACCACTGTCTGTCCTTGGTCCTGTGTGACTCTTAGATGCTGTGGACATCCTAGAGACAAAAGCCCAGCCACAGATGACAGATGCCCAAGATTGTGAGTAAAGTTAGGCCTAAGGGACATAGGCCAGCCTAGGACCACGACTTCCTGGGCTGTTTGTATGTCAGGGCACCAGGCTGGGATCAAAGCCCAGGTCCATGACATGGGGTTAATTGATTTCAGTCCACATTTAAGAAACAGGCATCAGTACCTAGCTACTCAGAAGGCTGAGATCTGAGGATCATGGTTCAAAACCAACCGGGGCAAGAAAGTCCATGAAACTCTTTATCTCCAATTAAGCAGCAAAAAGCTAGAAGTGGAGTTCTGATTCAAGTGGTTTAGCTGGCACACTATACCAGCCTTGAGTGACAAAGCTATGGGACAGTGACCAAGCCCTGAGTTCAAGCCTCAGTACCAACACACACACACACACACACACACACACACACACACACACACACACAGAAATTTTACAATAAAGAAAATAATCATGCTTAAAACTACCTAGCAACTGCATCTTCCCCCAGGCAAGACCAGAGGAAGGCTAAATGAGGGCACCAGTGGACACCCAGTGTTGGCTAACCACATACCCACCCACCTATATCTGCAGCCCCCTTCCCCTCGTGCTCACCAGGACTCGCAGACTCCTTCGGGGAGCAGTTCCAACGAGAATTAATTTACAAACAGCATGAATCCAGAGGAAAGGAGTGGGAGAAAATAAGGCTTGGGGGGCCACAGTTCAGGCTAGAAGCCACATCCTGGGGAGAACTGGGAAGCTGGCCTTGGAGGTCGGGCCTCGCTGTGGAGCCTCGTGCTGGGGAAAGTCTCCAATTTAAAATGCATTTGTATCACCTGGACTTGGTTAAACAGCTCCTCAGTGGTCTGTCTGCGCCTGGGCCTCAGATCTGAATGGCTAAGAAGTTCCCAGGTGAGGATGCTATGACCTGGTGTTGCCGCTCTGGGAAAGTAGAAACACACCCTGAGTTCAGTCCTGCCCATTCTCCCCCAGAAGGTGGCTCAGAAACTATCCTAGTATACACCATCTGGGAAGAAGGCTAGCAAGATTCACTAAGATCAACTAAGTACTAGACTTGGATCCAAGTTTTGAGGGAGGGATGAGTAACCATAGAAAACACTCTTGGAAAAGTTTGCATTCAAGTGTGGGAAGATGAAGAACAAAATTTGTGAATATATAAAGACAGACAGACCAACACACACACACACACACACACACACACACACCCTGCAACCTCAGCTTAACGAACTGTGATAAATGCCATAAGAAAAGCCAGCAGGTTAGAGGGTGTGGGTTCTCAGCTGAGAAAGTGCTTGGTGGGATTTAGGGTAGCTGAGGTGCTGTCACTCCTAGGTAAAAGAATTGGGCAGGGAGGTGCAGGGCATGTGTTTGTGGGGGGAGGGAAGAGGGGTGGGAGAGACAGCCCTTCCCGATTGTAAGCAGGGCGGAAGGGCTGTGAGAACTGAAAAGGCCCATTCTGGTCAGGGGAGGCAATTAGTTATGGAGTGTATCCTAGAATATGAAGGGGTATCCCCCTAGATCTATAGTCCTGACATCCAGCATTCAGTTCACAGGAAATGCAGAGGTAGAAGGCGAGTTCACAGATACCATACACAGGAAACCACTAAGACAAACACAGGCAGGACCTCTGCCTCCCTTCTTCTTAACTCTCCATGGTAGGAATCAACAGGATGGTGGTTTAAAGAGACACCACAATCAGATCTCTGCATTATGGGGGTGACAACTGGATTGGGTTTCACAATCATCAGCAGGAGAAGTGCTTTAAGATGAAAACAGGGCCTAAGGTGATGAAAAGGAATTATTTATTTCAAATGTTAGTGATCACTGTGGGTGAGGGAGAATAAGGGTCTTAGTTGTTTTAGTAAACATGAATACTGGAAAGCATAGAATTGAAATTTTGTTGTTGTTGTTATTGGTCATGGGACTTGACCTCAGGGCCTGGGCACTGACCCAAAGCTTTTTGCTCAAAGCTACTGCTCTACCACTTAGCAGCATTACACCACTCCCAGTTTTTGAGTGACTAACTGGAGATACGAGCCTCATGGGGACTTTCCTGCCCAGGCTGGCTTTGAACCACTATCCTCAGATCTTAGCCTCCTGAGTAGATAGGATTACAGGCATGAGCTACCACCAGTACCAGTACAGAACTGAAAAGTCTTAATGTTATAATGTCATGATAAATATTTTTGGGGCTTGAACTTTGGACCAGGGCGCTGTCCTCTAGCTCTTCAGCTTAAAGCTAGTACTCTATCATTTGAGCCATACTACTACATCCAGTTTTCAGTGGTTAATTGGAGATAAGTGTCTCACAGGCTTTGAACCACAATCCTCAGATCTCAGCCTCTTGAGTAACTAGGATTACAGGCATGAGCCATCTGCGACCAGCAAATAGGAGATAAGGTTGTTTTGTTTTTGGTGCTGGTCCTGGGCTTGAACTCAGGGCTTGGGTGCTATCCTTGAGCTTCTTTTGCTCAAGGCTAGTGCTCTACTACTTTCAGGCATCATTTTTACCTGATTGCCAAAGGAAGAAAACGGAGACTCAGGAGAAGTAACTGGTCCAGATGTTGGTAGCTGCAGACCTCAGTACCACACAGGTACACAGGCTGTTTTGACAACTGTGAATTCAGCCATGTCTTGGATGCCAGGGGTGATTATAACTCTTTCTCATAGCCAAGGAA